>NC_058523.1:2751899-3067159 GCF_904849725.1 Hordeum vulgare subsp. vulgare | reverse complement strand
GGGGACAAGGGGGAGCAAAGCAGCGGTGAGTACTCATCCAAAGTACTCGCAAGTCTTACGTCAGAACAATTCTAAATATGCATTAGTATCAAAGAAGGGGGGGTTATATGTGGACTGACTGTAGCAATGCGAGAATAGAGAGAGAAGGCCTAGTCCTATTGAAGACTAGCATCTTCAGGGTCTTGCAGCAATAGACGAGAGTAGAACAGGGGTAACACATTAATAGTCATATTGTTGCAGCAATATTAAAGTGAGGTCACGCCTAAAGATCCTCCCTCGACTCCCTGCGAGGAAGCAATCCCGAGGCAAACTAATTCCAGTTAAGTAACAATTGTAGTTGTAAAAGATCGGGGCACAACTCCAAGTCGTCCTCTAACCGTGGACACGGCTATCCGAATAGTTAATTTTCATCCCTGCAGGGGTGCACCACATGTCCCGTCATGCTCGATAACACTCTGGCCGGACATACTTTTCTGGGTCCTGCCCGGCCTCAGAATATCGACACGTCGCAGCCCCACCTAAGACTAATCAGAGAGGCCAGCCCGCCGGTCTAAATCCTAAGCACAAAGGGTTCGTGGGCCCAGTTCCCCTTCACGCTCCTGCACGTGGCGTGGGCGGCCGGCGTCAGTCCTAGCATCCCTTAATCACAAGCGCGATGCATCTCGGGACCACTCAGGCGCGCGCCGCTACATTGCTGGCATCTGAAAAGCTTCGGCTGATACCGCGACGCCGAGTACCCATAATTCTTCCCGCGTAGCCGGTTAGTGCGAAAAGGTCTCCGACCAACCCAGATCAAATACCCAAATCCATTAGCATTTTAATTAGGCCAACAACACAGTCTCATGGGAATCCACCCGTCTTACAACTAATCACCAATGATCCCACTAACATGGTCGAGTAACTGTGTGGTTGTAACATCGGGAGGAATCCGAGGTATCACCCTCGTTGGATTCCGAACGATGTACCCGTCAAGGTGGGCTTAGAGGAATCACCCTCGGGGGTCCCACACTCGCGGGGTGGCACGACAGAGACGTCATCGGGAATGGTGAAAGAGGAATCACCCTCAATAACCATGACCGACTAGCTATACTACAGAGATATCATCAGGAGTACTTAGCGAGGTGTCACCCTCGGTACCCGATAGTATCCCTGTAGCGTCGTACAACGAAGGGGGGGTGAACGTGCTGTGTCGGGTCTGGCATCGTCGATCAGAGATCGAGATTTGAAAACAAGCGGGGCAACTGATCTACGGGGTCGGAGGGGATGACTGCTCCACCTATACTAAGCAGGTTAAAGGTACAGGACTGAAAGTAGCAGTTCATCAATAACAGGCTATGCATCAGATATAGGAGCTAATTATAACAGTAGCAAAATACTAATGCAAGCAGTAGGAAGAAAGACATAGGCGATATAGGAATGATCAAGGGGAGTTTGCTTGCCTTGCTGCTCTGCGGCAAAGGACTGATCGGCAGGGTCGTAGATGTACACGGCAGCAGCGTCAGTCTCGGGGTCTACCGGTAAGAAGAGGGGGAAGAAACAATAAATAATAGCACCGATGCAACACAAAACATGACATGGAAATATGCAGGCTAGACATGAGCTAACGCAGCAACATCCATCATAGACGGGTCGGAAGAATATCTGACGATATTTTCCGGGTCTCGGGCTACTACCGGCTATACTGGAAACAAAGGAAACGTTCCATGTTTGCTATTCTAGGGAAGTGTGACAGACGAACGGGCCGTGTATCCGGGTTCGTCTCGCTTTGCTGATCAAGTTTCATGTTGAAATTATTTTGATCTGACTTACGGATTATTTAATATTAATTTTCAAAGTTTTATTACTTATTTAGGAATTAAAAACAGATTTAGCTATTTTAATAAAATTCCATTATGACATCATCGCGATGTCATGCTGACATCAACATTTGACTGGTCAACTGACCAGCGGGTCCCGAACATCATAGGCACAAGTTTTATTTAAGATTAAATATTAATTAATCAGATTAATTTAGTGGGGGACCCACGTGTCATACTCTAATTATTCTAATTAATTAATTTAACTAATATATCTATTTATTTATTCATTTAAGAAAAACATTATTTTTATAATTTATATTAACTCTCGCGTGGGGCCTCCCTGTCATAGACAGCGGGTGCATTGGCCCCACCGGTAAGTGACCCTAGGCCATTTACTCATCTTTTTTATTAGATACCTAACCGTGCAAATACCGTATTCCTCTAAATATCCATATACGCAAATACATACATCACATCTCATACATACATACATACATACACATCTAATACATCATTTGTTTTTTTTATTTTCTCTCAAAACTCTCATCTTCCTCTCTGTTAACAGAGAGACACAGAACTCTCTCTGCTCCAACTCAACCTAGAGGAACCAAATATTCAATCCTTCCTACCGGAGTCCACCGTCGACGGATCGAGGCCTCGTTTGCCGGAACGGAACCGGGACGGCAAGGAGAACGACATGGTGGGAGGAGCCCGAGGAAGGGCTCACCGACGGTGACGAGACGGCCCGATGAAGCCGGAGTTCGCACGAAGGTGAAGGTGACGACGGTGACGCGGTTCCGGTGAAGACGGGCGTGCCGGCGAGGAGGAGCCGGCCGGAGGTTCGCCGAGAGGGGCCCCGGTGAGGAGGGCCCCCCGGAGATGGAGCCGCCGACGGGGAGGGGCTCGGCCGGCGGGGATCCTGGGGGCGGCCGTAAGGGGAGGCCGCCGGGGAAGGTAGAGGGCCGATGGGGGGGGGGAATGAGGAGGCCGGCGGTGGGGGGGGAAGCTCGCCGGCGGGAGGAGGGGCTCGTGGTGGAGAGGTGCTCGTGGGGGTGCAGCGGGATCTGAGAGGGGTGGGGGGTTGAGCTGGTCGCGGGGGGAGGCTGGGTCCTCACGCCAGGGAGGGAGGGAGTGTGTCGGTGGGGGTGGGGCCGAGGGGGGTGTGGGGGGGGGGGCGCTGGCGGCGCTGGGAAGGGGAGGGAGTAGCGAGGGGGGGTGGCGGCGCCCAGGAGGGGCTCTAGGGTTTGGGTGGTTGGGCCGGTGGGTGGCCCAGCTGGGCCGGGGGGTTGCTTTTTTTTCATTTTGTTTTATTTTGCCTTTTCCCTTTTCTATTATTTCTTTCTTTCTAATTTCTTTTCACTAACTGATTTTTCTTTTTAAATACTTTCTTTTATTATACTTTCTTTTTCAATTTATTATACATACTTCTAAATCTCTCTTTCATATACATATTCTTTTAATATCTGTAATGAACTTATAAAGTACCTTTTCTTTTGCTTTCAAATTTTGGATCCGGACAGACTCGAATCAACGCGGGTGTGAGATGGAAATTCGATGATGTGGCATCATTAGCAGGTGATCACTGTAGCTTAATTACAATAATTACTGCAGCAAAAGTCGAGGATGTCACAGCCACGTAGGATGGCCTCGGAGTGTATCTTGGCGGCAGAGAACTGTTTGGAACCCACAGCCTGCGTTTTGGAAACGCGGAACCAGAAGATAAGCCGAAGTCACGGGAATGCTTCCTTGTGGCTTCGAAGTCAGTATGACCAGTCTCGGCACTGATCGCTTTGTTGACTAGGGCTTGAAAACTTGCACACTCATGGAGGCGCAGATCACGACGGAGCTCAGGGCTCAGACCCTTACGAAACCTTGCTTGCTTCTTGGCGTCAATAGAAACCTCCTCTGTTGCATAGCGGGCGAGGTTACCGAACTCGCGGCTATAGGCATCCACAGACAACTTGCCCTGAGTGAAGGCACAGAACTCCTCTCTCTTTCTGTCCATCAGGCCCTCTGGAATATGGTGCAGACGAAAAGCTGCACTGAAGTCTGCCCATGTGGCCACTGGTTCAGCGGGACGCATAGCTTCAAAATTCTCCCACCATAGATTGGCGGGTCCTTCCAGGAAATACGCCGCAAAGGTCACCTTGTCGGCCTCAGACACATTCGCAGAGCGAATCTTGCATGAGATGCTGCACAGCCAGTTATCAGCGTTGAGGGGATCGACGGAATGATGAAACTTGGGAGGATTCAGCTTCACAAAGTAATTGAGGGACACTACGGCATTCCTAGGCCGTCGAGCCGTATTCTGCTCAATACGCTCTAGTAGTCGATTGGTCTCCCTTTTGTTTCATTCTGCCTCAAGCATCACTTCCACCAGAGAAGGCGGGTGAGGCAGGTCTTCCTGCGACGCTTGACTACCCTCACCTTGCTCCTGAGCAGGGGCACGGTTCAACCTGGTGAACACCATCCTGACAAACAAACTCATAGCTTAGACCAAAATCATATCAATACTAGCTATGGATTAAGAATGTACTGAACACACGAAATGCGGAAATTAATATCCGAACAGCATGGTAACAAGCAACTGCTATATATACACCATGGTTCATACACACCCTTACATAGTTCAGTACACCCTTAACCGAAGAGCAAACTACTGAAATTGTGAAACTACTCATCAGAGGCTTACAAGCTGCCTATACATTATTTATCTAGGCCTCCGGAATTCATTTCACATTACAACCATACTTCACAAGTCACGTAGGACTGTGAACGTACGGCTACTACCATACTATCCTTCCGCTCACAGCTCAGGCATCCGCATAGAACATCTCATAGAGATTACCTCCATGGCCTGGAAGCTCAACCTGCGGATCAGGAAACACTCTAGCCTGAGATCCCTGGGATCCATAAGGACACGGATGTGGCCTTGGTCCCCTGACTGGTGGTAAGAGGGGTCCCCGAAGAGGTGTAACTCCTCCTATAGCTGGCCAGTCAACGTGGTCCGGAAGATGGGTCCTAACAGGGTTCAGCATCTCCATCTCTCCATACCCGGTCTGGACTACCGGTGCCAGCTGCATCAAAGCTGTCCACAGACGGGCACGGGTAGCATAAAGCTCCATGCGGAGAGCACGAGCATCCTTGTCTCTGTTCTCTAGCGTCTCAACAGTGGACTGCAGTAGTGGATCCTCCATAGAAGAATCAAAATAGACTCCACTGAGGTATCCCTCTTCACCAGGCTGAGAGGCCGGAACATAACAGAACTCTGAATTCTGCAGCAGTGCATGTCTCGCTCTCATAATGGTCAGCATTGAGTAGGCAGCATCTTGTACTGCCATGTCAACAGTGACTCCCAACCCATAGGACCAATGGATTGGCTCCTCAGCTCCAGGGTAGTCTGGAAATACCCTAACAGTGTAGATGTACTGGCTCTGGTTGAAGTCTCGGTAATGTTCCTCTACTGTGTACTCGGGGTACCAGCGGTAACCGCACACCGACATCACCCTGACCAGCATGGCCGTATGACCCGGCACATCAATGCACCTGGTCAGACGTACCACCTGACCAGAAGGACGGCCAGGCAACTATAAATAGAGAGTAATGCAAAAGCATTAGAGCTCCGAATGCAAAATTGGGCAGCATAACGGCTGTAAATGCTCAAAAACAAATTTTGAGACAACCCAAAAATGGAATAGCGTAACCACTCAACTATCAAGTTCCACTCTCTCATCAGCAAACCTACTTCCTTTTCCTAGGAATAAAATAAACCCAATATCTCTTGACCCATAGTCCCATAATCTACCGATTAGAAACACGAGCCTACGAGAAGATGAGTAACCTAGTCCTTAATTCCCGCAGAAAAGACGAGGATGACCAGAATAGAATAACTTGAGAAGAGAACAAGAGTCTTACGTTCCCTTCCACAAACAATTCCCTTATATATAAGTAAAGCAATTCTAGACTTAACTTCGACCAGTTTGGCTTAGTAATCCTACAGTCAGTCAGGCTCTGATACCAACGCTGTCGGGACCCCGATCCTAGGCCATAGGAATCTAGCCTGTAACACATCGCATCCCTTTGCGGTCTCACGCACGGTTAACTCCTCGGCTGCAGCCTTACCTTAGCCGGGACCGTTTGCGTCTTTTGACTCACGTATGCAATAGTGTCGCTAGCATTCCAATGTCAAAGAACCCGGATCGACATGTCTAGTCATAAACCAAAGGGGCAGTTCCGCACAAGGACAGGCATACATGACCCAACAAAGCAGGTGTCGGTCATCAGCGAATGTAGACGAGTCGTAGCAAGCTACAAGGACTCCATTACATCACGTGACATTTCCCCAAAGAGGACAGACAAAGCAGCTAAGAAGGACACATGCCGGTCAACCAATGTGTCCGGAGCAGTTGCGAACTACCAAGGCTCATTGCATCACAAAGGGGCATTTCCTTGTAAGGAGTGCTACTAAAGTTCACGACTAGGTAATCGAACCCCATACATATCAAGTACGACACACGTACGCATGGCATACCGATATGTATAGATACATCGATGGCATCACAACATAACCATAAACATACAACCTTTATTTAAGAGGCTCGGAAGAGCCACACACATAATATTACACATTAAGGGTCTCACGACCCATAATAGCAGTCATTCAGTTACAAGCCAGCGGAAGAGTTTAAACTGTCTGAGTACAGACAGGGCAACTAGAAGGCACATGGCCTGACTATACTACAGATCCAACGTAGGGCCAGATCGTAGCTGGGACACCAGCTACTCGTCGTGGTCGATGTCTACGAAGAACCCTCCATTAGGGTCGTTAGTAACCTCTGCAACATTTATTAAGCAAACATGAGTATGAAGGTACTCAGCAAGACTTTAGGAGAACTAACTACTCATGCAAGGTATCAAAAGGTATTGTGGGGTTTCATGCGGAAAGCCAGCATTTGACTCGTGGCTAGACAACTTGCATTTTTAAATAATTTTGACAACTTGATTTCTCGCACACGAGTCCACTAACACCACAACAATACACTATCGTGGAATCATTCCGTCTCCGTACGGAAATGCCGTCCACGACACTCACGCTTATATTGACAATTTTATGAGTAGCCATTGAAGTTATCTATGAACAACATATGTCTCCAAGTAGTCCATATCCGCGGACGCGGCTATTCGAATAGATCATAACCCTGCAGGGGTGTACTTCGTCACATACGCTCTCACCACTTATCGCCATGTGCACGTCATGCACCTCGGCAACCTTCAAGCGGAAGCCCAGCGAGGGAGTCGGCCACGACCGTTAACCACACTAGTACCTAGTCCAGGTTTATCGCCTATCTGAGAGTAACCCGTACGGAAGTCCGGCCGAGGTTTCCGCCACGGCCTCAAACGATGTGCGCAGGGTTCCCAAGCCCACCATCCGGGTGCCACTTGGTACACCGTGCCACTGCCTACCGCATCACGGTTCACCTCTCAGGTCAGCACCATGCACGGCCTCCAGCATTACTATAAACACCAGAAACTACTTGCAACTCCTGGACCGAGTACTACGCGATTAATAGGCCGAGCGGGGTCATATTTCAGGGCCCAGCACGTGGTAGTATCTAGTCTTGGTTTACATACACAGAACTCAGTTCCTAAGGACGGTTCCAATGAAACAACCCGCCATGTACTCCTACACAGCCTTTCACCGGTACCTTTACCAAATCAAGTTCAACACACAACCTTTGCTCACCGAACACATTCCACATTTCTGTTCATCTTCCAGATGACAGACCATACACAACTCTAAGCATAGCATGCATAGCAGGATAAGGCACATCATAGCTCAAGCAACTACCAGGTATGCTAGGTTGCAAGGTTCGGCTATTTACTGTGACAATGTTAGGTCATGCAAAGGAAGTGGGTTCAACTAACGTGGCAAAAACAGTTGAAGCATTTGATCCTAATGCAATAAATAAGTGCAGGAGCAAGAACATGGGAATTATCGGGATGATCAAAAAGGGTTGCTTGCCTTGTTGCTCAGAGGAGGAACGATATCCGTCAGACGGATATTCGGAGGAGTCCGGGGGTGCGGAGCCTACCGAAATGAATGGCAACATTCAATAACAATCATATGCACTCAAAATGATGCATGAGCATGGCATGAGAATGCAAGGTGATAAGTTATTATTTTCAACATGTATTAGGTTTAGAGTTGATTTGAATCACATTCGAATAGAAATTCAAACGGGGTATTCTCGGATACCGGTTTAATTGATTCGACCTGATGCTCAGATCAACTTGATGTTAGCATGCATGAAATGTCATGTTATGGTACTGATTTGTAATTAGGACAGTGTGTGATCATTGCATTCATAATGAAATTTGAATATTATTCCAAATTCCATTTAAAAAGTAATTATGAGAATTGAATTATTTCTTATTCCACATTTTAGGGTTTTGTAACTTTTTCAAACATAGTTGAAAATAGCATAATCAGAATCCTTGAATTTTTCTGATACTTTTTCATATATAAATTATTTTCATTGGAGTTACAGATTAATTTCTATGATTTTTACAAGTTTTAGCAATTTCCTGGAATTAGTTTTATACTGGAAATTCTAATTATTGCATCAGACTGACGTCAGCAGGTCAGCCGACCTGTTCAGGTCAAACCTGACAGGGGGGACCCACTGGTCAGCCTCTCTGGGACTAATCCCGCGCTGACCAGTCCTAATTGAGGTTTGACTTGGCCTTGGGCCCAGTTGTCAGTGAGTGATTAAGCCCTGAGCTGCTGGGTTAGCTTTGCCACGTCGACCCCCACCGGAGGGTGGTCGCCGGCGACCAGGCCCGCGGCGGAGGGCTCGCCGGAGGCGACCTAAACGGCGCTGCACAACACCAAAACGAACGCGGTTTGCAGCTACGGCACGCTGGCGAAGTGGCCGATATGGCAGGGGCATCAGGGGAGGCTAGGGTCGCCGGAAGAGGCGCCGGCGACGAGCCAGAGCGGCGGCCGAAGCTCAGCCTTCTACAAGCAATGGCTCTAGGGCATGGGGAGGACAACTAGAGGGCTCAACACGCTCCTAGAGGCTCCAGGAGCTCGAATCCTAGCTCGAGCGTGTGGATCGGACACCACAGCGACGGCGACGACATGGCCGGCGGCGAGGAGCTCTCGGCCTTGGTGGGGAACTAGGCTACGATGCACGGGAGAGCGTGGGGCGAGAGGGGAAACGACGACGGGCTCACGGCGGTTCCGATGGTGCTGTTGAGGGGCTCGGGGATGCGCCGGAGGGAGCGAATCGACGGGAGAGGTCCGGCGGCCGGAGGTGGAAGACGACGGCGTTGGGGGTGATGCAGAGCTTGGGGAAGCTTCGGCTTCTGCAGAGATGACCAGGGCGACGAGGCGGAGCTAACGGAATACTCGGAGGAGGGTTCCCATGGCTAGACGTGCTGCGGCTCGAGCTCGAGCTCGGCTCCAATGGCGGCAGCAGGAGGGAGGGCAAGATCCGAGAGGAGAGGAAGAACGGTGCTGGGGAATGGATAGAGGAGACCCCGGGGAGCTTATCCCCAGCCTTGCCAGCGCGAGGCGGCGGCCAGGCAGGCGCACAGGTGCGTGGCCGCGCCGGAGGAGGCGGCGGCCACCTCCTGCTCCTACTGGCGCGAGGGAGGGGACGAGCGAGGGAGATGGCCCGGGCCAGTCTAGGCGACAGGTAAGGGTTTCCCTTTTTTTCTGTTTTTGTTTTTCTGTTTTGCTATTTATTTCAGCTCCAAAACAAAAGGTAAAAACTATTTTAGACCTCCTGAAATATTGTTATAATATTCCCAACCATTTCCAAAGTTTTCAACATTTTTGAAAATTTATAGTTTCTGATTTCAAATTTAAAGTTTGAAACCAGTGGCTTTTTCCATTAGTTTAAAAAGCTTAAAGTGTCAAGAAAATAGTTTTCTCCAATGCTCATTTACTTTCATGATTTAACAGAAAGTTTGAACATTTCTTGAGGCCATTTTGGGTTCATTGATTTTAGCTAGTTTGAGAATTTCTTTATTTAAAGTAGTGGCTAGGGTTTTTGAGTTTTTCCTTTGCCACTTTCTTGTTCTTGTTGAAAATTCTTAGATGCAAATGCAAAGAAGACATGAGCACAAGGCTATCTTGCTTAAGGGTTAGGGATGTGACAGAATAATATTATAAATTTTCCGATTTCCACTTGTAAGTCGTTGTGTGAGGTATATAATGCAACGGTAACTACACTTGAAGATTGAAATGATGGAAAGGCGAGTGGAATATATCGAGATGCTATATAAATATGTTTTAATTTTCACATGAAGTGAAAATCTAGAGTGATGAATCAAGAGGGTATGAAAATGGTGGTAAAGATGTATGATTCCTATATAAGAGGAGCCACGTACTGCTGCAGAGACTAACCCCGAAGCATGAAATGAAGGAAAGGTTGTTGTAATATTACTTTTATCCTGTTTTAGAAATGTTTTAGTTTACAGGGTAGGGAAATTTACAGTAATGAATGAAAAGGTTATGTAAATGTGTTAAAATTGTATCATTTGTGTAAATAAGTTTTTGGAGGAGCTACATACTGCTGTAGAGATAAATTTGACATCAACGAATGAAGCAGGACTAATAGCATAGGTTGATTTCTCAATTTAAGCAACTTTTCAGTTTCACAGAAGAGAAAGTATACCATGATGGATCGAAATGGTATAAAACGTATTACAAATTGTCTAATTTCCACATATACGTTGTTGTTTGAGGTAGATCATGCAATAAAACTACCCTATAATAATGAAATTGTTGAAAGGATACTTTTATCTGTCAACGATGGCATATAATATAATTTTCAGTTTTAGACAAACGGAAATCTAAAGGGAAAGATTAAGATGATGCGAAAATGAAGCTACTGATGTATAATTTCTACATAAGGCGGAGCCACATACTGCTGTACAGAGTAGTGGCAAACTATGAAATGAATAAAATGATATCGTAATATTGCGACTACCCTATTAGAAAAATATTCCACTTCCCCGAGAAGATAAAATCTATAGTAATGAATAAAACGGTTACAAGAACAGTGTTGAAATTATATCATTTCTGCATCTATGTTGTTGAAGGAGCTACATATTGCTGTAGAGACAACTTCAGAAGCAAGAAATGAAGCGGGACTACTAGCATATGTCGATTTGTCTAATTAAATAACTTTTTATTTTCAAATAAGAGAAAATATACCATGATGGACCGAAACAATACGAATAAAATTACAAATTGTTCGATTTCCACATGTAAGTTATTGTGTGAGGTATATAATGCAATGGTAACTACTCTTGAAAATTGAAATGATGGAAAAGCGAGTGGAATATGTTGCGATGCTATATAAATAGGTTTTCATTTTCCCATAAAGTGAAAATCTAGAATGATGAACCAAGAGGGTGCGAAAATGGTTCGAAAGATGTATGATTCCTATATAAGAGGAGCCACATACTGCTGCAGAGACTAATCCCGAAGCATGAAATGAAGGAAAGGTTGTTGTAATATGACTTCTATCCTGTTTGAAAAATGTTTCAGTTTACACGGTAGGGAAATTTACAGTAATAAATGAAAAGGTTATGAAAATATTCTAAAATAATATCATTTGTACAAATAAGTGTTTGGAGGAGCTACATACTGCTGCAAAGACAACTTTGACAACAACGAATGAAGCAGGATTGATAGCATATGTCGATTTCGCTATTTAAACAACTTTTCAGCTTCATACAAGTGAAAAATATACCATGATGGTTCGAAATGGTACAAAACATATTACAAATGTTCCGATTTCCACATGTAAGTCATGGTGTGAGGTATATAATGCAACGATAACTACTCTTGAAAATTAAAATGATGGAAAGGCGAGTGGAATATGTCGAGATGCTATATAAATAAGTTCTCATTTTCACATGAAGTGAAAATCTAGAGTGATGAACCAAGAGGGTGCGAAAATGGTGCTAAAGACGTATGATTCCTATATAAGAGGAGCAACATACTGCTGCAGAGACTAATCCCGAATCATGAAATGAATGAAATGTTGTTGTAATATGACTTCTGTCCTGTTTGAAAAATGTTTCAGTTTACACGGTAGGGAAATTTACAGTAATGAATGAAAAGATTATTAAAATGTCCTAAAATTATATAATTTGTAAAAATAAGTTTTTGGAGGAGCTATATACTTCTGCAGAGAAAAGTTTGACAGCAACAAATGAAGCAGGACTGATAGCATATGTCGATTTCGCTATTTAAATAACTTTTCAGTTTCACATAAATGAAAAATATAACATGATGGTTCGAAATGGTACAAAACATATTATAAATTGTCTGATTTCGACATGTAAGTTGTTGTTTGAGGTACATAACGCAACAAAAACTACCCTGTAATAATGAAATGGTCGGTTGGCTACTGTTATCTGTCGACGATACCATATAAATTAATTTTCAGTTTTAGACGAACGGAAATCAAAAGTAATAGATTAAGATGATGCTAATGATCTATAATTTCTACATAAGGGGGAGCCACATACTGCTGCAGAGTGTAGTGGCAAACAATGAAATATAGAAAATGATGTCGTAATAGGGCGACTACCCTATTTGAAAAATATTCTACTTCCCTAGGAAGAGAAAACCTATAGTAATGAATAAAAAGGTTATGACAAAAGTGTTGAAATTATATCATTTCCACATATAAGTTGGTAGAGGAACTACATATTGATGTAGAGACAACTTCCGAAACAAGAAATGAAGCGGCACTACTAGCATATGCCGATTTGTCTATTTCAAAACCTTTTTATTTTCACATAAGAGAAAATATACCATGATGAACCGAAACAATACGAATAATATTACAAATTTTCCGATTTCCACTTGTAACTCGTTGTGTGAGGTATATAATGCACCGGTAACTACGCTTGAAGATTGAAATGATGGAAAGGAGAGTGGAATATGTCGAGATGCTATATAAATATGTTTTCATTTCCACATGAAGTGAAAATCTAGAGTGATGAATCAAGAGGGTATGAAAATGGTGCTAAAGATGTATGATTCCTATATAAGAGGAGCCACGTACTACTGCAGAGACTAATCCCGAAGCATGAAACGAAGGAAAGGTTGTTGTAATATCACTTCTATCCTGTTTTAGAAATGTTTCAGTTTCAGGGTAGGGAAATTTATAGTAATGAATGAAAAGGTTATGTAAATGTGTAAAAATTGTATCATTTGTACAAATAAGTTTTTGAAGGAGCTACGTACTGCTGGAGAGATAAATTTGACATCAACAAATGAAGCAGGACTGATAGCATATGTTGATTTCTCAATTTAAGCAACTTTTCAGTTTCACAGAAGAGAAAGTATACCACGATGTATCGAAATGGCACAAAACATATTACAAATTATCCGTTATCCACATATAAGTTGTTGTTTGAGGTAGATCATGCAATAAAACTACCCTATAATAATGAAATTGTTGAAAGGCTACTTTTATCAATCAACGATGCCATATAATATAATTTTCAGTTTTAGACGAACGGAAATCTAAAGTGAGAGATTAAGATGATGCGAAAATGATGCTACTAATGTATAATTTCTACATAAGGCGGAGCCGCATACTGCTGCACAGAGTAGTGGCAAACTATGAAATGAAGAAAATGATCTCGTAATATTGCGACTACCCTATTTAAAAAATATTCCACTTCCCCGAGAATATAAATCTATAGTAATGAATAAAACTGTTACGAGAAAAGTGTTGAAATTATATCATTTCTGCATCTAAGTTCTTGAAGGAGCTACATATTGCTGTAGAGACAACTTCAGAAGCAAGAAATGAAGCGGGACTACTAGCATATGTCGATTTGTCTAATTAAATAACTTTTTATTTTCACATAAGAGAAAATATACCATGATGGACCGAAACAATACGAATAAAATTACAAATTGTCCGATTTCCACATGTAAGTCATTGTGTGAGGTATATAATGCAATGGTAACTACTCTTGAAAATTGAAATGATGGAAAGGCGAGTGGAATATGTTGAGATGCTATATAAATAAGTTTTCATTTTCACATGAAGGGAAAATCTAGAGTGATGAATCAAGAGGGTGCGAAAATGGTTCTAGAGATGTATGATTCCTATATAAGAGGAGCCACATACTTCTGCAGAGACTAATTCCGAAGCATGAAATGAAGGAAAGGTTGTTGTAGTATGACTTCTATCTTGTTTGAAAAATATTTCAGTTTACACGGTAGGGAAATTTACAGTAATAAATAAAAAGTTATGAAAATGTGCTAAAATAATATCATTTGTACAAATAAGTTTTTGGAGGAGCTACATACTGCTGCAGAGACAACTTTGACAACAACAAATGAAGCAAGACTGATAGCATATGTCGATTTCGCTATTTAAACAACTTTTCAGCTTCATAGAAGTGAAAAATATACCATGATGGTTCAAAATGGTACAAAACATATTACAAATTGTCCGATTTCCACATGTAAGTCATGGTGTGAGGTATATAATGCAACGATAACTACTCTTGAAAATTAAAATGATGGAAAGGCGAGTGGAATATGTTCAGATGCTATATAAATAAGTTCTCATTTTCACATGAAGTGAAAATCTAGAGTGATGAATCAAGAGGGTGCGAAAATGGTGCTAAAGATGTATGATTCCTATATAAGAGGAGCAACATACTGCTGCAGAGACTAATACCGAAGCATGAAATGAATGAAATGTTGTTGTAATACGACTTCTATCCTATTTGAAAAATGTTTCAGTTTACACGGTAGGGAAATTTACAGTAATGAATGAGAAGGTTATGAAAATGTCCTAAAACTATATCATTTGTACTAATATTTTTTTGGAGGAGCTACATACTGCTGCAGGGACAAGTTTGACAGCAACAAATGAAGCATGACTGATAGCATATGTCGATTTCGCTATTTAAATAACTTTTCAATTTCACAGAAGTGAAAAATATACCATGATGGTTCGAAATGGTACAAAACATATTATAAATTGTCTCATTTCGACATGTAAGTTGTTGTTTGAGGTACATAACGCAACAAAAACTACCCTGTAATAATGAAATGGTCGATTGGCTACTGTTATCTGTCGACGATACCATATAAATTAATTTTCAGTTTTAGACGAACGGAAATCTAAAGTAACAGATTAAGATGATGCGAAAATGATGCTAATGATCTATAATTTCTACATAAGGGGGAGCCACATATTGCTGCAGAGTGTAGTGGCAAACTATGACATATAGAAAATGATGTCGTAATAGGGCGACTACCCTATTTGAAAAATATTCCACTTCCATAGGAAGAGGAAACTTATAGTAATGAATAAGAAGGTTATGACAAAAGTGTTGAAATTATATCATTTCCACATATAAGTTGGTAGAGGAGCTACATATTGCTGTAGAGATAACTTCAGAAACAAGAAATGAAGCGGGACTACTAGCATATGCCGATTTGTCTATTTAAATTTTTTTTTCTTTTCACATAAGAGAAAATATACCATGATGAACCGAAACAATACGAATAATATTACAAATTTTCCGATTTCCACTTGTAAGTCGTTATGTGAGGTATATAATGCAATGGTAACTACGCTTGAAGATTGAAATGATGGAAAGGCGAGTGGAATATGTCGAGATGCTATATAAATATGTTTTCATTTTCACATGAAGTGAAAATATAGAGTGATGAATAAAGAGGGTATGAAAATCGTGCTAAAGATAAAGGAAAGGTTGTTGAAATATCACTTCTATCCTGTTTTAGAAATGTTTTAGTTTACATGGTAGGGTAATTTACAGTAATGAATGAAAAGGTTATGTAAATGTGTTAAAATTGTATCATTTGTACAAATAAGTTTTTGGAGGAGCTACATACTGCTGCAGAGAAAACTTTGACATTAACAAATGAAGCAGGACTGATAACGTATGTTGATTTCTCAATTTAAGCAACTTTTCAGTTTCACAGAAGAGGAAGTATACCATGATGGATCGAAATGGTACAAAACATATTACAAATTGTCCGATTTCCACATATAAGTTGTTGTTTGAGGTAGATCATGCAATAAAACTACCCTATAATAATGAAATTCTTGAAAGGCTACTTTTATCTATCAACCATGCCATATAATATAATTTTCAGTTTTAGACGAACGGAAATCTAAAGTGAAAGATTAAGATGATGCGAAAATGATGCTACTGATGTATAATTTCTACATAAGGCGGAGCCACATACTGCTGCACAGAGTAGTGGCAAACTATGAAATGAAGAAAATGATCTCGTAATATTGCGACTACCAATTTGAAAAATATTCCACTTCCCGCGAATATAAAATCTATAGTAACGAATAAAACTGTTACGAGAAAAGGATTGAAATTATATCATTTCCGCATCTAATTAAGCTGTTGAAGGAGCTACATATTGCTGTAGAGACAACTTCAGAAGCAAGAAATGAAGCGGGACTACTAGCATATGTCGATTTGTCTATTTAAATAACTTTTTATTTTCACATAAGAGAAAATATACCATGATGGACCGAAACAATACGAATAAAATTACAAATTGTCCGATTTCCACATGTAAGTCATTGTGTGAGGTATATAATGCAATGCTAACTACTCTTGAAAATTGAAATGATGGAAAGGCGAGTTGAATTTGTTGAGATGCTATATAAATAAGTTTTCATTTTCACTTGAAGTGAAAATCAAGAGTGATGAATCAAGAGGGTGCGAAAATGGTTCTAGAGATGTATGATTCCTATATAAGAGGAGTCACATACTTCTGCAGAGACTAATCCTGAAGCATGAACTGAAGGAAAGGTTGTTGTAATATGACTTCTATCCTATTTGAAAAATATTTCTGTTTACACGGTAGGGAAATTTACAGTAATAAATGAAGGTTATGAAAATGTGCTAAAATAATATCATTTGTACAAATAAGTTTTTGGAGGAGCTACATACTGCTGCAGAGACAACTTTGACAACAACAAATGAAGCAAGACTGATAGCATATGTCGATTTCGCTATTTAAACAACTTTTCAGCTTCATAGAAGTGAAAAATATACCATGATGGTTCGAAATGGTACAAAACATATTAAAAATTGTCCGATTTCCACATGTAAGTCATGGTGTTAGGTATATAATGCAACGATAACTACTCTTGAAAATGAAAATGATGGAAAGGCGAGTGGAATATGTTGAGATGCTATATAAATAAGTTCTCATTTTCACATGAAGTGAAAATCTAGAGTGATGAATCAAGAGGGTGCGAAAATGGTGTTAAAGATGTAGGATTCCTATATAAGAGGAGCAACGTACTGCTGCAGAGACTAATACCGAAGCATGAAATGAATGAAATGTTGTTGTAATACGACTTCTATCCTGTTTGAAAAATGTTTCAGTTTACACGGTAGGGAAATTTACAGTAATGAATGAAAAGGTTATGAAAATGTCCTAAAATTATATCATTTGTACTAATATTTTTTTGGAGGAGCTACATAGTGCTGCGGAGACAAGTTTGACAGCAACAAATGAAGCAGGACTGATAGCATATGTCGATTTCGCTATTTAAATAACTTTTCAGTTTCACAGAAGTGAAAAATATACCATGATGGTTCGAAATGGTACAAAAATATTATAAATTGTCTGATTTCGACATGTAAGTTGTTGTTTGAAGTACATAACGCAACAAAAACTACCCTGTAATAATGAAATGGTCGATTGGCTACTGTTATCTGTCGACGATACCATATAAATTAATTTTCAGTTTTAGACGAACGGAAATCTAAAGTAACAGATTAAGTTGATGCGATAATGATGCTAATGATCTATAATTTCTACATAAGCGGGAGCCACATACTGCTGCAGAGTGTAGTGGCAAACTATGAAATATAGAAAATGATGTCGTAATAGGGCGACTACCCTATTTGAAAAATATTCCACTTTCCTAGGAAGAGAAAACCTATAGTAATGAATAAAAAGGTTATGACAAAAGTGTTGAAATTATATCATTTCCACATATAAGTTGGTAGAGGAGCTACATATTGTTGTAGAGATAACTTCGGAAACAAGAAATGAAGCGGGACTACTAGCATATGCCGATTTGTCTATTTAAAAAACTTTTCATTTTCACATAAGAGAAAATATACCATGATGAACCGAAACAATACGAATAATATTACAAATTTTCCGATTTCCACTTGTAAGTCGTTGTGTGAGGTATATAATGCAACGGTAACTACGCTTGAAGATTGAAATGATGGAAAGGCGAGTGGATTATGTCGAGATGCTATAGTACAACTCATAGAAAGGAGGACTATATTTTTGTGTATTATATTTTTGATGTACCATTCATAGGTGAATTATTTTCATACATATTGTTGCATCTGCAAAGCTTCTCGTGGCGAAGTTTCCCGGTTGTCTTGAGTACATGGTTCTCGAATAACTCTGTGATGTTAGGCCCTGTTTGGAACAAGTCAGATTATATAATTCAGTTTTTATAATCTATTATGTCTCCAAACATGACAAATTATGGTGTAGATTATAAAAACTAGATGGACAGATTATTAAAAAATCACAATCTACTCTACCCCAGGTAAAATCAGATTATGGATTGCTAATGACCCATTATCCTTCTAAAATTGGAGATATTTACACTCCTGCCACCGCTACCCTCCTCTTTTTTTTAAAAAAATAGAGGGCTGACAGGTCATTATGCAATGTAAAATCTAGATTACAGTTTATATAATCTGGCCTCCAAACATGCCCACCTAGATTATTTTTATAAATCAGATTATATAATCTATCTTCATAATCCAGATTATCATAATCTATCATGGTTCCAAAAAAGGCCTTAATTAGTTCAATCATTAGGAGCAGTGGTGTGTCGCCGCCCCTTTCACCTTCTAGTATTTATATATATAGAGAGAGAGAGAGAAAGTCGATGTTGGTGTATAATTTCAGCAAAATACCAGGGTTTTTATATGATGGGGAAGAAATTACTAATTGTGTTGGCATTATACTACTAGTCCTCCTATAGATACTGGCTAGTTGCATTTTCCCAAGTAATAACTAGTCTTCCTACTTGAAGCCCACCAAACTTGTCATTAAGTTGAATGTTGATTGACACATTTTATTTATTCATGTTCTTCTGGTATGTGATGCCGCCCTCGTTGCCTGGTTAATTGGAGATAAATAGAGAAAGGATGCCGGCCGGTCGGGAACATTTTGTGTTTTATCATTATCTAGATCTCCTTCACTATGATTGACTTGAATACTTTCTAGTATGAGATACGTATGCACATGGCACTGATGTTGCCGACCATAGAAGACCATGGTGGAGAAGCGGCTCGAATCCAAGGACCAGAAGATCTGGCAGTTTGGGAGTACCTCAGGACTTCGATATCAACTCCAATCACTACATGAAGACCGCATCACTATGCATATGGTCCATTGGTTCTATAGCTTATTTTGTTCAGCTTGTTGTGTTCTGTTTAGAGATCTGCCTGAAAAGAGTAGACTTGTGCCTTCTCTAGCTGGGCTACAAAGAAAGGGTAATTTAATCTCCATGTGCGTGCTATAAGTCTCTACCTATGTAGTGTTTCTAGCAATTTTTGGATTCGTGTTCAGAGCGATGGATATGAACTGGATGCATACTATGTGTATGTACATATGAATAATACCGGATGCAAATTCTATGCATGAAATGTACTATGTACATCATAGTACATTTGCAGTTTTTTTAATTAAAAAATTTCTAGCAGTGTCGGGCAGAGCATAATATTTGCTAGTGGTGCATCTTGCTTCGGTGTAAACTTGCCCCGGTGCATCCTTTAATAGCGTTGGGTGCTAGTTAATGTCCCCCGCTATTCACTAGTTAGCACTGGGTGCCCGCCATTGGTAGCCTTTTATCAGTGGCGGGTTGGCCTGGGTCCCTGCTAGGCTTTCTTGCAGTAGTGGTTGTTGCGAGGCATTGTCTAGTGTGAGTCGAGAATTCCTTGAGGCATCAAAGATAAATTAATCATACCCTCATCATCTCATCTTGCCATTTAACCTAATATGTCAAAGTGAAAAATTGTGACCATCCAATTCAACACATATTTGATTGGTGATCCAGATCACTTTCCTGAAAAGAATAAGGTCAAACACCTACTTCCACCTTAGGTAATACCATCAATCTTGCACGTTGCTCAGATTTTCCTTTCGCTGCCATCCACACATCAGCGCGACAGCCATCGAATCTAACAAGGACTAATCTCTACACAACTTAATTGTCCCAAGCTCATTCTGGGTTCTCCAAGAGGTAACAAAACATCTCGCTAACTTATACCAGCATGGGTGACTAATCATTGTCAGTGTGGACCCCTGAATAGCCGTCTCAAATTGATTCCATGTTACTTGTCCCTAGCTAGAACGAATATATGAGTAGCATCTCGGAAAATCTACCTTATCAACTAGAACCAAGCTGTAATTTTGAAAACATGCTACGGATAATTTTTTAGATTAAAAAAATAGTACAATTTGGAAAAACTTCTAAAAGTGGAATGGTGATAATCCAACTAATAATAGATAGTAGTTATCGATTGGCATCTATTTTTATCCATATCAAGCACGAAGATTTGTACAAAAAACCTATTTATGGAAAGGTATAATAGCATGCTTATTATACAAATTGTTCCTTATACTATTTTACAATGGGATGGGATCTCTCTGGCTCTATCCCTCTCTATATATACATGATTATATGAGTGTGTAAAAATCATCTTATAGATCTCTTGAAACAAGTGTCCCAATAGCATCGTATTATCAAGATGGACAAGTACCCAACTCCCATCCGTGCAAGAGTCCTACTGGAAGCTCTACTTCTTCTTCTCATATGTCATGCTACTACTACACAATGTAAGCAGGGGATTTTAAATAGTTAGTTCTACTTTTAATAATCTTTAGTATTTACAGTAAGTATACCATGTAATATTTTTTCTTGAAGTAGGTATTTTTCTATTACATAACGACAAATTATTTTATTCATTTTTCCCATGTGGTGGTTGTTATTGATCAATCCAAAATCATACTAATGTCCATTGTTTGTTTGTTATACCATAGGTCGAATCATCAATGGCATCGATAATGATAAGATCAATTTACATGGGTTGTGTGTCATAGACAAACCAGTCCTTGGTGACTACTGTTGCAAAGTTATGCATGAGTGTTACATAGACCTTCCGACGTGCCTTCAGGAGTGCAACAAACCTGCAGGCGTGGTAGCGAGGGCAACCCCTCCTTCACCTACCGTATTCGGGACAAATGGAATTTGATTGGATAATAATATGCAATGTATGAAAAATATTTGAAATAAAAAGAAGTATCTCTGTTTTTGTTATATTTTTCATATTGCAATTTAATTTTCGGCAGCTGTAGTGAGTAGGGATCTTCGGGATAACAATATACTATTCTTCTTTTTCACTGGATGAGAAAATGACCACCTGGGAGCATGCAGAATTTTCATTACTCATGTGAGGACATAATTCTTGAAAATAGGTTAGAAATTGTGAAGCCTACTTTACTATATTGTGGAAGCATTTATTAGTTTTGAATTATATAAATATTTCCTTTAAGAAACTAAAGCTTGCATGTACTATCTATCAATATCTTGATACGTACCAATATAAAAATACTCAAAGGGGCAGATCCAATTAATCTCGACCACCAAACCAGGTCAATTCAATGAACACGAGAGTGATCCGATCATGAGCGCTCAACTTGTTTAGCATGCATTAAAATATTATTCCAAATATTCACATTGACATAGTTTATAAAATTAATGCATAAATAATGTTGTACATAAAATATGTGAGCAATTAATATACTGCCGAATATCATGTCCAATTTATGTACATACCGAGTTTGGTACAACTATTAAGGTTAATTCGCTTTGATATTGTAGAGATAAAGCATAGAAATTATTTATTTATGTCGACTCCAAAATTGGCTTCCACGGAAACAAATACATGTACGTTTCCAATATTTTCATCGTATCAATCTAAAATATCTTCAACAATTTGTGTCAATGTTCCCGTGACAGTACAATTGCTTCTTGCATAAAAAACATTTCTTCCATCTAGACATATTTCTTTTGTAGGATTACATTTCTATTGGATGAAGAAAAACTTTGAGAAAAAAGATATAGCATCCATCCTTGAAAATCTTGCTGCCAACTATCCAAACTGAGAAGGTTTGCACATTTGGTGGTCATTAGTACATGGATAGATGGTAACTAGGATGATCATTGGAATCATGCATAACCAGATTCCGATAATTTCACTATAAAATCTGCTCTGCTCAGTTACAAATATTTGATGACGGTCATACATCACCAAGTGTTTTCCTCCCTAGGAAGCGCACTCGACAACTTTGGTGACGCTCTCACGTGAAATTCAACAATGTTTCGGCATCACAAGGCATGTCCATTATCTAGGACGATGTCTAGTGTCACAAAAGATGTCCGTGTCACAAAAAATGTTCAGCGGGTTAGATAATTGATTAAAAAATGCCGTGGTTGTGTTCAGAATGTAGTACCTTATAAATTCTGCAATGGTAAAGTTCATAACATGTTCGAATCAAAATTTCTGGGTTTAGTGTTCGGAGTCTCGTATTGATACGTCCATTTTGCATCATGTTTTCTTATTAATATTTATTATGTTTTGAATGATTCTTTCACTTTAGTGTGCAATCCCAATGCCATTTCTGTCTTATTTTGCATGATTTACACAAAGAAAGAAATTACCAGCAACTGGAAATCTGGATCGAAAAAGGCTATACAAGAGTTGGATATTTCGAGAACACCAAATGACCTAAAAGTTGACGAAGAAATATTCTGGAAATAGAGAAAGGATGCCGCCCGGTCGGGAACATTTTGTGTTTTATCATTATCTAGATTTCCGTGACTATGATTTACATGAATACTTTGTAGTATGAGATGCGTATGCACATGGCACTTATGTTGCCGACCACAGAAGACCATGGTGGAGAAGCGGCTCGAAGCCAAGGACCAGAAGATCTGGCAGTTTGGGAGTACCTCAGGACTTTGATATCAACTCCAGTCACTACATGAAGACCGCATCACTATGCATATGGTCCATTGGTTCTGTAGCTTATTTTGTTCAGCTTGTTTGTGTTCTGTTTAGAGATCTCCCTGAAAAGAGTAGAATTGTGCCTTCTCTAGCTGGGCTGCAAAGAAAGGGTAATGTAATCTCCATGTGCGTGCTTTAAGTCTCTACCTATGTAGTGTTTCTAGCAATTTTTGGATTCGTGTTCAGAGCGATGGATATGAACTGGATGCATACTATGTGTATGTACATATGAATAATACATACTATATGTATGTACATATGAATAATACCGGATGCAAATTCTATGCATGAAATGTACTGTGTACCTCATAGTAAATTGCAGTTTTTTTAATAAAAAAAATTCTAGCAGTGTCGGGCAGAGCATACTATTTGCTAGTGGTGCATCTTGCTTCGGTGTAAACTTGCCCGGGTGCATCCTTTAATAGCGTTGGGTGCTAGTTAATGTCCCCCGCTACTCACTAGTTAGGACTGGGTGCCCGCCATTGGTAGCCTTTTATCGGTGGCGGGTTGGCCTGGGTCCCTGCTAGGCATTCTTGCAGTAGTGGTTGTTGCGACGCATTGTCTAGTGTGAGTCGAGAATTCCTTGAGGCATCAAAGATAAATTAATCATATCCTCATCATCTCATCTTGCCATTTAACCTAATATCTCAAAGTGAAAAAGAGTGACCATCCAATTCAACACATATTTGGTTGGTGATCCGGATCACTTTCCTCAAAAGAATAAGGTCAAACACCTACATCCACCTTAGGAAATACCATCGATCTTCCACGTTGCTCAGATTTTCCTTTCGCTGCCATCCACGCATCAGCGCGGCAGCCATCGAATCTAACAAGGACTAATCTCTACACAACTTAATTGTCCCAAGCTCATTCTGGGTTCTCCAAGAGGTAACAAAACATCTCGCTAACTTATACCAGCATGGGTGACTAATCATTGTCAGTGTGGACCCCTGAATAGCCGTCTAAAATTGATTCCATGTTACTTGTCCCTAGCTAGAACGAATATATGAGTAGCATCTCGGAAAATCTACCTTATCAATTAGAACCAAGCTGTAATTTTGAAAACGTGCTACGGATAATTTTTCAGATTAAAAAAAATAGTACAATTTGGAAAAACTTCTAAAAGTGGAATGGTGATAATCCAACTAATAATAGATAGTATTTATCAATTGGCATCTATTTTTATCCATATCAAGCACGAAGATTTGTACAAAAAACCTATTTATGGAAAGGTATAATAGCATGCTTATTGTACAAATTGTTCCTTATACTATTTTACAATGGGATGGGATCTCTCTGGCTCTATCCCTCTCTATATATACATGATTATATGAGTGTGTAAAAATCATCTTGTAGATCTCTTGAAACAAGTGTCCCAATAGCGTCGTATTATCAAGATGGACAAGTACCAACCTCCCATCCGTGCAAGAGTCCTACTGCAAGCTCTACTTCTTCTTCTCATATGTCATGCTACTACTACACAATGTAAGCAGGGGATTTTAAAACTAGTTCTACTTTTAATAATCTTTAGTATTTACAGTAAGTATACCATGTAATATTTTTTCTTGAAGTAGGTATTTTTCTATTACATAACGACAAATTATTTTTATTCATTTTTCCCATGTGGTGGTCGTTATTGATCAATCCAAAATCATGCTAATGTCCATTGTTTGTTTGTTATACCATAGGTCGAATCATCAATGGCATCGATAAGGATAAGATCAATTTACATGGGTTGTGTGTCATAGACAAACCAGTCCTTGGTGACTACTGTTGCAAAGTTACGCATGAGTGTTACATAGACCTTCCGACGTGCCTTCAGGAGTGCAACAAACCTGCAGGCGTGGTGGCGAGGGCAACCCCTCCTTCACCTACCGTATTCAGGACAAATGGAATTTGATTGGATAATAATATGCGATGTACGAAAAATATTTGAAATAAAAAGAAGTATCTCTGTTTTTGTTATATTTGTCATATTGCAATTTAATTTTGGACAGCTGTAATGAGTAGGGATCTTCGGGCTAACAATATACTATTCTTCTTTTTCACTGGATGAGAAAATGACCACCTGGGAGCATGCAGAATTTTCATTACTCATGTGAGGACATAATTCTGGAAAATAGGTTAGAACTTGTGAAGCCTACTTTACTATATTGTGGAACAATTTATTAGTTTTGAATTATATAAATATTTCCTTTAAGAAACTAAAGCTTGCATGTACTATCTATCAATATCTTGATACGTACCAATATAAAAATACTCAAAGGGGCAGATCCAATTAATCTCGACCACCAAACCAGGTCAATTCAATGAACACGAGAGTGATCCAATCATGAGCGCTCAACTTGTTTAGCATGCATTAAAATATTATTCCAAATATTCACATTGACATAGTTTATAAAATTAATGCGTAAATAATATTCTACATAAAATATGTGAGCAATTAATATACTGCCGAATATCATGTCCAATTTATGTACATACCGAGTTTGGTACAGCTATTAAGGTTAATTCGCTTTGATATTGTAGAGATAAAGCATAGAAATTATTTATTTATGTCGACTCCAAAATTCGCTTCCACGGCAACTAATACATGTACGTTTCCAATATTTTCATCGTATCAATCTAAAATATCTTCAACAACTTGTGTCAATGTTCCCATGACAGTACAATTGCTTCTTGCATAAAAAACATTTCTTCAATCTAGACATATTTCTTTTGTAGGATTACATTTCTATTGGATGAAGAAAAACTTTGAGAAAAAAGATATAGCATCCGTCCTTTAAAATCTTGCTGCCAACTATCCAAACCGAGAAGGTTTGCACATTTGGTGGTCATTAGTACATGGATAGATGGTAACTAGGATGATCATTGGAATCATGCATAACCAGATTCCGATAATTTCACTATGAAATCTGCTCTGCTCAGTTACAAATAATTGATGACGGTCATACATCACCAAGTGTTTTCCTCCCTAGGAAGTGCACTCGACAACTTTGGTGACGCTCTCACGTGAAATTCAACAATGTTTCGGCATCACAAGGCATGTCCATTATCTAGGACGATGTCTAGTGTCACAAAAGATGTCCGTGTCACAAAAAATGTTCAGCGGGTTAGATAATTGATTAAAAAATGCCGTGGTTGTGTTCAGAATGTAGTACCTTATAAATTTTGCAATGGTAAAGTTCATAACATGTTCGAATCAAAATTTCTGGGTTTAGTGTTCGGAGTCTCGTATTGATACGTCCATTTTGCATCATGTTTTCCTATTAATATTTATTATGTTTTGAATGATTCTTTCACTTTAGTGTGCAATCCCAATGCCATTTCTGTCTTATTTTGCATGATTTACACAAAGAAAGAAATTACCAGCAACTGGAAATCTGGATCGAAAAAGGCTATACAAGAGTTGGATATTTCGAGAACACCAAATGACCTAAAAGTTGACGAAGAAATATTCTGGAAATAGAGAAAGGATGCCGCCCGGTCGGGAACATTTTGTGTTTTATCATTATCTAGATTTCCGTGACTATGATTGACATGAATACTTTGTAGTATGAGATGCGTATGCACATGGCACTTATGTTGCCGACCACAGAAGACCATGGTGGAGAAGCGGCTCGAAGCCAAGGACCAGAAGATCTGGCAGTTTGGGAGTACCTCAGGACTTCGATATCAACTCCAGTCACTACATGAAGACCGCATCACTATGCATATGGTCCATTGGTTCTGTAGCTTATTTTGTTCAGCTTGTTTGTGTTCTGTTTAGAGATCTCCCTGAAAAGAGTAGACTTGTGCCTTGTCTAGCTGGGCTGCAAAGAAAGGGTAATGTAATCTCCATGTGCGTGCTTTAAGTCTCTACCTATGTAGTGTTTCTAGCAATTTTTGGATTCGTGTTCAGAGCGATGGATATGAACTGGATGCATACTATGTGTATGTACATATGAATAATACATACTATATGTATGTACATATGAATAATACCGGATGCAAATTCTATGCATGAAATGTACTGTGTACCTCATAGTAAATTGCAGTTTTTTTAATAAAAAAAATTCTAGCAGTGTCGGGCAGAGCATACTATTTGCTAGTGGTGCATCTTGCTTCGGTGTAAACTTGCCCGGGTGCATCCTTTAATAGCGTTGGGTGCTAGTTAATGTCCCCCGCTACTCACTAGTTAGGACTGGGTGCCCGCCATTGGTAGCCTTTTATCGGTGGCGGGTTGGCCTGGGTCCCTGCTAGGCATTCTTGCAGTAGTGGTTGTTGCGACGCATTGTCTAGTGTGAGTCGAGAATTCCTTGAGGCATCAAAGATAAATTAATCATATCCTCATCATCTCATCTTGCCATTTAACCTAATATCTCAAAGTGAAAAAGAGTGACCATCCAATTCAACACATATTTGGTTGGTGATCCGGATCACTTTCCTCAAAAGAATAAGGTCAAACACCTACTTCCACCTTAGGAAATACCATCGATCTTCCACGTTGCTCAGATTTTCCTTTCGCTGCCATCCACGCATCAGCGCGGCAGCCATCGAATCTAACAAGGACTAATCTCTACACAACTTAATTGTCCCAAGCTCATTCTGGGTTCTCCAAGAGGTAACAAAACATCTCGCTAACTTATACCAGCATGGGTGACTAATCATTGTCAGTGTGGACCCCTGAATAGCCGTCTAAAATTGATTCCATGTTACTTGTCCCTAGCTAGAACGAATATATGAGTAGCATCTCGGAAAATCTACCTTATCAATTAGAACCAAGCTGTAATTTTGAAAACGTGCTACGGATAATTTTTCAGATTAAAAAAAATAGTACAATTTGGAAAAACTTCTAAAAGTGGAATGGTGATAATCCAACTAATAATAGATAGTATTTATCAATTGGCATCTATTTTTATCCATATCAAGCACGAAGATTTGTACAAAAAACCTATTTATGGAAAGGTATAATAGCATGCTTATTGTACAAATTGTTCCTTATACTATTTTACAATGGGATGGGATCTCTCTGGCTCTATCCCTCTCTATATATACATGATTATATGAGTGTGTAAAAATCATCTTGTAGATCTCTTGAAACAAGTGTCCCAATAGCGTCGTATTATCAAGATGGACAAGTACCAACCTCCCATCCGTGCAAGAGTCCTACTGCAAGCTCTACTTCTTCTTCTCATATGTCATGCTACTACTACACAATGTAAGCAGGGGATTTTAAAACTAGTTCTACTTTTAATAATCTTTAGTATTTACAGTAAGTATACCATGTAATATTTTTTCTTGAAGTAGGTATTTTTCTATTACATAACAACAAATTATTTTTATTCATTTTTCCCATGTGGTGGTCGTTATTGATCAATCCAAAATCATGCTAATGTCCATTGTTTGTTTGTTATACCATAGGTCGAATCATCAATGGCATCGATAAGGATAAGATCAATTAACATGGGTTGTGTGTCATAGACAAACCAGTCCTTGGTGACTATTGTTGCAAAGTTACGCATGAGTGTTACATAGACCTTCCGACGTGCCTTCAGGAGTGCAACAAACCTGCAGGCGTGGTGGCGAGGGCAACCCCTCCTTCACCTACCGTATTCAGGACAAATGGAATTTGATTGGATAATAATATGCGATGTACGAAAAATATTTGAAATAAAAAGAAGTATCTCTGTTTTTTTTATATTTGTCATATTGCAATTTAATTTTGGACAGCTGTAATGAGTAGGGATCTTCGGGCTAACAATATACTATTCTTCTTTTTCACTGGATGAGAAAATGACCACCTGGGAGCATGCAGAATTTTCATTACTCATGTGAGGACATAATTCTGGAAAATAGGTTAGAACTTGTGAAGCCTACTTTACTATATTGTGGAACAATTTATTAGTTTTGAATTATATAAATATTTCCTTTAAGAAACTAAAGCTTGCATTTACTATCTATCAATATCTTGATACGTACCAATATAAAAATACTCAAAGGGGCAGATCCAATTAATCTCGACCACCAAACCAGGTCAATTCAATGAACACGAGAGTGATCCAATCATGAGCGCTCAACTTGTTTAGCATGCATTAAAATATTATTCCAAATATTCACATTGACATAGTTTATAAAATTAATGCGTAAATAATATTCTACATAAAATATGTGAGCAATTAATATACTGCCGAATATCATGTCCAATTTATGTACATACCGAGTTTGGTACAGCTATTAAGGTTAATTCGCTTTGATATTGTAGAGATAAAGCATAGAAATTATTTATTTATGTCGACTCCAAAATTCGCTTCCACGGCAACTAATACATGTACGTTTCCAATATTTTCATCGTATCAATCTAAAATATCTTCAACAATTTGTGTCAATGTTCCCATGACAGTACAATTGCTTCTTGCATAAAAAACATTTCTTCCATCTAGACATATTTCTTTTGTAGGATTACATTTCTATTGGATGAAGAAAAACTTTGAGAAAAAAGATATAGCATCCGTCCTTTAAAATCTTGCTGCCAACTATCCAAACCGAGAAGGTTTGCACATTTGGTGGTCATTAGTACATGGATAGATGGTAACTAGGATGATCATTGGAATCATGCATAACCAGATTCCGATAATTTCACTATGAAATCTGCTCTGCTCAGTTACAAATAATTGATGACGGTCATACATCACCAAGTGTTTTCCTCCCTAGGAAGTGCACTCGACAACTTTGGTGACGCTCTCACGTGAAATTCAACAATGTTTCGGCATCACAAGGCATGTCCATTATCTAGGACGATGTCTAGTGTCACAAAAGATGTCCGTGTCACAAAAAATGTTCAGCGGGTTAGATAATTGATTAAAAAATGTCGTGGTTGTGTTCAGAATGTAGTACCTTATAAATTCTGCAATGGTAAAGTTCATAACATGTTCGAATCAAAATTTCTGGGTTTAGTGTTCGGAGTCTCGTATTGATATGTCCATTTTGCATCATGTTTTCCTATTAATATTTATTATGTTTTGAATGATTCTTTCACTTTAGTGTGCAATCCCAATGCCACTTCTGTCTTATTTTGCATGATTTACACAAAGAAAGAAATTACCAGCAACTGGAAATCTGGATCGAAAAAGGCTATACAAGAGTTGGATATTTCGAGAACACCAAATGACCTAAAAGTTGACGAAGAAATATTCTGGAAATAGAGAAAGGATGCCGCCCGGTCGGGAACATTTTGTGTTTTATCATTATCTAGATTTCCGTGACTATGATTGACATGAATACTTTGTAGTATGAGATGCGTATGCACATGGCACTTATGTTGCCGACCACAGAAGACCATGGTGGAGAAGCGGCTCGAAGCCAAGGACCAGAAGATCTGGCAGTTTGGGAGTACCTCAGGACTTCGATATCAACTCCAGTCACTACATGAAGACCGCATCACTATGCATATGGTCCATTGGTTCTGTAGCTTATTTTGTTCAGCTTGTTTGTGTTCTGTTTAGAGATCTCCCTGAAAAGAGTAGACTTGTGCCTTGTCTAGCTGGGCTGCAAAGAAAGGGTAATGTAATCTCCATGTGCGTGCTTTAAGTCTCTACCTATGTAGTGTTTCTAGCAATTTTTGGATTCGTGTTCAGAGCGATGGATATGAACTGGATGCATACTATGTGTATGTACATATGAATAATACATACTATGTGTATGTACATATGAATAATACCGGATGCAAATTCTATGCATGAAATGTACTGTGTACCTCATAGTAAATTGCAGTTTTTTTAATAATAAAAAATTCTAGCAGTGTCGGGCAGAGCATACTATTTGCTAGTGGTGCATCTTGCTTCGGTGTAAACTTGCCCGGGTGCATCCTTTAATAGCGTTGGGTGCTAGTTAATGTCCCCCGCTACTCACTAGTTAGGACTGGGTGACCGCCATTGGTAGCCTTTTATCGGTGGCGGGTTGGCCTGGGTCCCTGCTAGGCATTCTTGCAGTAGTGGTTGTTGCGAGGCATTGTCTACTGTGAGTCGAGAATTCCTTGAGGCATCAAAGATAAATTAAACATATCCTCATCATCTCATCTTGCCATTTAACCTAATATCTCAAAGTGAAAAAGAGTGACCATCCAATTCAACACATATTTGGTTGGTGATCCGGATCACTTTCCTCAAAAGAATAAGGTCAAACACCTACTTCCACCTTAGGAAATACCATCGATCTTGCACGTTGCTCAGATTTTCCTTTCGCTGCCATCCACGCATCAGCGCGGCAGCCATCGAATCAAACAAGGACTAATCTCTACACAACTTAATTGTCCCAAGCTCATTCTGGGTTCTCCAAGAGGTAACAAAACATCTCGCTAACTTATACCAGCATGGGTGACTAATCATTGTCAGTGTGTACCCCTGAATAGCCGTCTAAAATTGATTCCATGTTACTTGTCCCTAGCTAGAACGAATATATGAGTAGCATCTCGGAAAATCTACCTTATCAATTAGAACCAAGCAGTAATTTTGAAAACGTGCTACGGATAATTTTTCAGATTAAAAAAAATAGTACAATTTGGAAAAACTTCTAAAAGTGGAATGGTGATAATCCAACTAATAATAGATAGTATTTATCAATTGGCATCTATTTTTATCCATATCAAGCACGAAGATTTGTACAAAAAACCTATTTATGGAAAGGTATAATAGCATGCTTATTATACAAATTGTTCCTTATACTATTTTACAATGGGATGGGATCTCTCTGGCTCTATCCCTCTCTATATATACATGATTATATGAGTGTGTAAAAATCATCTTGTAGATCTCTTGAAACAAGTGTCCCAATAGCGTCGTATTATCAAGATGGACAAGTACCCAACTCCCATCCGTGCAAGAGTCCTACTGCAAGCTCTACTTCTTCTTCTCATATGTCATGCTACTACTACACAATGTAAGCAGGGGATTTTAAAACTAGTTCTACTTTTAATAATCTTTAGTATTTACAGTAAGTATACCATGTAATATTTTTTCTTGAAGTAGGTATTTTTCTATTACATAACGATAAATTATTTTTATTCATTTTTCCCATGTGGTGGTTGTTATTGATCAATCCAAAATCATACTAATGTCCATTGTTTGTTTGTTATACCATAGGTCGAATCATCAATGGCATCGATAAGGATAAGATCAATTTACATGGGTTGTGTGTCATAGACAAACCAGTCCTTGGTGACTACTGTTGCAAAGTTACGCATGAGTGTTACATAGACCTTCCGACGTGCCTTCAGGAGTGCAACAAACCTGCAGGCGTGGTGGCAAGGGCAACCCCTCCTTCACCTACCGTATTCAGGACAAATGGAATTTGATTGGCTAATAATATGCGATGTACGAAAAATATTTGAAATAAAAAGAAGTATCTCTGTTTTTGTTGTATTTGTCATATTGCAATTTAATTTTGGACAGCTGTAATGAGTAGGGATCTTCGGGCTAACAATATACTATTCTTCTTTTTCACTGGATGAGAAAATGACCACCTGGGAGCATGCAGAATTTTCATTACTCATGTGAGGACATAATTCTGGAAAATAGGTTAGAACTTGTGAAGCCTACTTTACTATATTGTGGAACAATTTATTAGTTTTGAATTATATAAATATTTCCTTTAAGAAACTAAAGCTTGCATTTACTATCTATCAATATCTTGATACGTACCAATATAAAAATACTCAAAGGGGCAGATCCAATTAATCTCGACCACCAAACCAGGTCAATTCAATGAACACGAGAGTGATCCAATCATGAGCGCTCAACTTGTTTAGCATGCATTAAAATAGTATTCCAAATATTCACATTGACATAGTTTATAAAATTAATGCGTAAATAATATTCTACATAAAATATGTGAGCAATTACTATACTGCCGAATATCATGTCCAATTTATGTACATACCGAGTTTGGTACAGCTATTAAGGTTAATTCGCTTTGATATTGTAGAGATAAAGCATAGAAATTATTTATTTATGTCGACTCCAAAATTCGCTTCCACGGCAACTAATACATGTACGTTTCCAATATTTTCATCGTATCAATCTAAAATATCTTCAACAATTTGTGTCAATGTTCCCATGACAGTACAATTGCTTCTTGCATAAAAAACATTTCTTCCATCTAGACATATTTCTTTTGTAGGATTACATTTCTATTGGATGAAGAAAAACTTTGAGAAAAAAGATATAGCATCCGTCCTTTAAAATCTTGCTGCCAACTATCCAAACCGAGAAGGTTTGCACATTTGGTGGTCATTAGTACATGGATAGATGGTAACTAGGATGATCATTGGAATCATGCATAACCAGATTCCGATAATTTCACTATGAAATCTGCTCTGCTCAGTTACAAATAATTGATGACGGTCATACATCACCAAGTGTTTTCCTCCCTAGGAAGCGCACTCGACAACTTTGGTGACGCTCTCACGTGAAATTCAACAATGTTTCGGCATCACAAGGCATGTCCATTATCTAGGATGATGTCTACTGTCACAAAAGATGTCCGTGTCACAAAAAATGTTCAGCGGGTTAGATAATTGATTAAAAAATGCCGTGGTTGTGTTCAGAATGTAGTACCTTATAAATTCTGCAATGGTAAAGTTCATAACATGTTCGAATCAAAATTTCTGGGTTTAGTGTTCGGAGTCTCGTATTGATACGTCCATTTTGCATCATGTTTTCCTATTAATATTTATTATGTTTTGAATGATTCTTTCACTTTAGTGTGCAATCCCAATGCCATTTCTGTCTTATTTTGCATGATTTACACAAAGAAAGAAATTACCAGCAACTGGAAATCTGGATCGAAAAAGGCTATACAAGAGTTGGATATTTCGAGAACACCAAATGACCTAAAAGTTGACGAAGAAATATTCTGGAAATAGAGAAAGGATGCCGCCCGGTCGGGAACATTTTGTGTTTTATCATTATCTAGATTTCCGTGACTATGATTGACATGAATACTTTGTAGTATGAGATGCGTATGCACATGGCACTTATGTTGCCGACCACAGAAGAACATGGTGGAGAAGCGGCTCGAAGCCAAGGACCAGAAGATCTGGCAGTTTGGGAGTACCTCAGGACTTCGATATCAACTCCAGTCACTACATGAAGACCGCATCACTATGCATATGGTCCATTGGTTCTGTAGCTTATTTTGTTCAGCTTGTTTGTGTTCTGTTTAGAGATCTCCCTGAAAAGAGTAGACTTGTGCCTTGTCTAGCTGGGCTGCAAAGAAAGGGTAATGTAATCTCCATGTGCGTGCTTTAAGTCTCTACCTATGTAGTGTTTCTAGCAATTTTTGGATTCGTGTTCAGAGCAATGGATATGAACTGGATGCATACTATGTGTATGTACATATGAATAATACATACTATGTGTATGTACATATGAATAATACCGGATGCAAATTCTATGCATGAAATGTACTGTGTACCTCATAGTAAATTGCAGTTTTTTTAATAATAAAAAACTCTAGCAGTGTCGGGCAGAGCATACTATTTGCTAGTAGTGCATCTTGCTTCGGTGTAAACTTGCCCGGGTGCATCCTTTAATAGCGTTGGGTGCTAGTTAATGTCCCCCGCTACTCACTAGTTAGGACTGGGTGCCCGCCATTGGTAGCCTTTTATCGGTGGCGGGTTGGCCTGGGTCCCTGCTAGGCTTTCTTGCAGTAGTGGTTGTTGCGAGGCATTGTCTAGTGTGAGTCGAGAATTCCTTGAGGCATCAAAGATAAATTAATCATATCCTCATCATCTCATCTTGCCATTTAACCTAATATCTCAAAGTGAAAAAGAGTGACCATCCAATTCAACACATATTTGGTTGGTGATCCGGATCACTTTCCTCAAAAGAATAAGGTCAAACACCTACTTCCACCTTAGGAAATACCATCGATCTTGCGCGTTGCTCAGATTTTCCTTTCGCTGCCATCCACGCATCAGCGCGGCAGCCATCGAATCTAACAAGGACTAATCTCTACACAACTTAATTGTCCCAAGCTCATTCTGGGTTCTCCAAGAGGTAACAAAACATCTCGCTAACTTATACCAGCATGGGTGCCTAATCATTGTCAGTGTGTACCCCTGAATAGCCGTCTAAAATTGATTCCATGTTACTTGTCCCTAGCTAGAACGAATATATGAGTAGCATCTCGGAAAATCTACCTTATCAATTAGAACCAAGCTGTAATTTTGAAAACGTGCTACGGATAATTTAGCAGATTAAAAAAAATAGTACAATTTGGAAAAACTTCTAAAAGTGGAATGGTGATAATCCAACTAATAATAGATAGTATTTATCAATTGGCATCTATTTTTATCCATATCAAGCACGAAGATTTGTACAAAAAACCTATTTATGGAAAGGTATAATAGCATGCTTATTATACAAATTGTTCCTTATACTATTTTACAATGGGATGGGATCTCTCTGGCTCTATCCCTCTCTATATATACATGATTATATGAGTGTGTAAAAATCATCTTGTAGATCTCTTGAAACAAGTGTCCCAATAGCGTCGTATTATCAAGATGGACAAGTACCCAACTCCCATCCGTGCAAGAGTCCTACTGCAAGCTCTACTTCTTCTTCTCATATGTCATGCTACTACTACACAATGTAAGCAGGGGATTTTAAAACTAGTTCTACTTTTAATAATCTTTAGTATTTACAGTAAGTATACCATGTAATATTTTTTCTTGAAGTAGGTATTTTTCTATTACATAACGACAAATTATTTTTATTGATTTTTCCCATGTGGTGGTTGTTATTGATCAATCCAAAATCATACTAATGTGCATTGTTTGTTTGTTATACCATAGGTCGAATCATCGATGGCATCGATAAGGAGAAGATCAATTTACATGGGTTGTGTGTCATAGACAAACCAGTCATTGGTGACTACTGTTGCAAAGTTACGCATGAGTGTTACATAGACCTTCCGACGTGCCTTCAGGAGTGCAACAAACCTGCAGGCGTGGTGGCAAGGGCAACCCCTCCTTCACCTACCGTATTCAGGACAAATGGAATTTGATTGGCTAATAATATGCGATGTACGAAAAATATTTGAAATAAAAAGAAGTATCTCTGTTTTTGTTATATTTGTCATATTGCAATTTAATTTCGGACAGCTGTAGTGAGTAGGGATCTTCGGGATAACAATATACTATTCTTCTTTTTCACTGGATGAGAAAATGACCACCTGGGAGCATGCAGAATTTTCATTACTCATGTGAGGACATAATTCTGGAAAATAGGTTAGAACTTGTGAAGCCTACTTTACTATATTGTGGAACAATTTATTAGTTTTGAATTATATAAATATTTCCTTTAAGAAACTAAAGCTTGCATTTACTATCTATCAATATCTTGATACGTACCAATATAAAAATACTCAAAGGGGCAGATCCAATTAATCTCGACCACCAAACCAGGTCAATTCAATGAACACGAGAGTGATCCAATCATGAGCGCTCAACTTGTTTAGCATGCATTAAAATATTATTCCAAATATTCACATTGACATAGTTTATAAAATTAATGCGTAAATAATATTCTACATAAAATATGTGAGCAATTAATATACTGCCGAATATCATGTCCAATTTATGTACATACCGAGTTTGGTACAGCTATTAAGGTTAATTCGCTTTGATATTGTAGAGATAAAGCATAGAAATTATTTATTTATGTCGACTCCAAAATTCGCTTCCACGGCAACTAATACATGTACGTTTCCAATATTTTCATCGTATCAATCTAAAATATCTTCAACAATTTGTGTCAATGTTCCCATGACAGTACAATTGCTTCTTGCATAAAAAACATTTCTTCCATCTAGACATATTTCTTTTGTAGGATTGCATTTCTATTGGATGAAGAAAAACTTTGAGAAAAAAGATATAGCATCCGTCCTTTAAAATCTTGCTGCCAACTATCCAAACCGAGAAGGTTTGCACATTTGGTGGTCATTAGTACATGGATAGATGGTAACTAGGATGATCATTGGAATCATGCATAACCAGATTCCGATAATTTCACTATGAAATCTGCTCTGCTCAGTTACAAATAATTGATGACGGTCATACATCACCAAGTGTTTTCCTCCCTAGGAAGTGCACTCGACAACTTTGGTGATGCTCTCACGTGAAATTCAACAATGTTTCGGCATCACAAGGCATGTCCATTATCTAGGACGATGTCTAGTGTCACAAAAGATGTCCGTGTCACAAAAAATGTTCAGCGGGTTAGATAATTGATTAAAAAATGTCGTGGTTGTGTTCAGAATGTAGTACCTTATAAATTCTGCAATGGTAAAGTTCATAACATGTTCGAATCAAAATTTCTGGGTTTAGTGTTCGGAGTCTCGTATTGATATGTCCATTTTGCATCATGTTTTCCTATTAATATTTATTATGTTTTGAATGATTCTTTCACTTTAGTGTGCAATCCCAATGCCACTTCTGTCTTATTTTGCATGATTTTCACAAAGAAAGAAATTACCAGCAACTGGAAATCTGGATCGAAAAAGGCTATACAAGAGTTGGATATTTCGAGAACACCAAATGACCTAAAAGTTGACGAAGAAATATTTTGGAAATAGAGAAAGGATGCCGCCCGGTCGGGAACATTTTGTGTTTTATCATTATCTAGATTTCCGTGACTATGATTGACATGAATACTTTGTAGTATGAGATGCGTATGCACATGGCACTTATGTTGCCGACCACAGAAGACCATGGTGGAGAAGCGGCTCGAAGCCAAGGACCAGAAGATCTGGCAGTTTGGGAGTACCTCAGGACTTCGATATCAACTCCAGTCACTACATGAAGACCGCATCACTATGCATATGGTCCATTGGTTCTGTAGCTTATTTTGTTCAGCTTGTTTGTGTTCTGTTTAGAGATCTCCCTGAAAAGAGTAGACTTGTGCCTTGTCTAGCTGGGCTGCAAAGAAAGGGTAATGTAATCTCCATGTGCGTGCTTTAAGTCTCTACCTATGTAGTGTTTCTAGCAATTTTTGGATTCGTGTTCAGAGCGATGGATATGAACTGGATGCATACTATGTGTATGTACATATGAATAATACATACTATGTGTATGTACATATGAATAATACCGGATGCAAATTCTATGCATGAAATGTACTGTGTACCTCATAGTAAATTGCAGTTTTTTTAATAATAAAAAATTCTAGCAGTGTCGGGCAGAGCATACTATTTGCTAGTGGTGCATCTTGCTTCGGTGTAAACTTGCCCGGGTGCATCCTTTAATAGCGTTGGGTGCTAGTTAATGTCCCCCGCTACTCACTAGTTAGGACTGGGTGACCGCCATTGGTAGCCTTTTATCGGTGGCGGGTTGGCCTGGGTCCCTGCTAGGCATTCTTGCAGTAGTGGTTGTTGCGAGGCATTGTCTACTGTGAGTCGAGAATTCCTTGAGGCATCAAAGATAAATTAAACATATCCTCATCATCTCATCTTGCCATTTAACCTAATATCTCAAAGTGAAAAAGAGTGACCATCCAATTCAACACATATTTGGTTGGTGATCCGGATCACTTTCCTCAAAAGAATAAGGTCAAACACCTACTTCCACCTTAGGAAATACCATCGATCTTGCACGTTGCTCAGATTTTCCTTTCGCTGCCATCCACGCATCAGCGCGGCAGCCATCGAATCAAACAAGGACTAATCTCTACACAACTTAATTGTCCCAAGCTCATTCTGGGTTCTCCAAGAGGTAACAAAACATCTCGCTAACTTATACCAGCATGGGTGACTAATCATTGTCAGTGTGTACCCCTGAATAGCCGTCTAAAATTGATTCCATGTTACTTGTCCCTAGCTAGAACGAATATATGAGTAGCATCTCGGAAAATCTACCTTATCAATTAGAACCAAGCAGTAATTTTGAAAACGTGCTACGGATAATTTTTCAGATTAAAAAAAATAGTACAATTTGGAAAAACTTCTAAAAGTGGAATGGTGATAATCCAACTAATAATAGATAGTATTTATCAATTGGCATCTATTTTTATCCATATCAAGCACGAAGATTTGTACAAAAAACCTATTTATGGAAAGGTATAATAGCATGCTTATTATACAAATTGTTCCTTATACTATTTTACAATGGGATGGGATCTCTCTGGCTCTATCCCTCTCTATATATACATGATTATATGAGTGTGTAAAAATCATCTTGTAGATCTCTTGAAACAAGTGTCCCAATAGCGTCGTATTATCAAGATGGACAAGTACCCAACTCCCATCCGTGCAAGAGTCCTACTGCAAGCTCTACTTCTTCTTCTCATATGTCATGCTACTACTACACAATGTAAGCAGGGGATTTTAAAACTAGTTCTACTTTTAATAATCTTTAGTATTTACAGTAAGTATACCATGTAATATTTTTTCTTGAAGTAGGTATTTTTCTATTACATAACGATAAATTATTTTTATTCATTTTTCCCATGTGGTGGTTGTTATTGATCAATCCAAAATCATACTAATGTCCATTGTTTGTTTGTTATACCATAGGTCGAATCATCAATGGCATCGATAAGGATAAGATCAATTTACATGGGTTGTGTGTCATAGACAAACCAGTCCTTGGTGACTACTGTTGCAAAGTTACGCATGAGTGTTACATAGACCTTCCGACGTGCCTTCAGGAGTGCAACAAACCTGCAGGCGTGGTGGCAAGGGCAACCCCTCCTTCACCTACCGTATTCAGGACAAATGGAATTTGATTGGCTAATAATATGCGATGTACGAAAAATATTTGAAATAAAAAGAAGTATCTCTGTTTTTGTTGTATTTGTCATATTGCAATTTAATTTTGGACAGCTGTAATGAGTAGGGATCTTCGGGCTAACAATATACTATTCTTCTTTTTCACTGGATGAGAAAATGACCACCTGGGAGCATGCAGAATTTTCATTACTCATGTGAGGACATAATTCTGGAAAATAGGTTAGAACTTGTGAAGCCTACTTTACTATATTGTGGAACAATTTATTAGTTTTGAATTATATAAATATTTCCTTTAAGAAACTAAAGCTTGCATTTACTATCTATCAATATCTTGATACGTACCAATATAAAAATACTCAAAGGGGCAGATCCAATTAATCTCGACCACCAAACCAGGTCAATTCAATGAACACGAGAGTGATCCAATCATGAGCGCTCAACTTGTTTAGCATGCATTAAAATAGTATTCCAAATATTCACATTGACATAGTTTATAAAATTAATGCGTAAATAATATTCTACATAAAATATGTGAGCAATTAATATACTGCCGAATATCATGTCCAATTTATGTACATACCGAGTTTGGTACAGCTATTAAGGTTAATTCGCTTTGATATTGTAGAGATAAAGCATAGAAATTATTTATTTATGTCGACTCCAAAATTCGCTTCCACGGCAACTAATACATGTACGTTTCCAATATTTTCATCGTATCAATCTAAAATATCTTCAACAATTTGTGTCAATGTTCCCATGACAGTACAATTGCTTCTTGCATAAAAAACATTTCTTCCATCTAGACATATTTCTTTTGTAGGATTACATTTCTATTGGATGAAGAAAAACTTTGAGAAAAAAGATATAGCATCCGTCCTTTAAAATCTTGCTGCCAACTATCCAAACCGAGAAGGTTTGCACATTTGGTGGTCATTAGTACATGGATAGATGGTAACTAGGATGATCATTGGAATCATGCATAACCAGATTCCGATAATTTCACTATGAAATCTGCTCTGCTCAGTTACAAATAATTGATGACGGTCATACATCACCAAGTGTTTTCCTCCCTAGGAAGCGCACTCGACAACTTTGGTGACGCTCTCACGTGAAATTCAACAATGTTTCGGCATCACAAGGCATGTCCATTATCTAGGATGATGTCTACTGTCACAAAAGATGTCCGTGTCACAAAAAATGTTCAGCGGGTTAGATAATTGATTAAAAAATGCCGTGGTTGTGTTCAGAATGTAGTACCTTATAAATTCTGCAATGGTAAAGTTCATAACATGTTCGAATCAAAATTTCTGGGTTTAGTGTTCGGAGTCTCGTATTGATACGTCCATTTTGCATCATGTTTTCCTATTAATATTTATTATGTTTTGAATGATTCTTTCACTTTAATGTGCAATCCCAATGCCATTTCTGTCTTATTTTGCATGATTTACACAAAGAAAGAAATTACCAGCAACTGGAAATCTGGATCGAAAAAGGCTATACAAGAGTTGGATATTTCGAGAACACCAAATGACCTAAAAGTTGACGAAGAAATATTCTGGAAATAGAGAAAGGATGCCGCCCGGTCGGGAACATTTTGTGTTTTATCATTATCTAGATTTCCGTGACTATGATTGACATGAATACTTTGTAGTATGAGATGCGTATGCACATGGCACTTATGTTGCCGACCACAGAAGAACATGGTGGAGAAGCGGCTCGAAGCCAAGGACCAGAAGATCTGGCAGTTTGGGAGTACCTCAGGACTTCGATATCAACTCCAGTCACTACATGAAGACCGCATCACTATGCATATGGTCCATTGGTTCTGTAGCTTATTTTGTTCAGCTTGTTTGTGTTCTGTTTAGAGATCTCCCTGAAAAGAGTAGACTTGTGCCTTGTCTAGCTGGGCTGCAAAGAAAGGGTAATGTAATCTCCATGTGCGTGCTTTAAGTCTCTACCTATGTAGTGTTTCTAGCAATTTTTGGATTCGTGTTCAGAGCAATGGATATGAACTGGATGCATACTATGTGTATGTACATATGAATAATACATACTATGTGTATGTACATATGAATAATACCGGATGCAAATTCTATGCATGAAATGTACTGTGTACCTCATAGTAAATTGCAGTTTTTTTAATAATAAAAAACTCTAGCAGTGTCGGGCAGAGCATACTATTTGCTAGTAGTGCATCTTGCTTCGGTGTAAACTTGCCCGGGTGCATCCTTTAATAGCGTTGGGTGCTAGTTAATGTCCCCCGCTACTCACTAGTTAGGACTGGGTGCCCGCCATTGGTAGCCTTTTATCGGTGGCGGGTTGGCCTGGGTCCCTGCTAGGCTTTCTTGCAGTAGTGGTTGTTGCGAGGCATTGTCTAGTGTGAGTCGAGAATTCCTTGAGGCATCAAAGATAAATTAATCATATCCTCATCATCTCATCTTGCCATTTAACCTAATATCTCAAAGTGAAAAAGAGTGACCATCCAATTCAACACATATTTGGTTGGTGATCCGGATCACTTTCCTCAAAAGAATAAGGTCAAACACCTACTTCCACCTTAGGAAATACCATCGATCTTGCGCGTTGCTCAGATTTTCCTTTCGCTGCCATCCACGCATCAGCGCGGCAGCCATCGAATCTAACAAGGACTAATCTCTACACAACTTAATTGTCCCAAGCTCATTCTGGGTTCTCCAAGAGGTAACAAAACATCTCGCTAACTTATACCAGCATGGGTGCCTAATCATTGTCAGTGTGTACCCCTGAATAGCCGTCTAAAATTGATTCCATGTTACTTGTCCCTAGCTAGAACGAATATATGAGTAGCATCTCGGAAAATCTACCTTATCAATTAGAACCAAGCTGTAATTTTGAAAACGTGCTACGGATAATTTAGCAGATTAAAAAAAATAGTACAATTTGGAAAAACTTCTAAAAGTGGAATGGTGATAATCCAACTAATAATAGATAGTATTTATCAATTGGCATCTATTTTTATCCATATCAAGCACGAAGATTTGTACAAAAAACCTATTTATGGAAAGGTATAATAGCATGCTTATTATACAAATTGTTCCTTATACTATTTTACAATGGGATGGGATCTCTCTGGCTCTATCCCTCTCTATATATACATGATTATATGAGTGTGTAAAAATCATCTTGTAGATCTCTTGAAACAAGTGTCCCAATAGCGTCGTATTATCAAGATGGACAAGTACCCAACTCCCATCCGTGCAAGAGTCCTACTGCAAGCTCTACTTCTTCTTCTCATATGTCATGCTACTACTACACAATGTAAGCAGGGGATTTTAAAACTAGTTCTACTTTTAATAATCTTTAGTATTTACAGTAAGTATACCATGTAATATTTTTTCTTGAAGTAGGTATTTTTCTATTACATAATGGTAAATTATTTTTATTCATTTTTCCCATGTGGTGGTTGTTATTGATCAATCCAAAATCATACTAATGTCCATTGTTTGTTTGTTATACCATAGGTCGAATCATCAATGGCATCGATAAGGATAAGATCAATTTACATGGGTTGTGTGTCATAGACAAACCAGTCCTTGGTGACTACTGTTGCAAAGTTACGCATGAGTGTTACATAGACCTTCCGACGTGCCTTCAGGAGTGCAACAAACCTGCAGGCGTGGTGGCAAGGGCAACCCCTCCTTCACCTACCGTATTCAGGACAAATGGAATTTGATTGGCTAATAATATACGATGTACGAAAAATATTTGAAATAAAAAGAAGTATCTCTGTTTTTGTTATATTTGTCACATTGCAATTTAATTTCGGACAGCTGTAGTGAGTAGGGATCTTCGGGATAACAATATACTATTCTTCTTTTTCACTGGATGAGAAAATGACCACCTGGGAGCATGCAGAATTTCATTACTCATGTGAGGACATAATTCGGGAAAATAGGTTAGAAATTGTGAAGCCTACTTTACTATATTGTGGAAGCATTTATTAGTTTTGAATTATATAAATATTTCCTTTAAGAAACTAAAGCTTGCATGTACTATCTATCAATATCTTGATACGTACCAATATAAAAATACTCAAAGGGGCAGATCCAATTAATCTCGACCACCAAACCAGGTCAATTCAATGAACACGAGAGTGATCCAATCATGAGCGCTCAACTTGTTTAGCATGCATTAAAATATTATTCCAAATTTTCACATTGACATAGTTTATAAAATTAATGCGTAAATAATATTCTACATAAAATATGTGAGCAATTAATATACTGCCGAATATCATGTCCAATTTATGTACATACCGAGTTTGGTACAGCTATTAAGGTTAATTCGCTTTGATATTGTAGAGATAAAGCATAGAAATTATTTATTTATGTCGACTCCAAAATTCGCTTCCACGGCAACTAATACATGTACGTTTCCAATATTTTCATCGTATCAATCTAAAATATCTTCAACAATTTGTGTCAATGTTCCCGTGACAGTACAATTGCTTCTTGCATAAAAAACATTTCTTCCATCTAGACATATTTCTTTTGTAGGATTACATTTCTATTGGATGAAGAAAAACTTTGAGAAAAAAGATATAGCATCCGTCCTTGAAAATCTTGGTGCCAACTATCCAAACCGAGAAGGTTTGCACATTTGGTGGTCATTAGTACATGGATAGATGGTAACTAGGATGATCATTGGAATCATGCATAACCAGATTCCGATAATTTCACTATGAAATCTGCTCTGCTCAGTTACAAATAATTGATGACGGTCATACATCACCAATTGTTTTCCTCCCTAGGAAGCGCACTCGACAACTTTGGTGACGCTCTCACGTGAAATTCAACAATGTTTCTGTTGGAATTATGCCCTAGAGGCAATAATAAACATAGTTATTATTATAATTCCTGTATCACGATAATCGTTTATTATCCATGCTATATTGAATGAAGACTCATTTACATGTGTGGATACATAGACAAAACACCATCCCTAGCAAGCCTCTAGTTGGCTAGCCAGTTGATCGAAGATAGTCAGTGTCTTCTGATTATGAACAAGGTGTTGTTGCTTGATAACTGGATCACGTCATTAGGAGAATCACGTGATGGACTAGACCCAAACTAATAGACGTAGCATGTTGATCGTGTCATTTTGTTGCTACTGTTTTCTGCGTGTCAAGTATTTATTCCTATGACCATGAGATCATATAACTCACTGACACCGGAGGAATGCTTTGTGTGTATCAAACGTCGCAACGTAACTGGGTGACTATAAAGATGCTCTACAGGTATCTCCGAAGGTGTTAGTTGAGTTAGTATGGATCAAGACTGGGATTTATCACTCCGTGTGACGGAGAGGTATCTCGGGGCCCACTCGGTAATACAACATCACACACAAGCCTTGCAAGCAATGTAACTTAGTGTAAGTTACGGGATCTTGTATTACGGAACGAGTAAAGAGACTTGCCGGTAAACAAGATTGAAATAGGTATACGGATACTGACGATCGAATCTCGGGCAAGTAACATACCGAAGGACAAAGGGAATGACATACGGGATTATATGAATCCTTGGCACTGAGGTTCAAACGATAAGATCTTCGTAGAATATGTAGGATCCAATATGGGCATCCAGGTCCCGGTATTGGATATTGACCGAGGAGTCTCTCGGGTCATGTATACATAGTTCTCGAACCCGCAGGGTCTGCACACTTAAGGTTCGACGTTGTTTTATGCGTATTTGAGTTATATGGTTGGTTACCGAATGTTGTTCAGAGTCCCGGATGAGATCACGGACGTCACGAGGGTTTCCGGAATGGTCCGGAAACGAAGATTGATATATAGGATGACCTCATTTGATTACCGGAAGGTTTTTCGGAGTTACCGGGAATGTACCGGGAATGACGAATGGGTTCCGGGGGTTCACCGGGGGGGCAACCCACCCCGGGGAAGCCCATAGGCCATAAGGGTGGCGCACCAGCCCTTAGTGGGCTGGTGGGACAGCCCAAAAGGGCCCTATGCGCCATAGAGATAAAAATCAAAGAGAAAGGAAAAAAAAGGGAGGTGGGAAGGAAGGGAAGGACTCCCACCCACCAAACCAAGTCCAACTCGGTTTGGGGGGGGGAGTCCTCCCACCTTGGACTCGGCCGACCCCCTTGGGGCTCCTTGAGCCCCAAGGCAAGGTCCCCTCCCTCCCACCTATATATACGGAGGTTTTGGGGCTGATTTAGGACGACTTTTCCACGGCAGCCCGACCACATACCTCCACGGTGTTTCCTCTAGATCGCGTTTCTGCGGAGCTCGGGTGGAGCCCTGCTGAGACAAGGTCATCACCAACCTCCGGAGCACCATCACGCTGCCGGAGAACTCTTCTACCTCTCCGTCTCTCTTGCTGGATCAAGAAGGCCGAGATCATCGTCGAGCTGTACGTGTGCTGAATGCGGAGGTGCCATCCGTTCGGTACTAGATCGTGGGACTGATCGCGGGATTGTTCGCGGGGCGGATCGAGGGACGTGAGGACGTTCCACTACATCAACCGCGTTCACTAACGCTTCTGCTGTGCGATCTACAAGGGTACGTAGATCACTCATCCCCTCTCGTAGATGGACATCACCATGATAGGTCTTCGTGCGCGTAGGAAAAATTTTGTTTCCCATGCGACGTTCCCCAACAGTGGCATCATGAGCTAGGTTCATGCGTAGATGTCTTCTCGAGTAGAACACAAAAGTTTTTGTGGGCGGTGATGTGCGTTTTGCTGCCCTCCTTAGTCTTTTCTTGATTCCGCGGTATTGTTGGATTGAAGCGGCTTGGACCGACATTACTCGTACGCTTACGAGAGACTGGTTTCATCGTTACGAGTAACTCCGTTGCTCAAAGATGACTGGCAAGTGTCGGTATCTCCAACTTTAGTTGAATCGGATTTGCCCGAGGAGGTCCTTGGATGAGGTTAAATAGCAACTCATATATCTCCGTTGTGGTGTTTGCGTAAGTAAGATGCGATCCTACTAGATACCCATGGTCACCACGTAAAACATGCAACAACAAAATTAGAGAACGTCTAACTTGTTTTTGCAGGGTATGCTTGTGATACGATATGGCCAACGATGTGATGTGATATATTGGATGTATGAGATGATCATGTTGTAATAGAAATATCGACTTGCACGTCGATGGTACGGCAACCGGCAGGAGCCATAGGGTTGTCTTTATACTAACGTTTGTGCTTGTAGATGCGTTTACTATTTTGCTAGGATGTAGCTTTAGTGGTAAAAGCATGAGTAGCACGACAACCCCGATGGCAACACGTTGATGGAGATCATGGCGTGGTGCCGGTGACAAGAAGATCGTGCCGGTGCTTTGGTGATAGAGATCAAGAAGCACGTGATGATGGCCATATCATGTCACTTATGAATTGCATGTGATGTTAATCCTTTTATGCACCTTATTTTGCTTAGAACGACGGTAGCATTATGAGGTGATCTCTCATTAAAATTTCAAGACGAAATTGTGTTCTCCCCGACTGTGCACCGTTGCTACAGTTCGTCGTTTCGAGACACCACGTGATGATCGGGTGTGATAGACTCAACGTTCACATACAACGGGTGCAAAACAGTTGCGCACGCGGAACACTCGGGTTAAGCTTGACGAGCCTAGCATGTGCAGACATGGCCTCGGAACACATGAGACCGAAAGTCGATCATGAATCATATAGATGATATGATTAGCATAGGGATGCTTACCACTGAAACTATACTCAACTCACGTGATGATCGGACTTGAGCTAGTGTAAGTGGATCATGAACCACTCAAATGACTAGAGAGATGTACTTTTTGAGTGGGAGTTTAGCGAATAATTTGATTAAGTTAAACTCTAATTATCTTGAACATAGTCTAAGTCCACTTTGAATATATTTGTGTTGTAGATCATGGCTCACGCGACAGTCATCCTGAATTTTAATACGTTCCTAGAGAAAGCTAAGTTGAAAGATGATGGAAGCAACTTTGTAGACTGGGCTCGTAAGCTTAAGCTAATCTTACAAGCTGGGAAGAAGGATTATGTCCTTAATGCTGCGTTAGGAGATGAACCACCTGCTACGGCTGATCAGGATGTTAAGAACGCTTGGTTAGCACGTAAGGAGGACTACTCAATAGTTCAATGTGCAGTCTTGTATGGCTTAGAACCGGGACTTCAACGTCGCTTTGAGCATCATGGAGCATTTGAGATGTTCCAGGAGTTGGAGTTTATCTTTCAGAAGAACGCCCGGATCGAGAGGTATGAGACCTCCGATAAATTCTATGCTTGCAAGATGGAGGAAAACTCATCTGTCAGTGAACATGTGCTCAAAATGTCTGGGTACTCAAACCATCTAGCTGAGCTGGGGATTGAACTCCCGCAAGAAGCTATCACTGACAGAATCCTTCAATCACTGCCGCCAAGCTATAAAGGCTTTGTGTTGAACTACAACATGCAAGGGATGAACAAGTCTCCCGGCAAGTTGTTTGCGATGCTGAAAGTCGCAGAGTCTGAACTCCGTAAAGAGCATCAAGTGTTGATGGTGAAGAAGACCACTAGTTTCAAGAGAAACGGCAAAGGCAAGAAGGGAAATTCAAAGAAGAGCGGCAAGCCTGTTGCCAATCCGACGAAGAAACCCGAAGCTGGACCTAAGCCTGAAACGGAGTGTTACTATTGCAAGGGTATGGGTCACTGGAAGCGCAATTGCCCCAAGTATCTGGCAGATAAGAAGGCGGGCAAAGAAAAATCAGGTATATTTGATATACATGTTATTGATGTGTACTTAACCGGCTCTCGTAGTAGTGCCTGGGTATTCGATACCGGTTCTGTTGCTCATATTTGCAACTCGAAACAGGAACTGCGGAATAGACGAAGGCTGGCGAAAGATGAAGTGACGATGCGCGTAGGAAATGGTTCCAAGGTTGATGCAGTCGCCGTCGGCACAGTGTCACTTCAGTTACCGTCAGGATTAGTGATGAACTTAAATCATTGTTATTTAGTGCCTGCGTTGAGCATGAACATTATATCTGGATCTTGTTTATTGCGAGACGGTTACTCTTTTAAGTCAGAGAATAATGGTTGTTCTATTTCTATGAGTAACATCTTTTATGGTCATGCACCGAATGTGAGAGGATTGTTCATATTGAATCTTGATAGCGATACGCATATACATAACATTGAGACCAAAAGAGTTAGAGTTAACAATGATAGTGCCATATTTTTGTGGCACTGCCGCTTAGGTCATATTGGTGTAAAGCGCATGAAGAAACTCCATGTTGATGGACTTTTGGAGTCACTTGACTTTGATTCACTTGACACGTGCGAACCATGCCTCATGGGCAAGATGACTAAGACTCCGTTCTCAGGAACAATGGAGCGGGCAAGTGACTTGTTGGAAATCATACATACCGATGTGTGTGGTCCGATGAGCGTGGAGGCACGCGGCGGATATCGTTATTTTCTCACCTTCACTGACGATTTAAGTAGATATGGTTATGTCTACTTGATGAAGCACAAGTCTGAAACTTTTGAAAAGTTCAAGCAATTTTAGAGTGAAGTGGAAAATCATCGTAACAAGAAGATCAAGTTCCTACGGTCTGATCGTGGGGGTGAATATCTGAGTTTCGAGTTTGGTACTCACTTAAGACAATGTGGAATTGTTTCACAGTTAACACCGCCTGGAACACCACAGCGTAATGGTGTGTCCGAACGTCGTAATCGTACTCTATTAGAGATGGTGCGATCTATGATGTCTCTTACTGATTTGCTGTTATCATTTTGGGGTTATGCATTAGAAACAGCTGCATTCACTTTAAATAGGGCACCATCAAAATCCGTTGAGACGACACCATACGAACTGTGGTATGGCAAAAGGCCAAAGTTGTCGTTTCTTAAAGTTTGGGGATGTGATGCTTATGTCAAAAAGCTTCAGCCTGAAAAGCTGGAACCCAAAGCGGAAAAGTGCGTCTTCATAGGTTACCCAAAAGAGATAGTTGGGTACACCTTCTATCTCAAATCCGAGGGCAAAGTGTTTGTTGCTAAAAACGGAGCTTTTCTCGAGAAGGAGTTTCTCTCGAGAGAATTGAGTGGGAGGAAGATAGAACTTGACGAGGTTGTCGAACCTATCATCCCTCTGGATGGTGGCGCAGGGCAAGGGGAAACCTCTGTCATTGCGACGCCGGTTGAGGAGGAAGCTAATGATGGTGATCATGAAACTCCAGTTCAAGTTTCTGTCGAACCACGCAGGTCGACGAGACCACGTGCTGCTCCAGAGTTGTACGGTAATCCCGTCTTATCAATCATGTTGTTAGACAACAATGAACCTGCGAATTATGAAGAAGCAATGGTGGGCCCAGATTCCAACAAATGGCTGGAAGCCATGAAGTCCGAGATAGGATCCATGTATGAGAACAAAGTGTGGACTTTGGAGGTACTGCCTGAGGGCCGCAAGGCCATTCAGAACAAATGGATCTTTAAGAGGAAGACGGACGCTGCCGGTAATGTGACCGTTTATAAAGCTCGACTTGTGGCAAAGGGTTTTTCACAAGTTCAAGGAGTTGACTACGATGAGACTTTCTCACCCGTAGCGATGCTTAAGTCCGTCAGAATCATGTTAGCAATAGCTGCATTTTTCGATTATGAAATCTGGCAGATGGATGTCAAAACGGCGTTCCTTAACGGTTTCCTTAAGGAAGAATTGTATATGATACAACCCGAAGGTTTTGTCGATCCTAAGAATGCTAACAAGGTATGCAAGCTCCAGCGATCCATTTATGGACTGGTGCAAGCATCTCGGAGTTGGAACAAACGCTTTGATGAGGTAATCAAAGCATTTGGGTTTATACAAGTGGTTGGAGAATCTTGTATTTACAATAAAGTGAGTGGGAGCTCTGTGGCGTTTCTAATATTATATGTGGATGACATATTACTGATTGGAAACAACGTAGAGTTTTTGGAGAGCATAAAAGGTTACTTGAATAAAAGTTTCTCTATGAAGGACCTAGGAGAAGCTGCTTACATTCTAGGCATTAAGATCTATAGGGATAGATCAAAACGCCTGATAGGACTTTCACAAAGCACATACCTTGATAAAGTTTTGAAGAGGTTCAAAATGGAACAGTCCAAGAAAGGGTTCTTGCCAGTTCTACAAGGTACGAGATTGAGTAAGACTCAGTGCCCAGCAACTGATGAAGATAGAGAGCATATGCGCTCTGTCCCCTATGCTTCAGCCATAGGTTCTATCATGTATGCAATGATGTGCACTAGACCGGATGTTAGCCTGGCCATAAGTATGGCAGGTAGGTTCCAGAGTAATCCAGGAGTGGATCACTGGACAGCGGTCAAGAATATCCTGAAGTACCTGAAAAGGACTAAGGAGATGTTTCTCGTGTATGGAGGTGACGAAGAGCTCGCCGTAAAAGGTTACGTCGATGCAAGCTTTGACAACGATCCGGACGACTCTAAGTCGCAAACCGGATACGTATTTATTCTTAATAGGGGTGCAGTAAGCTGGTGCAGTTCCAAGCAAAGCGTCGTAGCAGATTCTACATGTGAAACAGAGTACATGGCTGCCTCGGAGGCGGCTAAGGAGGGTGTCTGGATGAAGCAATTCATGACGGATCTTGGAGTGGTGCCAAGCGCACTGAATCCAATAACAACACGGGTGCCATTGCCTTAGCAAAGGAACCGCGGTTTCACAAGAAGACCAGACACATCAAACGACGCTTCAACCTCATCCGCGACTACGTCGAGGGAGAGGACGTAAATATATGCAAAGTGCACACGGATCTGAATGTAGCAGACCCGCTGACTAAACCTCTTCCACGGCCAAAGCATGATCAACACCAGAACTGTATGGGTGTTAGATTTGTTACAATGTAATTCACATGGTGATGTGAGGGCTAGATTATTGACTCTAGTGCAAGTGGGAGACTGTTGGAATTATGCCCTAGAGGCAATAATAAATATAGTTATTATTATAATTCCTGTATCAAGATAATCGTTTATTATCCATGCTATAATTGTATTGAATGAAGACTCATTTACATGTGTGGATACATAGACAAAACACCATCCCTAGCAAGTCTCTAGTTGGCTAGCCAGTTGATCGAAGATAGTCAGTGTCTTCTGATTATGAACAAGGTGTTGTTGCTTGATAACTGGATCACGTCATTAGGAGAATCACGTGATGGACTCGACCCAAACTAATCGACGTAGCATGTTGATCGTGTCATTTTGTTGCTACTGTTTTCTGCGTGTCAAGTATTTATTCCTATGACCATGAGATCATATAACTCACTGACACCGGAGGAATGCTTTGTGTGTATCAAAAGTCGCAACGTAACTGGGTGACTATAAAGATGCTCTACAGGTATCTCCGAAGGTGTTAGTTGAGTTAGTATGGATCAAGACTGGGATTTGTCACTCCGTGTGACGGAGAGGTATCTCGGGGCCCACTCGGTAATACAACATCACACACAAGCCTTGCAAGCAATGTAACTTAGTGTAAGTTATGGGATCTTGTATTACGGAACGAGTAAAGAGACTTGCCGGTAAACGAGATTGAAATAGGTATACGGATACTGACGATCGAATCTCGGGCAAGTAACATACCGAAGGACAAAGGGAATGACATACGGGATTATATGACACTGAGGTTCAAACGATAAGATCTTCGTAGAATATGTAGGATCCAATATGGGCATCCAGGTCCCGCTATTGGATATTGACCGAGGAGTCTCTCGGGTCATGTCTACATAGTTCTCGAACCCGCAGGGTCTGCACACTTAAGGTTCGACGTTGTTTTATGCGTATTTGAGTTATATAGTTGGTTACCGAATGTTGTTCGGAGTCCCGTATGAGATCACGGATGTCACGAGGGTTTCCGAAGTGGTCCGGAAACGAAGATTCATATATAGGATGACCTCATTTGATTACCGGAAGGTTTTTCGGAGTTACCGGGAATGTACCGGGAATGACGAATGGGTTCCGGGAGTTCACCGGGGGGGCAACCCACCCCGGGGAAGCCCATAGGCCATAAGGGTGGCGCACCAGCCCTTAGTGGGCTGGTGGGACAGCCCAAAAGGGCCCTATGCGCCATAGAGATAAAAATCAAAGAGAAAGGAAAAAAAGGGAGGTGGGAAGGAAGGGAAGGACTCCCACCCACCAAACCAAGTCCAACTCGGTTTGGGGGGGGGGGAGTCCTCCCCCCTTGGACTCGGCCGACCCCCTTGGGGCTCCTTGAGCCCCAAGGCAAGGTCCCCTCCCTCCCACCTATATATACGGAGGTTTTGGGGCTGATTTGAGACGACTTTTCCACGGCAGCCCGACCACATACCTTCACGGTTTTTCCTCTAGATCGCGTTTCTGTGGAGCTCGGGCGGAGCCCTGCTGAGACAAGGTCATCACCAACCTCCGGAGCGCCGTCACGCTGCCGGAGAACTCTTCTACCTCTCCGTCTCTCTTGCTGGATCAAGAAGGCCGAGATCATCGTCGAGCTGTACGTGTGCTGAACGCGGAGGTGCCGTCCGTTCGGTACTAGATCGTGGGACTGATCGTGGGATTGTTCGCGGGGCGGATCGAGGGACGTGAGGACGTTCCACTACATCAACCGCGTTCACTAACACTTCTGCTGTATGATCTACAAGGGTACGTAGATCACTCATCCCCTCTCGTAGATGGACATCACCATGATAAGTCTTCGTGCGCGTAGGAAATTTTTTTTTCCCATGCGACGTTCCCCAACAGTTTCGCCATCACAAGGCATGTCCATTATCTAGGACGATGTCTAGTGTCACAAAAGATGTCCGTGTCACAAAAAATGTTCAGCGGGTTAGATAATTGATTAAAAAATGTCGTGGTTGTGTTGAGAATGTAGTACCTTATAAATTCTGCAATGGTAAAGTTCACAACATGTTCGAATCAAAATTTCTGGGTTTAGTGTTCGGGAACTCGTATTGATACGTCCATTTTGCATCATGTTTTCCTATTAATATTTATTATGTTTTGAATGATTCTTTCACTTTGGTGTGCAATCCCAATGCCATTTCTGTCTTATTTTGCATGATTTACACAAAGAAAGAAATTACCACCAACTGGAAATCTGGATCGAAAAAGGCTATAGAAGAGTTGGATATTTCAAGAACACCAAATGACCTAAAAGTTGACGAAGAAATATTCTGGAAATAGAGAAAGGATGCCGCCCGGTCGGGAACATTTTGTGTTTTATCATTATCTAGATTTCCGTGACTATGATTGACATGAATACTTTGTAGTATGAGATGCGTATGCACATGGCACTGATGTTGCCGACCACAGAAGACCATGGTGGAGAAGCGGCTCGAAGCCAAGGACCAGAAGATCTGGCAGTTTGGGAGTACCTCAGGACTTCGATATCAACTCCAATCACTACATGAAGACCGCATCACTATGCATATGGTTCATTGGTTCTGTAGCTTATTTTGTTCAGCTTGTTGTGTTCTGTTTAGAGATCTCCCTGAAAAGAGTAGACTTGTGCCTTCTCTAGCTGTGCTGCAAAGAAAGGGTGATTTAATCTCCATGTGCGTGCTTTAAGTCTCTACCTATGTAGTGTTTCTAGCAATTTTTGGATTCGTGTTCAGAGCGATGGATATGAACTGGATGCATACTATGTGTATGTACATATGAATAATACCGGATGCACATTCTATGCATGAAATGTATTGTGTACATCATAGTACATTGCAGTTTTTTTAATTAAAAAATTTCTAGCAGTGTCGGGCAGAGCATACTATTTGCTAGTGGTGCATCTTGCTTCGGTGTAAACTTGCCCGGGTGCATCCTTTAATAGGGTTGGGTGCTAGTTAATGTCCCCCGCTACTCACTAGTTAGCACTGGGTGCCCGCCATTGGTAGCCTTTTATCAGTGGCGGGTTGGCCTGGGTCCATGCTAGGCATACTTGCAGTAGTGGTTGTTGCCAGGCATTGTCTAGTGTGAGTCGAGAATTCCTTGAGGCATCAAAGATAAATTAATCATACCCTCATCATCTCATCTTTCCATTTAACCTAATCTCTCAAAGTGAAAAATTGTGACCATCCAATTTAACACATATTTGGCTGGTGATCCACATCACTTTCCTCAAAATAATAAGGTCAAACACCTACTTCCACCTTAGGAAATACCATCGATCTTGCACGTTGCTAAGATTTTGCTTTCACTGCCATCCACGCGTCAGCGCGGCAGCCATCGAATCTAACAAGGACTTATCTCTACCCAACTTAATTGTCCCAAGCTCATTTTGGGTTCTCCAAGAGGTAACAAAACATCTCGCTAACTTATACCAGCATGGGTGACAAATCATTGTTAGTGTGGACCCCTGAATAGCCGTATGAAATTCATTCCATGTTACTTGTCCCTAGCTAGAACTAATAGATGAGTAGCATCTCGGAAAATTTACCTTATGAATTAGAACCAAGCTGTAATTTTGAAAACGTGCTACGGATAAGTTTTCAGATTAAAAAAATAGTACAATTTGGAAAAACTTCCAAAAGTGGAATGGTGATAAACCCTAATAATGGATAGTAGTTATCAATTGGCATATATTTTTATCCATATCAAGCACGAAGATTTGTACAAAAAACCTATTTATGGAAAGGTATAATAGCATGCTTATTATATAAGTTGTTCCTTATACTATTTTACAATGGGATGGGATCTCCCTCGCTCTATCCCTCTCTATATATACATGATTATATGAGTGTGTAAAAATCATCTGGTAGATCTCTTGAAACAAGTGTCCCTATAGCGTCGCATTATCAAGATGGACAAGTACCCAACCCCCATCCATGCAAGAGTCCTACTGCAGGCTCTACTTCTTCTTCTCATATGTCATGCTACTACTACACAATGTAAGTAGGGGATTTTAAATAGTTAGTTCTACTTTTGATAATCTTTAGTATTTACAGTAAGTATACCATGTAATATTTTTTTCTTGAAGTAGGTATTTTGCTATTACATAACGACAAATTATTTTTATTCATTTTTCCCATGTGGTGGTTGTTATTGATCAATCCAAAATCATACTAATGTGCATTGTTTGTTTGTTATACCATAGGTCGAATCATCGATGGCATCGATAAGGAGAAGATCAATTTACATGGGTTGTGTGTCATAGACAAACCAGTCCTTGGTGACTACTGTTGCAAAGTTACGCATGAGTGTTACATAGACCTTCCGACGTGCCTTCAGGAGTGCAACAAACCTGCACGCGTGGCGGCGATGGCAACCCCTCCTACACCTACCGTATTCAGGACAAATGGAATTTGATTGGATAATAATGTGCGATGTACGAAAAATATTTGAAATAAAAAGAAGTATCACTGTTTTTGTTATATTTGTCATATTGCAATTTAATTTTGGGCAGCTGTAGTGAGTAGGGATCTTCGGGATAACAATATACTATTCTTCTTTTTCATTGGATGAGAAAATGACCACCTGGGAGCATGCAGAATTTTCATTACTCATGTGAGGACATAATTCTGGAAAATAGGTTAGAAATTGTGAAGCCTACTTTACTGTATTGTGGATGCATTTATTAGTTTGAATTATATAAATATTTCCTTTAAGAAACTAAAGATTGCATGTACTATCTATCAATATCTTGATACTTACCAATATAAAAATACTCAAAGGGGCAGATCCAATTAATCTCGACCACCAAACCAGGTCAATTCAATGACCACGAGAGTGATCCAATCATGAGCGCTCAACTTGTTTAGCATGCATTAAAATATTATTCGAAATATTCACATTGACATAGTTTATAAAATTAATGCGTAAATAATATTCTCCCTAAAATATGTGAGCAATTAATATACTGTCGAATATCATGTCCAATTCATGTACATACCGAGTTTGGTACAACTATATATTATGGTTAATTCGCTTTGATATTGTAGAGATAAAGCATAGAAATTATTTATTTATGTCGACTCCAAAATTCGCTTCCACGGCAACTAATACATGTACGTTTCCAATATTTTCATCGTATCAATCTAAAATATCTTCAACAATTTGTGTCAATGTTCCCGTGACAGTACAATTGCTTCTTGCATAAAAAACATTTCTTCCATCTAGACATATTTCTTTTGTAGGATTACATTTCTATTGGATGAAGAAAAACTTTGAGAAAAAAGATATAGCATCCGTCCTTGAAAATCTTGGTGCCAACTATCCAAACCGAGAAGGTTTGCACATTTGGTGGTCATTAGTACATGGATAGATGGTAACTAGGATGATCATTGGAATCATGCATAACCAGATTCCGATAATTTCACTATGAAATCTGCTCTGCTCAGTTACAAATAATTGATGACGGTCATACATCACCAAGTGTTTTCCTCCCTAGGAAGCACACTCGACAACTTTGGTGACGCTCTCACGTGAAATTCAACAATGTTTCGGCATCACAAGGCATGTCCATTATCTAGGATGATGTCTACTGTCACAAAAGATGTCCGTGTCACAAAAAATGTTCAGCGGGTTAGATAATTGATTAAAAAATGCCGTGGTTGTGTTCAGAATGTAGTACCTTATAAATTCTGCAATGGTAAAGTTCATAACATGTTCGAATCAAAATTTCTGGGTTTAGTGTTCGGAGTCTCGTATTGATACGTCCATTTTGCATCATGTTTTCCTATTAATATTTATTATGTTTTGAATGATTCTTTCACTTTAGTGTGCAATCCCAATGCCATTTCTGTCTTATTTTGCATGATTTACACAAAGAAAGAAATTACCAGCAACTGGAAATCTGGATGGAAAAAGGCTATACAAGAGTTGGATATTTCGAGAACACCAAATGACCTAAAAGTTGACGAAGAAATATTCTGGAAATAGAGAAAGGATGCCGCCCGGTCGGGAACATTTTGTGTTTTATCATTATCTACATTTCCGTGACTATGATTGACATGAATACTTTGTAGTATGAGATGCGTATGCACATGGCACTGATGTTGCCGACCACAGAAGACCATGGTGGAGAAGCGGCTCGAAGCCAAGGACCAGAAGATCTGGCAGTTTGGGAGTACCTCAGGACTTCGATATTCTAGCAGTGTCGGACACAGCATACTATTTGCTAGTGATGCATCTTGCTTCGGTGTAAACTTGCCCGGGTGCATCCTTTAATAGCGTTGGGTGCTAGTTAATGTCCCCCGCTACTCACTAGTTAGGACTGGGTGCCCGCCATTGGTAGCCTTTTATCGGTGGCGGGTTGGCCTGGGTCCCTGCTAGGCATTCTTGCAGTAGTGGTTGTTGCGAGGCATTGTCTAGTGTGAGTCGAGAATTCCTTGAGGCATCAAAGATAAATTAATCATATCCTCATCATCTCATCTTGCCATTTAACCTAATATCTCAAAGTGAAAAAGAGTGACCATCCAATTCAACACATATTTGGTTGGTGATCCGGATCACTTTCCTCAAAAGAATAAGGTCAAACACCTACTTCCACCTTAGGAAATACCATCGATCTTGCACGTTGCTCAGATTTTCCTTTCGCTACCATCCACGCATCAGCGCGGCAGCCATCGAATCTAACAAGGACTAATCTCTACACAACTTAATTGTCCCAAGCTCATTCTGGGTTCTCCAAGAGGTAACAAAACATCTCGCTAACTTATACCAGCATGGGTGCCTAATCATTGTCAGTGTGTACCCCTGAATAGCCGTCTAAAATTGATTCCATGTTACTTGTCCCTAGCTAGAACGAATATATGAGTAGCATCTCGGAAAATCTACCTTATCAATTAGAACCAAGCTGTAATTTTGAAAACGTGCTACGGATAATTTAGCAGATTAAAAAAAATAGTACAATTTGGAAAAACTTCTAAAAGTGGAATGGTGATAATCCAACTAATAATAGATAGTATTTATCAATTGGCATCTATTTTTATCCATATCAAGCACGAAGATTTGTACAAAAAACCTATTTATGGAAAGGTATAATAGCATGCTTATTATACAAATTGTTCCTTATACTATTTTACAATGGGATGGGATCTCTCTGGCTCTATCCCTCTCTATATATACATGATTATATGAGTGTGTAAAAATCATCTTGTAGATCTCTTGAAACAAGTGTCCCAATAGCGTCGTATTATCAAGATGGACAAGTACCCAACTCCCATCCGTGCAAGAGTCCTACTGCAAGCTCTACTTCTTCTTCTCATATGTCATGCTACTACTACACAATGTAAGCAGGGGATTTTAAAACTAGTTCTACTTTTAATAATCTTTAGTATTTACAGTAAGTATACCATGTAATATTTTTTCTTGAAGTAGGTATTTTTCTATTACATAACGACAAATTATTTTTATTGATTTTTCCCATGTGGTGGTTGTTATTGATCAATCCAAAATCATACTAATGTGCATTGTTTGTTTGTTATACCATAGGTCGAATCATCGATGGCATCGATAAGGAGAAGATCAATTTACATGGGTTGTGTGTCATAGACAAACCAGTCATTGGTGACTACTGTTGCAAAGTTACGCATGAGTGTTACATAGACCTTCCGACGTGCCTTCAGGAGTGCAACAAACCTGCAGGCGTGGTGGCAAGGGCAACCCCTCCTTCACCTACCGTATTCAGGACAAATGGAATTTGATTGGCTAATAATATGCGATGTACGAAAAATATTTGAAATAAAAAGAAGTATCTCTGTTTTTGTTATATTTGTCATATTGCAATTTAATTTCGGACAGCTGTAGTGAGTAGGGATCTTCGGGATAACAATATACTATTCTTCTTTTTCACTGGATGAGAAAATGACCACCTGGGAGCATGCAGAATTTCATTACTCATGTGAGGACATAATTCGGGAAAATAGGTTAGAAATTGTGAAGCCTACTTTACTATATTGTGGAAGCATTTATTAGTTTTGAATTATATAAATATTTCCTTTAAGAAACTAAAGCTTGCATGTACTATCTATCAATATCTTGATACGTACCAATATAAAAATACTCAAAGGGGCAGATCCAATTAATCTCGACCACCAAACCAGGTCAATTCAATGAACACGAGAGTGATCCAATCATGAGCGCTCAACTTGTTTAGCATGCATTAAAATATTATTCCAAATATTCACATTGACATAGTTTATAAAATTAATGCGTAAATAATATTCTACATAAAATATGTGAGCAATTAATATACTGCCGAATATCATGTCCAATTTATGTACATACCGAGTTTGGTACAGCTATTAAGGTTAATTCGCTTTGATATTGTAGAGATAAAGCATAGAAATTATTTATTTATGTCGACTCCAAAATTCGCTTCCACGGCAACTAATACATGTACGTTTCCAATATTTTCATCGTATCAATCTAAAATATCTTCAACAATTTGTGTCAATGTTCCCGTGACAGTACAATTGCTTCTTGCATAAAAAACATTTCTTCCATCTAGACATATTTCTTTTGTAGGATTACATTTCTATTGGATGAAGAAAAACTTTGAGAAAAAAGATATAGCATCCGTCCTTGAAAATCTTGGTGCCAACTATCCAAACCGAGAAGGTTTGCACATTTGGTGGTCATTAGTACATGGATAGATGGTAACTAGGATGATCATTGGAATCATGCATAACCAGATTCCGATAATTTCACTATGAAATCTGCTCTGCTCAGTTACAAATAATTGATGACGGTCATACATCACCAAGTGTTTTCCTCCCTAGGAAGCGCACTCGACAACTTTGGTGACGCTCTCACGTGAAATTCAACAATGTTTCTGTTGGAATTATGCCCTAGAGGCAATAATAAACATAGTTATTATTATAATTCCTGTATCACGATAATCGTTTATTATCCATGCTATATTGAATGAAGACTCATTTACATGTGTGGACACATAGACAAAACACCATCCCTAGCAAGCCTCTAGTTGGCTAGCCAGTTGATCGAAGATAGTCAGTGTCTTCTGATTATGAACAAGGTGTTGTTGCTTGATAACTGGATCACGTCATTAGGAGAATCACGTGATGGACTAGACCCAAACTAATAGACGTAGCATGTTGATCGTGTCATTTTGTTGCTACTGTTTTCTGCGTGTCAAGTATTTATTCCTATGACCATGAGATCATATAACTCACTGACACCGGAGGAATGCTTTGTGTGTATCAAAAGTCGCAACGTAACTGGGTGACTATAAAGATGCTCTACAGGTATCTCCGAAGGTGTTAGTTGAGTTAGTATGGATCAAGACTGGGATTTATCACTCCGTGTGACGGAGAGGTATCTCGGGGCCCACTCGGTAATACAACATCACACACAAGCCTTGCAAGCAATGTAACTTAGTGTAAGTTACGGGATCTTGTATTACGGAACGAGTAAAGAGACTTGCCGGTAAACGAGATTGAAATAGGTATACGGATACTGACGATCGAATCTCGGGCAAGTAACATACCGAAGGACAAAGGGAATGACATACGGGATTATATGAATCCTTGGCACTAAGGTTCAAACGATAAGATCTTCATAGAATATGTAGGATCCAATATGGGCATCCAGGTCCCGCTATTGGATATTGACCGAGGAGTCTCTCGGGTCATGTCTACATAGTTCTCGAACCCGCAGGGTCTGCACACTTAAGGTTCGACGTTGTTTTATGCGTATTTGAGTTATATAGTTGGTTACCGAATGTTGTTTGGAGTCCCGTATGAGATCACGGATGTCACGAGGGTTTCCGGAGTGGTCCGGAAACGAAGATTGATATATAGGATGACCTCATTTGATTACCGGAAGGTTTTTCGGAGTTACCGGGATGTACCGGGAATGACGAATGGGTTCCGGGAGTTCACCGGGGGGGCAACCCACCCCGGGGAAGCCCATAGGCCATAAGGGTGGCGCACCAGCCCTTAGTGGGCTGGTGGGACAGCCCAAAAGGGCCCTATGCGCCATAGAGATAAAAATCAAAGAGAAAGGAAAAAAAAGGGAGGTGGGAAGGAAGGGAAGGACTCCCACCCACCAAACCAAGTCCAACTCGGTTTGGGGGGGGAGTCCTCCCCCCTTGGACTCGGCCGACCCCCTTGGGGCTCCTTGAGCCCCAAGGCAAGGTCCCCTCCCTCCCACCTATATATACGGAGGTTTAGGGGCTGATTTGAGACGACTTTTCCACGGCAGCCCGACCACATACCTCCACGGTTTTTCCTCTAGATCGCGTTTCTGCGGAGCTCGGGCGGAGCCCTGCTGAGACAAGGTCATCACCAACCTCCGGAGCGCCGTCACTCTGCCGGAGAACTCTTCTACCTCTCCGTCTCTCTTGCTGGATCAAGAAGGCCGAGATCATCGTCGAGCTGTACGTGTGCTGAACGCGGAGGTGCCGTCCGTTCGGTACTAGATCGTGGGACTGATCGCGGGATTGTTCGCGGGGCGGATCGAGGGACGTGAGGACGTTCCACTACATCAACCGCGTTCACTAACGCTTCTGCTGTATGATCTACAAGGGTACGTAGATCACTCATCCCCTCTCGTAGATGGACATTACCATGATAGGTCTTCGTGCGCGTAGGAATTATTTTTTCCCATGCGACGTTCCCCAACAGTTTCGCCATCACAAGGCATGTCCATTATCTAGGACGATGTCTAGTGTCACAAAAGATGTCCGTGTCACAAAAAATGTTCAGCGGGTTAGATAATTGATTAAAAAATGCCGTGGTTGTGTTCAGAATGTAGTACCTTATAAATTCTGCAATGGTAAAGTTCACAACATGTTCGAATCCAAATTTCTGGGTTTAGTGTTCGGAGTCTCGTATTGATACGTCCATTTTGCATCATGTTTTCCTATTAATATTTATTATGTTTTGAATGATTCTTTCACTTTAGTGTGCAATCCCAATGCCATTTCTGTCTTATTTTGCATGATTTACACAAAGAAAGAAATTACCACCAACTGGAAATCTGGATCGAAAAAGGCTATACAAGAGTTGGATATTTCGAGAACACCAAATGACCTAAAAGTTGACGAAGAAATATTCTGGAAATAGAGAAAGGATGCCGCCCGGTCGGGAACATTTTGTGTTTTATCATTATCTAGATTTCCGTGACTATGATTGACATGAATACTTTGTAGTATGAGATGCGTATGCACATGGCACTGATGTTGCCGACCACAGAAGACCATGGTGGAGAAGCGGCTCGAAGCCAAGGACCAGAAGATCTGGCAGTTTGGGAGTACCTCAGGACTTCGATATCAACTCCAATCACTACATGAAGACCGCATCACTATGCATATGGTTCATTGGTTCTGTAGCTTATTTTGTTCAGCTTGTTGTGTTCTGTTTAGAGATCTCCCTGAAAAGAGTAGACTTGTGCCTTCTCTAGCTGTGCTGCAAAGAAAGGGTGATTTAATCTCCATGTGCGTGCTTTAAGTCTCTACCTATGTAGTGTTTCTAGCAATTTTTGGATTCGTGTTCAGAGCGATGGATATGAACTGGATGCATACTATGTGTATGTACATATGAATAATACCGGATGCACATTCTATGCATGAAATGTATTGTGTACATCATAGTACATTGCAGTTTTTTTAATTAAAAAATTTCTAGCAGTGTCGGGCAGAGCATACTATTTGCTAGTGGTGCATCTTGCTTCGGTGTAAACTTGCCCGGGTGCATCCTTTAATAGGGTTGGGTGCTAGTTAATGTCCCCCGCTACTCACTAGTTAGCACTGGGTGCCCGCCATTGGTAGCCTTTTATCAGTGGCGGGTTGGCCTGGGTCCATGCTAGGCATACTTGCAGTAGTGGTTGTTGCCAGGCATAGTCTAGTGTGAGTCGAGAATTCCTTGAGGCATCAAAGATAAATTAATCATACCCTCATCATCTCATCTTTCCATTTAACCTAATCTCTCAAAGTGAAAAATTGTGACCATCCAATTTAACACATATTTGGCTGGTGATCCACATCACTTTCCTCAAAATAATAAGGTCAAACACCTACTTCCACCTTAGGAAATACCATCGATCTTGCACGTTGCTAAGATTTTGCTTTCACTGCCATCCACGCGTCAGCGCGGCAGCCATCGAATCTAACAAGGACTTATCTCTACCCAACTTAATTGTCCCAAGCTCATTTTGGGTTCTCCAAGAGGTAACAAAACATCTCGCTAACTTATACCAGCATGGGTGACAAATCATTGTTAGTGTGGACCCCTGAATAGCCGTATGAAATTCATTCCATGTTACTTGTCCCTAGCTAGAACTAATAGATGAGTAGCATCTCGGAAAATTTACCTTATGAATTAGAACCAAGCTGTAATTTTGAAAACGTGCTACGGATAAGTTTTCAGATTAAAAAAATAGTACAATTTGGAAAAACTTCCAAAAGTGGAATGGTGATAAACCAACTAATAATAGATAGTAGTTATCAATTGGCATATATTTTTATCCATATCAAGCACGAAGATTTGTACAAAAAACCTATTTATGGAAAGGTATAATAGCATGCTTATTATATAAGTTGTTCCTTATACTATTTTACAATGGGATGGGATCTCCCTCGCTCTATCCCTCTCTATATATACATGATTATATGAGTGTGTAAAAATCATCTGGTAGATCTCTTGAAACAAGTGTCCCTATAGCGTCGCATTATCAAGATGGACAAGTACCCAACCCCCATCCATGCAAGAGTCCTACTGCAGGCTCTACTTCTTCTTCTCATATGTCATGCTACTACTACACAATGTAAGTAGGGGATTTTAAATAGTTAGTTCTACTTTTGATAATCTTTAGTATTTACAGTAAGTATACCATGTAATATTTTTTCTTGAAGTAGGTATTTTGCTATTACATAACGACAAATTATTTTTATTCATTTTTCCCATGTGGTGGTTGTTATTGATCAATCCAAAATCATACTAATGTGCATTGTTTGTTTGTTATACCATAGGTCGAATCATCGATGGCATCGATAAGGAGAAGATCAATTTACATGGGTTGTGTGTCATAGACAAACCAGTCCTTGGTGACTACTGTTGCAAAGTTACGCATGAGTGTTACATAGACCTTCCGACGTGCCTTCAGGAGTGCAACAAACCTGCACGCGTGGCGGCGATGGCAACCCCTCCTACACCTACCGTATTCAGGACAAATGGAATTTGATTGGATAATAATGTGCGATGTACGAAAAATATTTGAAATAAAAAGAAGTATCACTGTTTTTGTTATATTTGTCATATTGCAATTTAATTTTGGGCAGCTGTAGTGAGTAGGGATCTTCGGGATAACAATATACTATTCTTCTTTTTCATTGGATGAGAAAATGACCACCTGGGAGCATGCAGAATTTTCATTACTCATGTGAGGACATAATTCTGGAAAATAGGTTAGAAATTGTGAGGCCTACTTTACTGTATTGTGGATGCATTTATTAGTTTGAATTATATAAATATTTCCTTTAAGAAACTAAAGATTGCATGTACTATCTATCAATATCTTGATACTTACCAATATAAAAATACTCAAAGGGGCAGATCCAATTAATCTCGACCACCAAACCAGGTCAATTCAATGACCACGAGAGTGATCCAATCATGAGCGCTCAACTTGTTTAGCATGCATTAAAATATTATTCGAAATATTCACATTGACATAGTTTATAAAATTAATGCGTAAATAATATTCTCCCTAAAATATGTGAGCAATTAATATACTGTCGAATATCATGTCCAATTCATGTACATACCGAGTTTGGTACAACTATATATTATGGTTAATTCGCTTTGATATTGTAGAGATAAAGCATAGAAATTATTTATTTATGTCGACTCCAAAATTCGCTTCCACGGCAACTAATACATGTACGTTTCCAATATTTTCATCGTATCAATCTAAAATATCTTCAACAATTTGTGTCAATGTTCCCGTGACAGTACAATTGCTTCTTGCATAAAAAACATTTCTTCCATCTAGACATATTTCTTTTGTAGGATTACATTTCTATTGGATGAAGAAAAACTTTGAGAAAAAAGATATAGCATCCGTCCTTGAAAATCTTGGTGCCAACTATCCAAACCGAGAAGGTTTGCACATTTGGTGGTCATTAGTACATGGATAGATGGTAACTAGGATGATCATTGGAATCATGCATAACCAGATTCCGATAATTTCACTATGAAATCTGCTCTGCTCAGTTACAAATAATTGATGACGGTCATACATCACCAAGTGTTTTCCTCCCTAGGAAGCGCACTCGACAACTTTGGTGACGCTCTCACGTGAAATTCAACAATGTTTCGGCATCACAAGGCATGTCCATTATCTAGGATGATGTCTACTGTCACAAAAGATGTCCGTGTCACAAAAAATGTTCAGCGGGTTAGATAATTGATTAAAAAATGCCGTGGTTGTGTTCAGAATGTAGTACCTTATAAATTCTGCAATGGTAAAGTTCATAACATGTTCGAATCAAAATTTCTGGGTTTAGTGTTCGGAGTCTCGTATTGATACGTCCATTTTGCATCATGTTTTCCTATTAATATTTATTATGTTTTGAATGATTCTTTCACTTTAGTGTGCAATCCCAATGCCATTTCTGTCTTATTTTGCATGATTTACACAAAGAAAGAAATTACCAGCAACTGGAAATCTGGATCGAAAAAGGCTATACAAGAGTTGGATATTTCGAGAACACCAAATGACCTAAAAGTTGACCAAGAAATATTCTGGAAATAGAGAAAGGATGCCGCCCGGTCGGGAACATTTTGTGTTTTATCATTATCTAGATTTCCGTGACTATGATTGACATGAATACTTTGTAGTATGAGATGCGTATGCACATGGCACTGATGTTGCCGACCACAGAAGACCATGGTGGAGAAGCGGCTCGAAGCCAAGGACCAGAAGATCTGGCAGTTTGGGAGTACCTCAGGACTTCGATATCAACTCCAGTCACTACATGAAGACCGCATCACTATGCATATGGTTCATTGGTTCTGTAGCTTATTTTGTTCAGCTTGTTGTGTTCTGTTTAGAGATCTCCCTGAAAAGAGTAGACTTGTGCCTTCTCTAGCTGTGCTGCAAAGAAAGGGTGATTTAATCTCCATGTGCGTGCTTTAAGTCTCTACCTATGTAGTGTTTCTAGCAATTTTTGGATTCGTGTTCAGAGCGATGGATATGAACTGGATGCATACTATGTGTATGTACATATGAATAATACATACTATGTGTATGTACATATGAATAATACCGGATGCAAATTCTATGCATGAAATGTACTGTGTACCTCATAGTAAATTGCAGTTTTTTTAATAAAAAAAAAATTCTAGCAGTGTCGGGCACAGCATACTATTTGCTAGTGGTGCATCTTGCTTCGGTGTAAACTTGCCCGGGTGCATCCTTTAATAGCGTTGGGTGCTAGTTAATGTCCCCCGCTACTCACTAGTTAGGACTGGGTGCCCGCCATTGGTAGCCTTTTATCGGTGGCGGGTTGGCCTGGGTCCCTGCTAGGCATTCTTGCAGTAGTGGTTGTTGCGAGGCATTGTCTAGTGTGAGTCGAGAATTCCTTGAGGCATCAAAGATAAATTAATCATATCCTCATCATCTCATCTTGCCATTTAACCTAATATCTCAAAGTGAAAAAGAGTGACCATCCAATTCAACACATATTTGGTTGGTGATCCGGATCACTTTCCTCAAAAGAATAAGGTCAAACACCTACTTCCACCTTAGGAAATACCATCGATCTTGCACGTTGCTCAGATTTTCCTTTCGCTACCATCCACGCATCAGCGCGGCAGCCATCGAATCTAACAAGGACTAATCTCTACACAACTTAATTGTCCCAAGCTCATTCTGGGTTCTCCAAGAGGTAACAAAACATCTCGCTAACTTATACCAGCATGGGTGCCTAATCATTGTCAGTGTGTACCCCTGAATAGCCGTCTAAAATTGATTCCATGTTACTTGTCCCTAGCTAGAACGAATATATGAGTAGCATCTCGGAAAATCTACCTTATCAATTAGAACCAAGCTGTAATTTTGAAAACGTGCTACGGATAATTTAGCAGATTAAAAAAAATAGTACAATTTGGAAAAACTTCTAAAAGTGGAATGGTGATAATCCAACTAATAATAGATAGTATTTATCAATTGGCATCTATTTTTATCCATATCAAGCACGAAGATTTGTACAAAAAACCTATTTATGGAAAGGTATAATAGCATGCTTATTATACAAATTGTTCCTTATACTATTTTACAATGGGATGGGATCTCTCTGGCTCTATCCCTCTCTATATATACATGATTATATGAGTGTGTAAAAATCATCTTGTAGATCTCTTGAAACAAGTGTCCCAATAGCGTCGTATTATCAAGATGGACAAGTACCCAACTCCCATCCGTGCAAGAGTCCTACTGCAAGCTCTACTTCTTCTTCTCATATGTCATGCTACTACTACACAATGTAAGCAGGGGATTTTAAAACTAGTTCTACTTTTAATAATCTTTAGTATTTACAGTAAGTATACCATGTAATATTTTTTCTTGAAGTAGGTATTTTTCTATTACATAACGATAAATTATTTTTATTGATTTTTCCCATGTGGTGGTTGTTATTGATCAATCCAAAATCATACTAATGTGCATTGTTTGTTTGTTATACCATAGGTCGAATCATCGATGGCATCGATAAGGAGAAGATCAATTTACATGGGTTGTGTGTCATAGACAAACCAGTCCTTGGTGACTACTGTTGCAAAGTTACGCATGAGTGTTACATAGACCTTCCGACGTGCCTTCAGGAGTGCAACAAACCTGCAGGCGTGGTGGCAAGGGCAACCCCTCCTTCACCTACCGTATTCAGGACAAATGGAATTTGATTGGCTAATAATATGCGATGTACGAAAAATATTTGAAATAAAAAGAAGTATCTCTGTTTTTGTTATATTTGTCATATTGCAATTTAATTTCGGACAGCTGTAGTGAGTAGGGATCTTCGGGATAACAATATACTATTCTTCTTTTTCACTGGATGAGAAAATGACCACCTGGGAGCATGCAGAATTTCATTACTCATGTGAGGACATAATTCGGGAAAATAGGTTAGAAATTGTGAAGCCTACTTTACTATATTGTGGAAGCATTTATTAGTTTTGAATTATATAAATATTTCCTTTAAGAAACTAAAGCTTGCATGTACTATCTATCAATATCTTGATACGTACCAATATAAAAATACTCAAAGGGGCAGATCCAATTAATCTCGACCACCAAACCAGGTCAATTCAATGAACACGAGAGTGATCCAATCATGAGCGCTCAACTTGTTTAGCATGCATTAAAATATTATTCCAAATATTCACATTGACATAGTTTATAAAATTAATGCGTAAATAATATTCTACATAAAATATGTGAGCAATTAATATACTGCCGAATATCATGTCCAATTTATGTACATACCGAGTTTGGTACAGCTATTAAGGTTAATTCGCTTTGATATTGTAGAGATAAAGCATAGAAATTATTTATTTATGTCGACTCCAAAATTCGCTTCCACGGCAACTAATACATGTACGTTTCCAATATTTTCATCGTATCAATCTAAAATATCTTCAACAATTTGTGTCAATGTTCCCGTGACAGTACAATTGCTTCTTGCATAAAAAACATTTCTTCCATCTAGACATATTTCTTTTGTAGGATTACATTTCTATTGGATGAAGAAAAACTTTGAGAAAAAAGATATAGCATCCGTCCTTGAAAATCTTGGTGCCAACTATCCAAACCGAGAAGGTTTGCACATTTGGTGGTCATTAGTACATGGATAGATGGTAACTAGGATGATCATTGGAATCATGCATAACCAGATTCCGATAATTTCACTATGAAATCTGCTCTGCTCAGTTACAAATAATTGATGACGGTCATACATCACCAAGTGTTTTCCTCCCTAGGAAGCGCACTCGACAACTTTGGTGACGCTCTCACGTGAAATTCAACAATGTTTCGGCATCACAAGGCATGTCCATTATCTAGGATGATGTCTACTGTCACAAAAGATGTCCGTGTCACAAAAAATGTTCAGCGGGTTAGATAATTGATTAAAAAATGCCGTGGTTGTGTTCAGAATGTAGTACCTTATAAATTCTGCAATGGTAAAGTTCATAACATGTTCGAATCAAAATTTCTGGGTTTAGTGTTCGGAGTCTCGTATTGATACGTCCATTTTGCATCATGTTTTCCTATTAATATTTATTATGTTTTGAATGATTCTTTCACTTTAGTGTGCAATCCCAATGCCATTTCTGTCTTATTTTGCATGATTTACACAAAGAAAGAAATTACCAGCAACTGGAAATCTGGATCGAAAAAGGCTATACAAGAGTTGGATATTTCGAGAACACCAAATGACCTAAAAGTTGACCAAGAAATATTCTGGAAATAGAGAAAGGATGCCGCCCGGTCGGGAACATTTTGTGTTTTATCATTATCTAGATTTCCGTGACTATGATTGACATGAATACTTTGTAGTATGAGATGCGTATGCACATGGCACTGATGTTGCCGACCACAGAAGACCATGGTGGAGAAGCGGCTCGAAGCCAAGGACCAGAAGATCTGGCAGTTTGGGAGTACCTCAGGACTTCGATATCAACTCCAGTCACTACATGAAGACCGCATCACTATGCATATGGTTCATTGGTTCTGTAGCTTATTTTGTTCAGCTTGTTGTGTTCTGTTTAGAGATCTCCCTGAAAAGAGTAGACTTGTGCCTTCTCTAGCTGTGCTGCAAAGAAAGGGTGATTTAATCTCCATGTGCGTGCTTTAAGTCTCTACCTATGTAGTGTTTCTAGCAATTTTTGGATTCGTGTTCAGAGCGATGGATATGAACTGGATGCATACTATGTGTATGTACATATGAATAATACATACTATGTGTATGTACATATGAATAATACCGGATGCAAATTCTATGCATGAAATGTACTGTGTACCTCATAGTAAATTGCAGTTTTTTTAATAAAAAAAAAATTCTAGCAGTGTCGGGCACAGCATACTATTTGCTAGTGGTGCATCTTGCTTCGGTGTAAACTTGCCCGGGTGCATCCTTTAATAGCGTTGGGTGCTAGTTAATGTCCCCCGCTACTCACTAGTTAGGACTGGGTGCCCGCCATTGGTAGCCTTTTATCGGTGGCGGGTTGGCCTGGGTCCCTGCTAGGCATTCTTGCAGTAGTGGTTGTTGCGAGGCATTGTCTAGTGTGAGTCGAGAATTCCTTGAGGCATCAAAGATAAATTAATCATATCCTCATCATCTCATCTTGCCATTTAACCTAATATCTCAAAGTGAAAAAGAGTGACCATCCAATTCAACACATATTTGGTTGGTGATCCGGATCACTTTCCTCAAAAGAATAAGGTCAAACACCTACTTCCACCTTAGGAAATACCATCGATCTTGCACGTTGCTCAGATTTTCCTTTCGCTACCATCCACGCATCAGCGCGGCAGCCATCGAATCTAACAAGGACTAATCTCTACACAACTTAATTGTCCCAAGCTCATTCTGGGTTCTCCAAGAGGTAACAAAACATCTCGCTAACTTATACCAGCATGGGTGCCTAATCATTGTCAGTGTGTACCCCTGAATAGCCGTCTAAAATTGATTCCATGTTACTTGTCCCTAGCTAGAACGAATATATGAGTAGCATCTCGGAAAATCTACCTTATCAATTAGAACCAAGCTGTAATTTTGAAAACGTGCTACGGATAATTTAGCAGATTAAAAAAAATAGTACAATTTGGAAAAACTTCTAAAAGTGGAATGGTGATAATCCAACTAATAATAGATAGTATTTATCAATTGGCATCTATTTTTATCCATATCAAGCACGAAGATTTGTACAAAAAACCTATTTATGGAAAGGTATAATAGCATGCTTATTATACAAATTGTTCCTTATACTATTTTACAATGGGATGGGATCTCTCTGGCTCTATCCCTCTCTATATATACATGATTATATGAGTGTGTAAAAATCATCTTGTAGATCTCTTGAAACAAGTGTCCCAATAGCGTCGTATTATCAAGATGGACAAGTACCCAACTCCCATCCGTGCAAGAGTCCTACTGCAAGCTCTACTTCTTCTTCTCATATGTCATGCTACTACTACACAATGTAAGCAGGGGATTTTAAAACTAGTTCTACTTTTAATAATCTTTAGTATTTACAGTAAGTATACCATGTAATATTTTTTCTTGAAGTAGGTATTTTTCTATTACATAACGATAAATTATTTTTATTGATTTTTCCCATGTGGTGGTTGTTATTGATCAATCCAAAATCATACTAATGTGCATTGTTTGTTTGTTATACCATAGGTCGAATCATCGATGGCATCGATAAGGAGAAGATCAATTTACATGGGTTGTGTGTCATAGACAAACCAGTCCTTGGTGACTACTGTTGCAAAGTTACGCATGAGTGTTACATAGACCTTCCGACGTGCCTTCAGGAGTGCAACAAACCTGCAGGCGTGGTGGCAAGGGCAACCCCTCCTTCACCTACCGTATTCAGGACAAATGGAATTTGATTGGCTAATAATATGCGATGTACGAAAAATATTTGAAATAAAAAGAAGTATCTCTGTTTTTGTTATATTTGTCATATTGCAATTTAATTTCGGACAGCTGTAGTGAGTAGGGATCTTCGGGATAACAATATACTATTCTTCTTTTTCACTGGATGAGAAAATGACCACCTGGGAGCATGCAGAATTTCATTACTCATGTGAGGACATAATTCGGGAAAATAGGTTAGAAATTGTGAAGCCTACTTTACTATATTGTGGAAGCATTTATTAGTTTTGAATTATATAAATATTTCCTTTAAGAAACTAAAGCTTGCATGTACTATCTATCAATATCTTGATACGTACCAATATAAAAATACTCAAAGGGGCAGATCCAATTAATCTCGACCACCAAACCAGGTCAATTCAATGAACACGAGAGTGATCCAATCATGAGCGCTCAACTTGTTTAGCATGCATTAAAATATTATTCCAAATATTCACATTGACATAGTTTATAAAATTAATGCGTAAATAATATTCTACATAAAATATGTGAGCAATTAATATACTGCCGAATATCATGTCCAATTTATGTACATACCGAGTTTGGTACAGCTATTAAGGTTAATTCGCTTTGATATTGTAGAGATAAAGCATAGAAATTATTTATTTATGTCGACTCCAAAATTCGCTTCCACGGCAACTAATACATGTACGTTTCCAATATTTTCATCGTATCAATCTAAAATATCTTCAACAATTTGTGTCAATGTTCCCGTGACAGTACAATTGCTTCTTGCATAAAAAACATTTCTTCCATCTAGACATATTTCTTTTGTAGGATTACATTTCTATTGGATGAAGAAAAACTTTGAGAAAAAAGATATAGCATCCGTCCTTGAAAATCTTGGTGCCAACTATCCAAACCGAGAAGGTTTGCACATTTGGTGGTCATTAGTACATGGATAGATGGTAACTAGGATGATCATTGGAATCATGCATAACCAGATTCCGATAATTTCACTATGAAATCTGCTCTGCTCAGTTACAAATAATTGATGACGGTCATACATCACCAAGTGTTTTCCTCCCTAGGAAGCGCACTCGACAACTTTGGTGACGCTCTCACGTGAAATTCAACAATGTTTCGGCATCACAAGGCATGTCCATTATCTAGGATGATGTCTACTGTCACAAAAGATGTCCGTGTCACAAAAAATGTTCAGCGGGTTAGATAATTGATTAAAAAATGCCGTGGTTGTGTTCAGAATGTAGTACCTTATAAATTCTGCAATGGTAAAGTTCATAACATGTTCGAATCAAAATTTCTGGGTTTAGTGTTCGGAGTCTCGTATTGATACGTCCATTTTGCATCATGTTTTCCTATTAATATTTATTATGTTTTGAATGATTCTTTCACTTTAGTGTGCAATCCCAATGCCATTTCTGTCTTATTTTGCATGATTTACACAAAGAAAGAAATTACCAGCAACTGGAAATCTGGATCGAAAAAGGCTATACAAGAGTTGGATATTTCGAGAACACCAAATGACCTAAAAGTTGACCAAGAAATATTCTGGAAATAGAGAAAGGATGCCGCCCGGTCGGGAACATTTTGTGTTTTATCATTATCTAGATTTCCGTGACTATGATTGACATGAATACTTTGTAGTATGAGATGCGTATGCACATGGCACTGATGTTGCCGACCACAGAAGACCATGGTGGAGAAGCGGCTCGAAGCCAAGGACCAGAAGATCTGGCAGTTTGGGAGTACCTCAGGACTTCGATATCAACTCCAGTCACTACATGAAGACCGCATCACTATGCATATGGTTCATTGGTTCTGTAGCTTATTTTGTTCAGCTTGTTGTGTTCTGTTTAGAGATCTCCCTGAAAAGAGTAGACTTGTGCCTTCTCTAGCTGTGCTGCAAAGAAAGGGTGATTTAATCTCCATGTGCGTGCTTTAAGTCTCTACCTATGTAGTGTTTCTAGCAATTTTTGGATTCGTGTTCAGAGCGATGGATATGAACTGGATGCATACTATGTGTATGTACATATGAATAATACATACTATGTGTATGTACATATGAATAATACCGGATGCAAATTCTATGCATGAAATGTACTGTGTACCTCATAGTAAATTGCAGTTTTTTTAATAAAAAAAAAATTCTAGCAGTGTCGGGCACAGCATACTATTTGCTAGTGGTGCATCTTGCTTCGGTGTAAACTTGCCCGGGTGCATCCTTTAATAGCGTTGGGTGCTAGTTAATGTCCCCCGCTACTCACTAGTTAGGACTGGGTGCCCGCCATTGGTAGCCTTTTATCGGTGGCGGGTTGGCCTGGGTCCCTGCTAGGCATTCTTGCAGTAGTGGTTGTTGCGAGGCATTGTCTAGTGTGAGTCGAGAATTCCTTGAGGCATCAAAGATAAATTAATCATATCCTCATCATCTCATCTTGCCATTTAACCTAATATCTCAAAGTGAAAAAGAGTGACCATCCAATTCAACACATATTTGGTTGGTGATCCGGATCACTTTCCTCAAAAGAATAAGGTCAAACACCTACTTCCACCTTAGGAAATACCATCGATCTTGCACGTTGCTCAGATTTTCCTTTCGCTACCATCCACGCATCAGCGCGGCAGCCATCGAATCTAACAAGGACTAATCTCTACACAACTTAATTGTCCCAAGCTCATTCTGGGTTCTCCAAGAGGTAACAAAACATCTCGCTAACTTATACCAGCATGGGTGCCTAATCATTGTCAGTGTGTACCCCTGAATAGCCGTCTAAAATTGATTCCATGTTACTTGTCCCTAGCTAGAACGAATATATGAGTAGCATCTCGGAAAATCTACCTTATCAATTAGAACCAAGCTGTAATTTTGAAAACGTGCTACGGATAATTTAGCAGATTAAAAAAAATAGTACAATTTGGAAAAACTTCTAAAAGTGGAATGGTGATAATCCAACTAATAATAGATAGTATTTATCAATTGGCATCTATTTTTATCCATATCAAGCACGAAGATTTGTACAAAAAACCTATTTATGGAAAGGTATAATAGCATGCTTATTATACAAATTGTTCCTTATACTATTTTACAATGGGATGGGATCTCTCTGGCTCTATCCCTCTCTATATATACATGATTATATGAGTGTGTAAAAATCATCTTGTAGATCTCTTGAAACAAGTGTCCCAATAGCGTCGTATTATCAAGATGGACAAGTACCCAACTCCCATCCGTGCAAGAGTCCTACTGCAAGCTCTACTTCTTCTTCTCATATGTCATGCTACTACTACACAATGTAAGCAGGGGATTTTAAAACTAGTTCTACTTTTAATAATCTTTAGTATTTACAGTAAGTATACCATGTAATATTTTTTCTTGAAGTAGGTATTTTTCTATTACATAACGATAAATTATTTTTATTGATTTTTCCCATGTGGTGGTTGTTATTGATCAATCCAAAATCATACTAATGTGCATTGTTTGTTTGTTATACCATAGGTCGAATCATCGATGGCATCGATAAGGAGAAGATCAATTTACATGGGTTGTGTGTCATAGACAAACCAGTCCTTGGTGACTACTGTTGCAAAGTTACGCATGAGTGTTACATAGACCTTCCGACGTGCCTTCAGGAGTGCAACAAACCTGCAGGCGTGGTGGCAAGGGCAACCCCTCCTTCACCTACCGTATTCAGGACAAATGGAATTTGATTGGCTAATAATATGCGATGTACGAAAAATATTTGAAATAAAAAGAAGTATCTCTGTTTTTGTTATATTTGTCATATTGCAATTTAATTTCGGACAGCTGTAGTGAGTAGGGATCTTCGGGATAACAATATACTATTCTTCTTTTTCACTGGATGAGAAAATGACCACCTGGGAGCATGCAGAATTTCATTACTCATGTGAGGACATAATTCGGGAAAATAGGTTAGAAATTGTGAAGCCTACTTTACTATATTGTGGAAGCATTTATTAGTTTTGAATTATATAAATATTTCCTTTAAGAAACTAAAGCTTGCATGTACTATCTATCAATATCTTGATACGTACCAATATAAAAATACTCAAAGGGGCAGATCCAATTAATCTCGACCACCAAACCAGGTCAATTCAATGAACACGAGAGTGATCCAATCATGAGCGCTCAACTTGTTTAGCATGCATTAAAATATTATTCCAAATATTCACATTGACATAGTTTATAAAATTAATGCGTAAATAATATTCTACATAAAATATGTGAGCAATTAATATACTGCCGAATATCATGTCCAATTTATGTACATACCGAGTTTGGTACAGCTATTAAGGTTAATTCGCTTTGATATTGTAGAGATAAAGCATAGAAATTATTTATTTATGTCGACTCCAAAATTCGCTTCCACGGCAACTAATACATGTACGTTTCCAATATTTTCATCGTATCAATCTAAAATATCTTCAACAATTTGTGTCAATGTTCCCGTGACAGTACAATTGCTTCTTGCATAAAAAACATTTCTTCCATCTAGACATATTTCTTTTGTAGGATTACATTTCTATTGGATGAAGAAAAACTTTGAGAAAAAAGATATAGCATCCGTCCTTGAAAATCTTGGTGCCAACTATCCAAACCGAGAAGGTTTGCACATTTGGTGGTCATTAGTACATGGATAGATGGTAACTAGGATGATCATTGGAATCATGCATAACCAGATTCCGATAATTTCACTATGAAATCTGCTCTGCTCAGTTACAAATAATTGATGACGGTCATACATCACCAAGTGTTTTCCTCCCTAGGAAGCGCACTCGACAACTTTGGTGACGCTCTCACGTGAAATTCAACAATGTTTCGGCATCACAAGGCATGTCCATTATCTAGGACGATGTCTAGTGTCACAAAAGATGTCCGTGTCACAAAAAATGTTCAGCGGGTTAGATAATTGATTAAAAAATGCCGTGGTTGTGTTCAGAATGTAGTACCTTATAAATTCTGCAATGGTAAAGTTCATAACATGTTCGAATCAAAATTTCTGGGTTTAGTGTTCGGAGTCTCGTATTGATACGTCCATTTTGCATCATGTTTTCCTATTAATATTTATTATGTTTTGAATGATTCTTTCACTTTAGTGTGCAATCCCAATGCCATTTCTGTCTTATTTTGCATGATTTACACAAAGAAAGAAATTACCAGCAACTGGAAATCTGGATCGAAAAAGGCTATACAAGAGTTGGATATTTCGAGAACACCAAATGACCTAAAAGTTGACGAAGAAATATTCTGGAAATAGAGAAAGGATGCCGCCCGGTCGGGAACATTTTGTGTTTTATCATTATCTAGATTTCCGTGACTATGATTGACATGAATACTTTGTAGTATGAGATGCGTATGCACATGGCACTGATGTTGCCGACCACAGAAGACCATGGTGGAGAAGCGGCTCGAAGCCAAGGACCAGAAGATCTGGCAGTTTGGGAGTACCTCAGGACTTCGATATCAACTCCAGTCACTACATGAAGACCGCATCACTATGCATATGGTTCATTGGTTCTGTAGCTTATTTTGTTCAGCTTGTTGTGTTCTGTTTAGAGATCTCCCTGAAAAGAGTAGACTTGTGCCTTCTCTAGCTGTGCTGCAAAGAAAGGGTGATTTAATCTCCATGTGCGTGCTTTAAGTCTCTACCTATGTAGTGTTTCTAGCAATTTTTGGATTCGTGTTCAGAGCAATGGATATGAACTGGATGCATACTATGTGTATGTACATATGAATAATACATACTATGTGTATGTACATATGAATAATACCGGATGCAAATTCTATGCATGAAATGTACTGTGTACCTCATAGTAAATTGCAGTTTTTTTAATAAAAAAAAAATTCTAGCAGTGTCGGGCACAGCATACTATTTGCTAGTGGTGCATCTTGCTTCGGTGTAAACTTGCCCGGGTGCATCCTTTAATAGCGTTGGGTGCTAGTTAATGTCCCCCGCTACTCACTAGTTAGGACTGGGTGCCCGCCATTGGTAGCCTTTTATCGGTGGCGGGTTGGCCTGGGTCCCTGCTAGGCATTCTTGCAGTAGTGGTTGTTGCGAGGCATTGTCTAGTGTGAGTCGAGAATTCCTTGAGGCATCAAAGATAAATTAATCATATCCTCATCATCTCATCTTGCCATTTAACCTAATATCTCAAAGTGAAAAAGAGTGACCATCCAATTCAACACATATTTGGTTGGTGATCCGGATCACTTTCCTCAAAAGAATAAGGTCAAACACCTACTTCCACCTTAGGAAATACCATCGATCTTGCACGTTGCTCAGATTTTCCTTTCGCTACCATCCACGCATCAGCGCGGCAGCCATCGAATCTAACAAGGACTAATCTCTACACAACTTAATTGTCCCAAGCTCATTCTGGGTTCTCCAAGAGGTAACAAAACATCTCGCTAACTTATACCAGCATGGGTGCCTAATCATTGTCAGTGTGTACCCCTGAATAGCCGTCTAAAATTGATTCCATGTTACTTGTCCCTAGCTAGAACGAATATATGAGTAGCATCTCGGAAAATCTACCTTATCAATTAGAACCAAGCTGTAATTTTGAAAACGTGCTACGGATAATTTAGCAGATTAAAAAAAATAGTACAATTTGGAAAAACTTCTAAAAGTGGAATGGTGATAATCCAACTAATAATAGATAGTATTTATCAATTGGCATCTATTTTTATCCATATCAAGCACGAAGATTTGTACAAAAAACCTATTTATGGAAAGGTATAATAGCATGCTTATTATACAAATTGTTCCTTATACTATTTTACAATGGGATGGGATCTCTCTGGCTCTATCCCTCTCTATATATACATGATTATATGAGTGTGTAAAAATCATCTTGTAGATCTCTTGAAACAAGTGTCCCAATAGCGTCGTATTATCAAGATGGACAAGTACCCAACTCCCATCCGTGCAAGAGTCCTACTGCAAGCTCTACTTCTTCTTCTCATATGTCATGCTACTACTACACAATGTAAGCAGGGGATTTTAAAACTAGTTCTACTTTTAATAATCTTTAGTATTTACAGTAAGTATACCATGTAATATTTTTTCTTGAAGTAGGTATTTTTCTATTACATAACGATAAATTATTTTTATTGATTTTTCCCATGTGGTGGTTGTTATTGATCAATCCAAAATCATACTAATGTGCATTGTTTGTTTGTTATACCATAGGTCGAATCATCGATGGCATCGATAAGGAGAAGATCAATTTACATGGGTTGTGTGTCATAGACAAACCAGTCCTTGGTGACTACTGTTGCAAAGTTACGCATGAGTGTTACATAGACCTTCCGACGTGCCTTCAGGAGTGCAACAAACCTGCAGGCGTGGTGGCAAGGGCAACCCCTCCTTCACCTACCGTATTCAGGACAAATGGAATTTGATTGGCTAATAATATGCGATGTACGAAAAATATTTGAAATAAAAAGAAGTATCTCTGTTTTTGTTATATTTGTCATATTGCAATTTAATTTCGGACAGCTGTAGTGAGTAGGGATCTTCGGGATAACAATATACTATTCTTCTTTTTCACTGGATGAGAAAATGACCACCTGGGAGCATGCAGAATTTCATTACTCATGTGAGGACATAATTCGGGAAAATAGGTTAGAAATTGTGAAGCCTACTTTACTATATTGTGGAAGCATTTATTAGTTTTGAATTATATAAATATTTCCTTTAAGAAACTAAAGCTTGCATGTACTATCTATCAATATCTTGATACGTACCAATATAAAAATACTCAAAGGGGCAGATCCAATTAATCTCGACCACCAAACCAGGTCAATTCAATGAACACGAGAGTGATCCAATCATGAGCGCTCAACTTGTTTAGCATGCATTAAAATATTATTCCAAATATTCACATTGACATAGTTTATAAAATTAATGCGTAAATAATATTCTACATAAAATATGTGAGCAATTAATATACTGCCGAATATCATGTCCAATTTATGTACATACCGAGTTTGGTACAGCTATTAAGGTTAATTCGCTTTGATATTGTAGAGATAAAGCATAGAAATTATTTATTTATGTCGACTCCAAAATTCGCTTCCACGGCAACTAATACATGTACGTTTCCAATATTTTCATCGTATCAATCTAAAATATCTTCAACAATTTGTGTCAATGTTCCCGTGACAGTACAATTGCTTCTTGCATAAAAAACATTTCTTCCATCTAGACATATTTCTTTTGTAGGATTACATTTCTATTGGATGAAGAAAAACTTTGAGAAAAAAGATATAGCATCCGTCCTTGAAAATCTTGGTGCCAACTATCCAAACCGAGAAGGTTTGCACATTTGGTGGTCATTAGTACATGGATAGATGGTAACTAGGATGATCATTGGAATCATGCATAACCAGATTCCGATAATTTCACTATGAAATCTGCTCTGCTCAGTTACAAATAATTGATGACGGTCATACATCACCAAGTGTTTTCCTCCCTAGGAAGCGCACTCGACAACTTTGGTGACGCTCTCACGTGAAATTCAACAATGTTTCGGCATCACAAGGCATGTCCATTATCTAGGACGATGTCTAGTGTCACAAAAGATGTCCGTGTCACAAAAAATGTTCAGCGGGTTAGATAATTGATTAAAAAATGCCGTGGTTGTGTTCAGAATGTAGTACCTTATAAATTCTGCAATGGTAAAGTTCATAACATGTTCGAATCAAAATTTCTGGGTTTAGTGTTCGGAGTCTCGTATTGATACGTCCATTTTGCATCATGTTTTCCTATTAATATTTATTATGTTTTGAATGATTCTTTCACTTTAGTGTGCAATCCCAATGCCATTTCTGTCTTATTTTGCATGATTTACACAAAGAAAGAAATTACCAGCAACTGGAAATCTGGATCGAAAAAGGCTATACAAGAGTTGGATATTTCGAGAACACCAAATGACCTAAAAGTTGACGAAGAAATATTCTGGAAATAGAGAAAGGATGCCGCCCGGTCGGGAACATTTTGTGTTTTATCATTATCTAGATTTCCGTGACTATGATTGACATGAATACTTTGTAGTATGAGATGCGTATGCACATGGCACTTATGTTGCCGACCACAGAAGACCATGGTGGAGAAGCGGCTCGAAGCCAAGGACCAGAAGATCTGGCAGTTTGGGAGTACCTCAGGACTTCGATATCAACTCCAATCACTACATGAAGACCGCATCACTATGCATATGGTCCATTGGTTCTGTAGCTTATTTTGTTCAGCTTGTTTGTGTTCTGTTTAGAGATCTCCCTGAAAAGAGTAGACTTGTGCCTTGTCTAGCTGGGCTGCAAAGAAAGGGTAATGTAATCTCCATGTGCGTGCTTTAAGTCTCTACCTATGTAGTGTTTCTAGCAATTTTTGGATTCGTGTTCAGAGCAATGGATATGAACTGGATGCATACTATGTGTATGTACATATGAATAATACATACTATGTGTATGTACATATGAATAATACCGGATGCAAATTCTATGCATGAAATGTACTGTGTACCTCATAGTAAATTGCAGTTTTTTTAATAAAAAAAAATTCTAGCAGTGTCGGGCAGAGCATACTATTTGCTAGTGGTGCATCTTGCTTCGGTGTAAACTTGCCCGGGTGCATCCTTTAATAGCGTTGGGTGCTAGTTAATGTCCCCCGCTACTCACTAGTTAGGACTGGGTGCCCGCCATTGGTAGCCTTTTATCGGTGGCGGGTTGGCCTGGGTCCCTGCAAGGCATTCTTGCAGTAGTGGTTGTTGCGAGGCATTGTCTAGTGTGAGTCGAGAATTCCTTGAGGCATCAAAGATAAATTAATCATACCCTCATCATCTCATCTTTCCATTTAACCTAATCTCTCAAAGTGAAAAAATTGTGACCATCCAATTTAACACATATTTGGTTGGTGATCCACATCACTTTCCTCAAAATAATAAGGTCAAACACCTACTTCCACCTTAGGAAATACCATCGATCTTGCACGTTGCTATGATTTTGCTTTCACTGCCATCCACGCGTCAGCGCGGCAGCCATCGAATCTAACAAGGACTTATCTCTACCCAACTTAATTGTCCCAAGCTCATTTTGGGTTATCCAAGAGGTAACAAAACATCTCGCTAACTTATACCAGCATGGGTGACAAATCATTGTTAGTGTGGACCCCTGAATAGCCGTATGAAATTGATTCCATGTTACTTGTCCCTAGCTAGAACGAATAGATGAGTAGCATCTCGGAAAATTTACCTTATCAATTAGAACCAAGCTGTAATTTTGAAAACGTGCTACGGATAAGTTTTCAGATTAAAAAAAATAGTACAATTTGGAAAAACTTCCAAAAGTGGAATGGTGATAAACCAACTAATAATAGATAGTAGTTATCAATTGGCATATATTTTTATCCATATCAAGCACGAAGATTTGTACAAAAAACCTATTTATGGAAAGGTATAATAGCATGCTTATTATATAAGTTGTTCCTTATACTATTTTACAATGGGATGGGATCTCTCTCGCTCTATCCCTCTCTATATATACATGATTATATGAGTGTGTAAAAATCATCTTGTAGATCTCTTGAAACAAGTGTCCCTATAGCGTCGCATTATCAAGATGGACAAGTACCCAACTCCCATCCATGCAAGAGTCCTACTGCAGGCTCTACTTCTTCTTCTCATATGTCATGCTACTACTACACAATGTAAGTAGGGGATTTTAAATAGTTAGTTCTACTTTTGATAATCTTTAGTATTTACAGTAAGTATACCATGTAATATTTTTTCTTGAAGTAGGTATTTTGCTATTACATAACGACAAATTATTTTTATTCATTTTTCCCATGTGGTGGTTGTTATTGATCAATCCAAAATCATACTAATGTGCGTTGTTTGTTTGTTATACCATAGGTCGAATCATCGATGGCATCGATAAGGAGAAGATCAATTTACATGGGTTGTGTGTCATAGACAAACCAGTCCTTGGTGACTACTGTTGCAAAGTTACGCATGAGTGTTACATAGACCTTCCGACGTGCCTTCAGGAGTGCAACAAACCTGCACGCGTGGCGGCGATGGCAACCCCTCCTACACCTACCGTATTCAGGACAAATGGAATTTGATTGGATAATAATGTGCGATGTACGAAAAATATTTGAAATAAAAAGAAGTATCACTGTTTTTGTTATATTTGTCATATTGCAATTTAATTTTGGGCAGCTGTAGTGAGTAGGGATCTTCGGGATAACAATATACTATTCTTCTTTTTCATTGGATGAGAAAATGACCACCTGGGAGCATGCAGAATTTTCATTACTCATGTGAGGACATAATTCTGGAAAATAGGTTAGAAATTGTGAAGCCTACTTTACTATATTGTGGATGCATTTATTAGTTTGAATTATATAATATTTCCTTTAAGAAACTAAAGATTGCATGTACTATCTATCAATATCTTGATACTTACCAATATAAAAATACTCAAAGGGGCAGATCCAATTAATCTCGACCACCAAACCAGGTCAATTCAATGAACACGAGAGTGATCCAATCATGAGCGCTCAACTTGTTTAGCATGCATTAAAATATTATTCGAAATATTCACATTGACATAGTTTATAAAATTAATGCGTAAATAATATTCTCCCTAAAATATGTGAGCAATTAATATACTGTCGAATATCATGTCCAATTCATGTACATACCGAGTTTGGTACAACTATATATTATGGTTAATTCGCTTTGATATTGTAGAGATAAAGCATGGAAATTATTTACTTATGTCAACTCCATAATTCGCCTCCACGGCAACTAATACATGTACGTTTCCAATATTTTCACCGTATCAATCTAAAATATCTTCAACAATTTTTGTCAATGTTCTCGTGACAGTACAACTACTTCTTGCATAAAAAAACATTTCTTCCATCTAGACATATTTCCTTTGTAGGATTACATTTCTATTGGATGAAGAAAAACTTTGAGAAAAAAGATATACCATCCATCCTTGAAAATCTTGCTGCCAACTATCCAATCCGAGAAGGTTTGCACATTTGGTGGTCATTAGTACATGGATAGATGGTAACTAGGATGATCATTGGAATCATGCATAACCAGATTTCGATAATTTCACTATGAAATTTGCTCTGCTTAGTTACAAATATTCGATGACGGTCATACATCACCAAGTGTTTTCCTCCCTAGGAAGCGCACTCGACAACTTTGGTGACGCTCTCACGTGAAATTCAACAATGTTTCGGCATCACTAGGCATTTCCATTATCGAGGACGATGTCTAGTGCCACAAAAGATGTTCGGTGTCACAAAAAATGTTTAGCGGATTATAAAATTGATTAAAAAAATGTTGTGGTTGTGTTCAGAATGTAGTACCTTATAAATTCTGCAATGGTAAAGTTCATAACATGTTCCATTCAAAATTTCTAGGTCTAGGGTTCGGAGTCTCGTATTGATACGTCCATTCTGCATCATGTTTTCCTATTAATATTTTCTATGTTTTGAATGATTCTTTCACTTTAGTATGCAATCCCAATGCCATTTCTGTCTTATTTTGCATGATTTACACAAAGAAAGAAATTACCAGCAGCTGGAAATCTGGATCGATAAAGGCTATACAAGAGTTGGATATTTCAAGAACACCAAATGACCTAAAAATTGACGAACAAATATTCTGAAATATATAATAAATGTTGGCAAAAGAATCACCCGAGAGGGACCTATGAGATAGCCACAAGCATAGGGGCGCGCCCTACCCCCTGGGCACGCCTATGAGCTTGTGCCCCCCTAACAACCCTCCGAAGCCCATCTTCTCGTATATGATGTCACGTGCCCTAGAAAAAAATCAAAGATTTATCTCAGGAGAAGCACCGCTGTCTCGTGGCAGAACCTGTGCAGGAGCACTTTTGATCTCCGGTGAAGCGATTCTACCCGGGAGACTTCCCGTCGGTAGGGCAAATAGACGCCATCATCATCACGAGTGGTTCCTCCATCATGGGAGGACCCATCTCTATTAACATCTTCACCAGGAACATCTCAACTCAAACCCTAATCCATCTCTTGTATTAAATTTTTGTTCCAAAATCTCAGATTGCTACCTCTGTTGCTAGTATTGTTGATTACAGCTTGTAGTTGATGCTAGTTGGTTTGTTTAGTGAAAGATCATATGTTCAGATCCTTAATCATATTCCTTATACCTCTGATCTTGAGAATGGTGATGATTTGTAAGTAGTTACTTTCGGTCTTGAGGACATGGGATAAGTCTTGTTATAAGTAATAAGTATGTGATGTTGATATTCGATTTGTATGTTGCTCTTACTTGAGTGGTGTCATGTGAAAGTAGACTACATGACACTTCACCATACTTGGGACTAAGCGAAATCATTGGGGGAGTTATAAGTAGATGATGGATTGCAAGAGTGACAGAAGCTTAAATCCTAGTTTATGCATTATTCCATAAGGGGCTAATTGGGTTCCATATGTTTCTCCCTACCACCCTTCCTTCCACTACCACGCCGTCGAGCTGCCCCGCGCATCCATGGTCTTCAACCACCCGAGCCGCCCCCGATCCCACTACCCATGGCTCTGATTCATCCTTGGACAATACCATCGATCTTGCCCATGGCTCTGATTTTCCTTTTGCGGCCTTTCATGCATCTCCACGGCAACCATCACCACTCATCTGTGAGAGCTCCTATGTGACACTCCTTGCATCAAACATTTGAGATTTCGCACAAGGGCGGCTGACCTGGGCTGACCCATTCTATTTCGTCTTTTTTCCCTTTTGTTTTTTCTTTTTCATTTGTTATTTTTACTTTTCTTTCTCTGCTCTTTCGTTTTTTATTTTTCATGTTTTCTTTGAAAATTTTAAATATTTATTTGGAATTTTTTAAAACATGTTGTTTTTTCAAAATTTTCTCCCAATTTAAAAAATGTTCTCATTTTCAAATTTTGTTCCGAATTTAAAAAAATATTCGTGTGCCAATAAAAAATAATAGTTGTTCATTTTCTGAAATTGTGAACAATTTTCTGAAATTATATTTCGAAATATCTTTTGTGGAATTTCAAAAAATGTTCATGTTTTCAATTTTTGTTTACAATTTCAAAAATTGTTCACTAATTTTAATAGAAGTTCTCCTTCTCAATTTTTGTTGTGTTCATGCTTGCAAAAATTGTTCTGCAATTTCAAAAAATGTTCTCCTTCAAAAACTATTCTGCAATTTCATATGGGTAGTGTAATTACTCTTTAGACCCTTGTTCTATGCTAATACCATCCCTCTACAAACACCAGATGCCTCTGAGACGTGACCCTGCTTCCAACTTTCCGCCGGAACTTGCTCAATTGATCCAACAGCAGAACACCCTTATGCAGTTGCTCACTCAGAATCAGAACAACAACAACCACCATCATCCACCCCAGGCCGACAATCTCACCCGTTTACTCAGGTTGAACCCTCCGACTTTCTCTAGCAGTGTTGAGCCCATTCTGGCAGATGATTGGCTCCGCAAGATGGAGAGAGAACTAATCACTGCTGGATGTACTTAAGCTGAGAAGGTAAGCTTTGCCGCCCACCAATTCGAAGGGCCCACCGCTGCTTGGTGGGAGAACTACACCACCACCTATCCCATCGCTGGTGTCTCCTGGGAACAGTTCAAACTAGCCTTCCGCACCGCTCATGTCTCAGCTGGAGCCATGCGTCTGAAGAAGCATGAGTTTCACAACTTACGCCAGGGAAATCGCTCTGTGGCTCAGTATGTTGATGAATTCAGCATGCTCGCTCGATATGCACCTCAAGATGTGGCCGATGATGCGGCCAAGCAGAACAAGTTCATGGAAGGACTCAACAATGAGTTGAGCATTCAGCTAACTGTGGCCAACTTCAACAACTACCAAGAGCTGGTAGATAAGGCCCTCATCTTGGAGGGAAACAACAACAGATGGAGAACCGCAAACGGAAGTATGGACATGGGAAGTTCAATTCCGGAGTTCAGCAGAAGCATCGTTACACCCCCTATCCAGGGAATATCGGAGAAGGAGCCGGTAAGTTTGGAGGACACGTCCAACATAACCATCCAGTGCACAACCATGGAGGCCACAACCATGGAGGAAATGGGAACAACCGCAATGGCGGAAATTGTTAAGAATGGTAATGGAGGTAATGGCACTCAACACCATCCCGCTCCAGTTCAGAAGGATCTGAACCATATCACCTGCTTCAAGTGCCAGAAGACGGGACACTATGCCACTGAATGTCCCCAAAACAAGCAAGGAAATGGAACAGCAATGGCAACTCAGCAACAAGAAAGCCCAATCCTTTTCCCCGAGCAGGTGAACCACATTGATGTTGAAGAGGTCTATGATCACCCCAATACAATGGTTGGTAAGTTTTTTCTAAATTCACGTCCAGTATTGGTACTTTTTGATTCTGATGAAACACATTCATTCATATCAAGGGTAGTTGTGGAAAAGTATAGTTTACCAGCTAGAACCCTGAGCCGGCCCATTAAGGTCACTTCCTCAGGAGGCATGATGACAGCCGGAATAGAATTCCATGCATTGAGTCTCAACATTGGGAACCATAAGTTTCCCACCGACCTTATCGTATTAGAGTCTCAGGGATTGGATGTAATCCTAGGCATGGATTGGTTGGCCAAGAATGAAGGAAATATTGATTGTGCCCTTAAGTCTATTTTACTCACCACCACCGAGAAAAAATGGATTAAGTACGTATCCCAACGCCCTCACAAAGTAAACAGGTAAATTCTCTCATGGTAGTAGTTCAGGAGGAAGTGCCGATTGTACAAGACTTCCCAGATGTATTTCCGGGGGAATTGTCAGGCATGCCATCGGATAGGGAGATTGAGTTCTTGATTGAGCTATTACCCGGAACAGCCCCAATATCCAAGAGACCCTGTCGGATGCCTGTTACCTCTTGAGCTTGCGTTGGATATTCCCTTGAAGAGGAAAGGGTGATGCAGCACAGTAGCGATAAGTATTTCCCTCAGTTTGAGAACCAAGGTATCAATCCAGTAGGAGTATCAAGATGAGGCACAAATGTACCTGCGCGAAAAAAAACTTGCACCCAACGCTATAAAGGGGTTGTCAATCCCTTCACGATTATTTGCAAGGTGAGATCTGAAGGTGAAAAGTGCAACAAAGTAATTTTGTAGATCTTAACGTATGATGTGAAATAGACCCGGGGGCCATAGTGTTCACTAGAGGCTTCTCTCATGATAGCAAGTATTACGGTGGGTGAACGAATTACTTTCGAGCAATTGATAGAATCGCACAAAGTCATGATGATATGTAAGGCAATGATCATACATATAGGCATCACGTCCAAGACAAGTAGACCGATACTTTCTGCATCTACTACTATTACTCCACACATCAAACGCTATCCAGCATGCATCTAGTGTATTGAGTTCTTAACAAACAGAGTAATGCCTTAAGCAAGATGACATGATGTAGAGGGACAGATTCATGCAATATGATATAAACCCTATATTTTTACCCTTGATGGAAACAACACAATGTGTGCCTCGCTACCCCTTCTGTCACTAGGTGAGGACACCACACGGTATGAACCCAAAACCAAGCACTTCTCCCATTGCAAGAATTATAGATCAAGTTGGCCAAACGAAAACCACTACTCGAAGACAATTACAAGGATACGAAATCATGCATATAAGAGATAAGACGAGACTCAAATAATATTTACAGATAATCTGATCATAAATCCACAATTCATCGGATCTCGACAAACACACCGCAAAAGAAGGTTACATCGGATAGATCTCCATGAAGATCATGGAGAACTTTGTATTGACGATCCAAGAGAGAGAAGAAGCCATCTAGCTACTAGCTATGGACCCGAATGTCTGTGGTGAACTACTCACGCATCATCGGAGAGGCAATGGTGTTGATGAAAAAGCCCTTGCTGATGTGCAACTATTCCTCACTTGATGCCTCCACGGCAACGGAGCCAGAAAAGAGCTCGTCCCAATTGCTCAACAATTAGCAATTGTCTTGCAATGGCCTACCAGCGCGTGGGATCACGGCACTTTTCGAGGGTAGAGTATTCAACCCAAATTTATTGGTTCGCTCGACGGGAAGTGAAAGAATATTCTCAAGTATTAGCAGCTGAATGTGTCAGATTCAACCACACCTGAAAGATTAGTATCTGCAAGCAAAGTGTCAGCAGCAAACTAGTATGATAGCAACGGTGCCAGAAACGATCTGTTGACGACAGACTATTCCTAACTGTTGTATCAATGGCGCCAGTAAGTTGTCCGTGGACGGGAAATATTCTCACGGTCTGTACCACTTATCCTGTTTTTCATCGCGCAAAACGACGCGGGATGCGAACGGTTTGGACCTTAAGTCCCGGTTTGAGACACCAACTGGGACTAAAGGGGCTCGCACCAGGCGAACGATTGCCACCACCCCTTTAGTCCCGGTTTGTGGCTCAACCCGAAACTAAAGGCCCTTAATGAACCGGGACAAAAGTCGTTTGGCCTCCAGCCGTTTGAACCAGGACTAATGGTCACATTAGTCCCAGTTCAAAACTAAACCGAGACTAAAGGGTCAAACGAAGGACCTGTTTTCTACTAGTGAATGGCTTTTAAAGCAGCCTTTCAACAGAGTCTCTCAAAACGTACATTTTACCATTAGCACATCCAACCATCGAGCAAGTTAACATGACAATATAGTTGCCACTATTTACTGATATTTCGCTAATAACACAAAACACTATTTTTTTTTACTGCCGTGTCATTTTATTACCAAAAAATACTGCACAGAAATAATATTATTCTTCATAACGTGCACATTTACTTTCTTTTTTAGATCAGAACAAATCCTACAGAGCAACCCAGTTCAGCAATCCTATAGGAATAAGGAATTTAATGTAAAATTATACTGCTCGCCGACGTACCTCCATTGGTCGTCGACATACCTCAACAAGTAATATCAATTATCTAACAGAGAAAAATATATGGGTTGATATATCTTCTCAGCTGTGGCTTGGGTCATCACCATGGACATTGATTCTAGTTGTCCATAGAGTTGTTAGAGAAACTCATCTTTATTCACCAAGGTTTCGGGCTAATGCAGTAAATGATCACTACACTACCCAACCTGATACACCACCGAGACTAACAAAGCAATACAGTGGATTAAACTGAAAAAGTGTTCGTACAAGCAGATTGTCAGATAATTTTCAGGGGTTCACTGACGATCAAATTAAAACAACATGTGCAGGTCAAAGAAACACAATGACAAATACAAACCATCGTATTCTGAAAGAAATGTCGTTACTTATATACTAATGAATACACAACATCTGCTCATTAGAGTTTAGTGATGATAGTATAGCAAATCTTAGTAACACAACTTGTAACCGTGAATCTTACTAAAACGGTATGTAGCAGACGAGGCAACGAATCCATAGACATTTAAAAAAAGATAAAAGGAAATCCGTAGACATCAAATCATATAGCAAGAAGGCGACGACTTCAATACATAATATCCATAGTGGAACCTTTCATCTAATTGGGACAAATACGAAAACCAATTTTGTACACCTTTGGCATGACCTAAATATGCAGGTGATTGGACGTGGCGGAGGCCGTCGAGATCGAGTAGTCAGTCCTCTGCGACGAGGAAAGGCAGCCAGATCTTGCGCTGGCCTCGTGGCCACATGACCTTGCAGCCCCACCACCATGCTGGACAACGGGAGCGTTGCCCCCGGCGCCTCGCCGTGCCGCACTGCAGCAAACCCTTGGAGAAGGCCACCCATTGTCTGGTCATCTTTTATTGCAAGATCATCATGGGAGAGGACAGTTATCTGGCAGAAATTAGTGGGGCGGACACGACGGTGTAGAACCCATGCAGCGCAGAGGCACAGGAGGCATGGGAGCGGCACAGGAGACGGTGTTGGAAATGGAACCCTAGAGAAGAGGCTAGAGGACGAGATAGAGAAGACTTGATGGAGCAATTTGTTTCCTATATAGATACGGGAAAAACCAGTTAAAAATCAGGGAGCGGGAGGTATGGGTTTTTTTCTGCTGGGATAAAAATTATTGATGGGGAGGGGGGCGTTCCATCGATCGATGGGGGTGCGAGGACGAACGAAACGACGTGCCAACTCCACAATTAGGAGTAGAGATATATCTGCTATGCACACAAAGCTATTTAACTTGTGTATTATCATGTAAGTAGAACAAAGAGTTCCTGCAGCAACGCGGGGGGCGCGCGGGGGGCATCATCTAGTAACAAAAATCCCTCATGCAACGAATATAAAGAAAGAGTCTATTTTCGTTATACCCACAATGAAAGAACAACTGATATACTTTTTATTTCAAATACTTTTCCGCATACCACACATTATTTATTCTATCAAAAATTCAAGTTGATGGAAGTGGAGATAGGGTACGTAGAGAAGGGGTTGCCATCGCCACCATGCTTCCAGATTTTGGGCATTCTTTTTCACATTGATCGACTGTCGCATAACACAAATTTCTCGCAAGGCAACAGTAGGCATCAATGAACTTTTTGTAAGCGCACAACCCATGTGGTAAATTGATCTTATCATTATTGATGCCGTCGGTGGTGATTCGACCTAGGGAATAACAAATAAATCATTATCATTAGTATGAATTTGGATAGATCTACAAACATGCACCAGATTGGAAAAACGAAAAAAAAAAAAGCAGTCGTCATGCACTAGCAATACACCTATTAATATTCAGCAGAAATAAGAAATTATTACGCATGGATACGTATTGTAAACACAGATTATCAAAAGTTGACAAATAACAATTGCATATCCCATCCCTACTTACATTGTGTAGTAGTAGCAAGGCATATGAGAAGAAGTAGAGCCTGCAGCAGGACTCTCGAATGGATGGGAGTCGTGTACTTGGCCATCTAGATAATGTGATTATGTGATGCAAGGAACACTTGTTCCAGGAGATCAACAAGATGATTTGCCCACCCTCACATAATCATGTATATATAGAGAGAAAGACGGAGAGGGAGAGAGATCTCAGGATCACATTATAACTTGTATAAATGCATACATGCAATTAATGCACGCTGATATATATGGTAGTAGTATATTAATTGCCCGCTAATATTAGGTAAAATATTGATTATGTGATTACCACTGAAAGTGATTTTTTGTATGACATTAAATGCATGTTAAAAATGCCGAGGGCTTGCGATTGGAGCATTTTTTATTGTTGTATTGACATGATTTGATTGCTGAGATTAGTTCTACCTATCTGCCCGTATTCAGTCTTCTTATATTGGTACTCCCTCCGGTCCTTTTTAGTCTGCATATAAGTTTTGTTCGAAGTCAAAGTATCTCTACTTTGACTAAACTTATAGAAAAAATTATGAACATTCACCATGTCAAATCAATATTGTTAGATTCTTTACGAAATGTAGTTTCATAATGTATATATTTGCTATTGTAGATACTGATATTTTTTAATATAAATTTGGTGAAACTTTGCAAAGTTTGACTTGACCGAAATCTAATACACGGAGTAAAAAGGACCGGAGGGAGTACTAGCTAAATGTACGCGTGTTTCTACGGAATGAAACAAATATTTCAAGACATCAACACGATGTTTACTTTGCATAATAGTTTTTTACCAGGTACTGCCTCCGTTCCTTTATCTAAATTTTACTACTTAGGCATGGTGTCCATGGCTTGAAATTTATAACGGCGTGAGACAAATAAATCCTTTGCTAGTTCCGTTGAAGTATACAGGCTTTAATCCTGCCTTAACAGGAAACAAACGATTTGCTGGCCCATGTCAATATAGTTGGCTATAGATCTGTGTGAGCAAGTAGGAGACATACACGTTGATTAGTTTCAGAACCAGTAGAGCAAGAGCGAAGATACCAATTATCCATTTCCGGGCCCATGCTCATCTACACCCGATGATGATAAAATTCACCAGAAATACTAAACGAATTCAAAAGAATTCTACTTTTCTTTTGCATGCATGGAAGCTAATTTGATGCATGAGATGCACTTGAAATTTCATATCATTAGGACTTGTGAGTAGTTGTCAGTGAGTAAGACAAATTGGGTCAGGACAACACAGAACAGTAAACTTTTTCACAGACCGCAAATTTGACTTTTTTGTCGATAGCTACTCAGATGTCCAAATGATTTGAATTTTTTAGCGCACCTCACGCACCAAATTGTCTTCCATGCCAAAAAATAATGGATTTTTTGGAACTTTTCAAGTACTTTTTAATTATTTCCCATTCATCGCGGGTGCAACTGAACCTCTGCACTGAATCGCCTTGTCAGTTTTAAAATGGGAAGTTTCTTGGTGTCCCTCTATTTCTTTAAAATTGGTATTTGTGATTGAAAGTACTTTTTGGTTGGATCCTCCAGAATTTCTATTTATTTTTCTTGGACGACATGCATGGTTTGTTCTCATGCTAGTGGCATAATTACAATGAGCATGGCCTCTTGCCTGTGTTGGACCAATGATCACCTTGATAGATCTTGCTATAGAGGTCACCTCTGCTATCTTTCGTAAGAGAATCAAGCGCTCGATGTGCTGGCCGGACCAGCCTGCGGTTTCTTCACCTTAATTATCTATTTTCATCCAGTTTAATTAGTTGAAGTGTAATGGTGCATTATTCCTAAATGATGATCAGCAAATGCATTGTTTTTATTTACCCAAGTGTGGCATTTTCCATTTAGAGTAAATGTATATGGAGGTAAATGTTCTTTCTGATACATATCTGCATTGCTAAGAAATTGTTTGCCCATGTTCTTGGCACTGAAGATAGGTTGACGTCTTTAAATCTATGAGTTTCATACACTGATGAAGCTGATTGTGTGTAATGTATGTTCTTCCATAGAGATATGCGTTCCCCCCTCCTGCCTGTTCCCCCATCATCTTCATGGTGTAACTAAAACACTTAGTGAATTGTGGTCTGATAATGCTAAGAAACAATCAGCGCAGCAAAGGCCCAGCCTAAAAGTAGCGCATAGGTTGTTTTTCAAGCACACAGCCGCATCCAAGCTAACTTAGTTATGTAGCTAAGATGAGACATGTGACCAGCAGGAGCGCTCTTTTTGTCCTGAAACAAAGGTGAACGACAACGTCACTGTGCCATCAAAAGATCAAGTAGACATTTTTCTTGCAAAGCTTTATTTGTCTTATATCGCTATTTATAATTGACCCTCTAACTTATAAGTAGATTCAGCCAGATGGCATAGAGTAATTTCCCTTCTAAAGGTTAGCAACAAACCTTAGGCAAGCTGCACATTGCGACACTCTTTCATTATTTTTGCTGTTACATTGGCCCGGTCTAATGATACTTATGTTTCTTCTCTAAACAGTCTATGATAAGAGATATTCCGAAGATATGCTTAGAGGTGAATGCTAGATTTCTTCTCAAAATAATTTCTCTGGGTGTACACAAGGATATTCTAAACAATCTATGATAGGAAATATGTAGATGTTAATCATGTTCTCATGTAGGATTAGGAAAGAAAGCCAAACCGAGTCCTAGTAGTATTAGGATTCCTAGTCCTAGTCTATTTCCATAGTCCCTTGTGGACGTGTATAAAAGACACCCTAGGGGTGTTGATTGTAACACCAGAAAAACGAAAAGCAATACAAAGCAAAGGCTCGACACGGGCCTTTAGCCATCAAATCCATCGATCAGTTTTATTCGTGTCGCTAGTTACGCAAGTTCCGTCAAGTAGCCGGCCGAAGCAAGAATCGCGTAGGCACGCCTGTACAGCTGCATACGCACGTTCAAAAGCCAACAATTGGTATCTAGAGCCTCGACGATCTACGATCTACGATGACGGACAGCGACGCTGAGTCGGTCAAGTCCGGCAGCGGCGGTGCCAAGGCGAACAAGAACGGCGACAAGGTGAAGAAGGGCGTCAAGTCAGCAACCAGTGGTGGAGGAATGAGCGGCGCTAACGTCCAGGCGCATCGCAACATCCCCATCCAGTACCCGATGCTCACCGACGCCAACTACGGCGTGTGGGCGGTGAAGATGAAGATTATTCTTCGATCCCTTCGAGTGTGGGAGGCCATCACGGACGACGACCTCGACGAGGAGCGCGACGAAGGTGCCATGGCCGCCATAGCCCAGTCTGTGCCGGATTCCGTGCTAATGACACTGGCGGAGTTCGAGACGGCAAGAGAGGCGTGGAACGCACTCAAGGAGATGAGGATCGGAGAAGATCGCGTCACCAAGGCTCGGGCACAAGTGCTGAAGCGCCAATTTCACAAGTTGCAGATGGAGGAAACTGAATCGGTGAATGACTACGCCATGCGTCTTACTACTTTGGTGGGAGAGATCCGCGCGCTTGGTGCAAAGCTCGATGAGACCGAGATCGTGGAGAAATTTTTCAGTTCTGTCACTGATAAATTCACGTACATCATCGGCACGCTCGAGCAGCTTTACGACATCGACGACATGACCATAACGGAGGCGATCGGACGATTGCGGACATGGGAAGAGAATGCTCGTGGCTGTCGGAAAGGCAAAGGAGGAGGTAGTGACCAACTCATGTACTCGCGCACAGACTGGGAGGCCCCAAGTAGCAAAGGAAGGCGTGACGGTGGCGAAGGCTCAAGCAACACGAAGGGCGATGGACAAACCGGAAAAGGCAAAGGAAAAGGTAAACCACAAGGTCGTGGTAAGGCGGGCCAATCTAAAGAGCAGAAACCACGGAACTTGGACTTGTCCGAGGTCAAGTGCTATAACTGCAATAAGATGGGTCACTTTGCGAAGGATTGTCCAAAGCCTAACAAGCGGGAGATCAAGGCAAATTTGGCAAAGCAGGAAGACGAAGGTCCAGGTCTTCTGATGGCCGAAGTTTGTGATCTCGCTGAAACGGTGGTTGTAAAACCAAGACGGAAGGTGCTACTTCATGAGGAAAAAGTGACACCAAAGTTATCCGGTGATCAGAACGTGTCGTGGTATCTCGACACGGGTGCCAGTAACCACATGACGGGGTGCAAGGAGAAATTCCTCGAGCTGCAATACGATGTTGAAGGCTCGGTCGAGTTCGGTGATGGTTCAGCTGTGGAGATTTGCGGGCAAGGATCTGTCCTCTTTGAGGGTCTCACAGGCGAACATCGCATACTCACCGGAGTGTACTACATCCCACGGCTACGCAACAACATCATCTCTATTGGGAAGCTTGACGAGAATGGATGCAAGGTGAATATAGAGAGCGGAGTGATGACGATCTTCGACAACCTCCGAAACGTGCTAGCTCGTGTTAATCGCACACGGAATAGGCTCTATATCCTCAACCTTGATCAATCTCAACCGGAGTGTTGGCTTGCCAAGAGTGATGATGATTCGTGGTTATGGCATGCTAGATTTGGACACGTTAACTTCTACGCCTTGAAGAAGATGTCAAAGATGCAGATGGTATCCGGGATGCCAGTTATCGACCATGTTGATCGAGTATGTGACGGGTGCTTGGTTGGAAAACAGCACCGCAGGCCATTCCCTGCTCAGTCTACCTATCGTGCAAGTGATGCACTCGAGCTGCTCCATGGTGATCTATGTGGCCCTATCACCCCGGCAACTCACGCTGGAAAGAAGTATTTCTTCCTTGTGGTAGACGACTACTCGAGATATATGTGGGTCATTCTCCTACGATCTAAAGATGAGGCGTTTGAAGCGTTCAAGAAATTGAAGGCTGCAACAGAGATGGAACACAAGCTGAAGGTTCGCGCTCTACGGACAGATCGCGGCGGAGAGTTTACGTCGAATGAGTTCAACGACTACTGCGAGAAGATTGGCATAAAGAGGTTCCTCACGGCACCTTACACTCCGCAGCAGAATGGGGTCGTTGAAAGGCGCAATCGAACCGTCGTTGACATGGCAAGGAGTTTACTCAAGAGCAAGAACCTGCCAGGGACTTTTTGGGGAGAAGCTGTCTCGATGGCGGTCTATCTTCTCAATCGGGCTCCAACGAAGGCGGTGATCGGCAAGACTCCGTATGAAGCAATTTACGGACGTAAGCCGAATGTGTCTCATCTACGGACATTCGGGTGCGTGGCACATGTGAAGACGGCGGAGCCGCACCTCTCAAAGCTTGCCGATCGTAGCATCAAGATGGTGTTCATCGGATACGAGAGCAGTTCTGGCACCAAGGCATACCGTTTCTACGATCCACAAACCAAGCGTCTACGGATTTCACGCGACGTCGTGTTTGAAGAAAACCAAGCGTGGAATTGGAGCGCCACAGCCGACGATGCTCCAAATAGTAACATATTTGCGGTTGAATTTCCAACTGATGATGATGCAGGGGAGGATGTCCAGGTGATTGGCAAGACGCCCAACCAAGGTGACCACAATGGTAGTGATCATCATGGTGCCGACACCGACGACGACGCGCATAGGTCGCAAGGAGATAGCGACAACGCCGCGCACGACACAGGCGGAGATCTCGACGACAACACCGACAACGAGGCGCATAGTGACGACGACAATCAAGATGATGGTCACGGTCACGACGACTACGCCGACGACACGGATGTCGATGACACACCAAGGTCTCAGCCGTCTTCCTCAAGTGCATCAACACCGACACAATTTGTGTCGCCTCCTTCGCAAGCCACAACGGACTCCTCAGGGCCTCGTCGCTACAAGACCCTCAAGAAAGTCTACAAGTACACAAAGCCAGTTACGCTCGAGTACTCCGGACTATGTCTGTTCGGAGTTGAGGAGCCGGCGAACTTTGTAGAGGCGAGAAAAAGTCCTAGCTGGACTCACGCCATGGATGAGGAGATGAAGGCAATTGAGAGCAATGGCACGTGGACTTTGGTAACCCGACCTCCAAACCAAAAGACGATAGGTTTGAAGTGGGTTTACAAGTTAAAGAAGGACACGGAGGGTGCCATTGTGAAGTACAAGGCAAGACTCGTTGCAAAGGGCTACGTTCAACGTCAAGGAGTTGACTATGATGAGGTGTTTGCACCGGTTGCTCGAATCGAGATGGTGAGAGTGCTCCTAGCTTTGGCAGCACAAGAGGATTGGAAGGTTCATCATATGGATGTTAAATCCGCTTTCCTCAACGGCGATCTCACAGAAGAAGTGTACGTGGAACAACCCCTCGGCTACGACAAGAAAGGCGAAGAAGGGAAAGTTTACAAGCTCAAGAAGGCACTTTACGGGTTGAAGCAAGCGCCAAGTGCTTGGAACTCAAAGTTAGACCGAAGTCTGGTCTCGCTCGGGTTCAAGAGATGTCCCCTCGAGCACGCAGTCTATACAAAGAACTCCAAAGGCTCAAACCTGCTAGTTGGAGTTTATGTCGACGATCTGATTATCACCGGAGATAGCGTACAAGAAATTGAACGTTTCAAGGCGCAAATGAAGAACAAGTTTAGCATGAGTGATCTGGGATTACTCAGCTATTACTTGGGCATCGAAGTGAAGCAAAGCTCCGGAGAGATTTCCCTATGTCAATCGGCTTATGCGATCAAGTTATTGGAAAAGTGTGGCATGTCAGATTGCTACGCGACACAAGTTCCAATGGAGCAACGTCACAAGTTGAGCAAGTGTAGCTCAAATCCGCCGGTGGACACCACAATGTATCGAAGCGTTGTGGGCAGCCTAAGATATTTGGTGCATACCCGACCTGACTTGGCTTATTCAGTCGGGATCGTGAGTCGTTTCATGGAGAATCCGACAACCGAGCACATGAGCGCGGTCAATCAAATCTTGCGCTATGTGAAAGGCACCATTAATCTTGGTTGCACGTACAGAAAGGGAAAGGAAGGATTGATCCTTCGTGGATATTCAGATAGCGACATGGCAGGTGATGTTGATGACCGAAGGAGCACAACGGGCATGGTTTTCTACCTTGGCCCGAATCCGATTAGCTGGAATTCTCAGAAGCAAAAGGTGGTGGCACTGTCTTCATGCGAGGCAGAATACATAGCGGCAAGCACGGCGGCTTGTCAAGCAGTGTGGCTGAGAAGACTCCTAGCTATTCTTGCAAAGCGGGAGGTGCAGAAGGTGTCACTGAAGATCGATAACCAAGCTGCAATCTCGTTGTGCAAAAATCCGGTTCATCACGAAAGGAGCAAGCACATAGATACCCGGTTCCACCATATCCGAGAGTGCATTGAAGAAGGGTTGATCGAGGTTCAACATGTGAACACGAAAAACGAACTTGCCGATATTTTCACCAAGTCCCTCGGTCGACAGAAGTTCATCGAGATGAGGAGGAAAGTCGGAGTGCAAGAAGTGAAGTCAAGCAACAAGATTAAGGAGGTGAATGTAGATGTTAATCATGTTCTCATGTAGGATTAGGAAAGAAAGCCAAACCGAGTCCTAGTAGTATTAGGATTCCTAGTCCTAGTCTATTTCCATAGTCCCTTGTGGACGTGTATAAAAGACACCCTAGGGGTGTTGATTGTAACACCAGAAAAACGAAAAGCAATACAAAGCAAAGGCTCGACACGGGCCTTTAGCCATCAAATCCATCGATCAGTTTTATTCGTGTCGCTAGTTACGCAAGTTCCGTCAAGTAGCCGGCCGAAGCAAGAATCGCGTAGGCACGCCTGTACAGCTGCATACGCACGTTCAAAAGCCAACAAAAGCCAACAAACGTCTGAGCTTTTACAACATACCTGGGTTAACAATTCGCTTCTACATCTTCAATCAAAAGGCTGCGGATAAACAAGTGTATAATCGAAATAATTGATCAAAAGGCACCCTAAAGTTGTATAAGTTAGTTGAACTGAGTGATATTCATCAGTAGGCCTATGTTCAGAACAAGAAAACAGAAGCTATTTTGTTGGCTTTTGAACGTGCGTATGCAGCTGTACAGGCGTGCCTACGCGATTCTTGCTTCGGCCGGCTACTTGACGGAACTTGCGTAACTAGCGACACGAATAAAACTGATCGATGGATTTGATGGCTAAAGGCCCGTGTCGAGCCTTTGCTTTGTATTGCTTTTCGTTTTTCTGGTGTTACAATCAACACCCCTAGGGTGTCTTTTATACACGTCCACAAGGGACTATGGAAATAGACTAGGACTAGGAATCCTAATACTACTAGGACTCGGTTTGGCTTTCTTTCCTAATCCTACATGAGAACATGATTAACTTCAACATTCACCTCCTTAATCTTGTTGCTTGACTTCACTTCTTGCACTCCGACTTTCCTTCTCATCTCGATGAACTTCTGTCGACCGAGGGACTTGGTGAAAATATCGGCAAGTTGGTCTTTCGTGTTCACATGTTGAACCTCGATAACCCTTCTTCAATGCACTCCCGGATATGGTGGAACCGGGTATCTATGTGCTTGCTCCTTTCGTGATGAACCGGATTTTTGCACAACGAGATTGCAGCTTGGTTATCGATCTTCAATGACGCCTTTTGCACCTCCCGCTTTGCAAGAGGTGCACCTTCAGCTTGGTTATCGATCTCCGGTAAGGTCCACGCACCACCGCAATTTTGTATCGAGGGAGTATAATATTATATTTTAAAGTGTCTCTATCTTTATCCCCACACCCACATCCCCCACTCACTCCAGTCCAATAGCCAGCCTCCCTCGCCCTGCCTCCCTGCCCCTCTCCATTGGCTTTTCCTTCTCCTACTTAGTTTTGTCCACAGAAGGGAGTCGCCATGGAAGCACACAACCGCAACACCCCACCTTGGAGCTTGCCGGATCAACGGCAGAGAAGCCAGGTCTGCCGCCGAGACCACCAAGCGATCGTGCTCTGTGTTAGCTCTAACAGCTACTGGAGAAGAAGAAGAAGTTCAGAAATTCAGTGTCGAACTGTCGACAGTTCGACAGTCCGACAGTTCGTCAGTTTCGTCAGTTCGACAGTCGTTTTCTTTTCTGTCAGGAAGAATAACCGAGCTGCGCCTCGGCCGTAGTTTTGTTAGCTGTTATCACGGCCTTGACTTGATCGTGGGATGGCACGAAGTAGATGGTCGAGGCCGTTAGACGTGCGACGCGCGAGGATCGTTGGGATGGCAGCGATCGTGACTCGGGCCTCGTTAGTTTCTTTCCATATTTTCAGGTAGTTCGTTGTAGCTCTGAATAAAAAGAAACGAGAGCAGAAAAGCTGCAGCGTTCGCAGCGCAAAACCCTCTCCCTCTCTGCAATCGCGATCTCGCCACTCTCTCTACGATCTCCACTTCCAACAAGTGGTATCATAGCTAGGGCTTAGGTCCCAGTAATGGCTGGTGATGGGGCAAGAAGAAGGTGGGGGACGCTGACGACGACGGTAGCAAGGGCTCGCCCAAGTACGCAGCCGGCCAAGGGCGCGAGCTGGCACTGGCGAGGCAGTTTGCTCCGGTCACGTCGGGCCACGCCAACGTGCCACCATTGACCCGCACGAACTACGCCGAGTGCAGTCTCCTGATGGAGATCGGCATGCAGGCGAGAGGGATGTGGCGTGCAATCGAGGGTGCGGAGGGCCTCGACGAGGAGTTCGGCTACCGCAACGACAAGGGCGCGATGGTGTTCATCCTCCGATCCGTACCGCCCGAGATGCTGCCCATGTTGCGCAAGCACAAAACCTCTCAGGAGCTTTGGGAGGCGATCCGGGCTATGCGTGCAGGTTCCGCACGTGTCCGGGGCGCCAAGGCCCAGACCCTGCGAGGGGAATTCGAGCAGCTACGACACAAGCCTGGTGAGTCCGTTGACGATCTGGCGATGCGTCTGACAGGGCTGTGCGTGCGGCTTGGCGAGCTAGGAGACGAGATCAGCGACAAACGCGTGATCCAGAAGTGGCTGCGCATCGTCCCCAAGCGATACTCGCAGCTCGCAGTCTCCATCAACAATCTGGTCGATCTGGACATGACGACCATCGAGGAAATTATCGGCCGTTTAAAGGCGGCCGAGGAGCGCTACGAGCTGGACACCGAGGAGGAGGGCGACAGCAAGCTCCTGCTCACTCTGGACGAGTGGAACGCGCGCCAAGGGCGCGGTGATCAGGGAGGGTCCTCCAACGGGGGGCCAACGGCGGGAAGAAGGGGCGAGGAAAGGGTCCCGGCGACCACGGCAAACCTACTGCCCGTCCTGGCGGCGGCAAGCCTGCTCCCAAACGCCAGGGCAACTGCAGATACTGCGGTATTAGCGGCCACTGGGTTCGCGAATGCCGCAAGAAGCAGAAGGAGGAGGGCGGCGGCGGCGAGGCGCACCTTGTGGCTGCTGAAGACGAAGACCCTGCGCTCCTCATGGCGCAGGTATCTCCCCTCCCAGGCGAGCCCGTGCAGAAACCGCCAGGCGTCGAGGTCGTGCACTTGGACGAGGAGCGCGCCGATGTGTGCCTCGGGGCTGACGGGGACGTCAAAGAACCCCGCTGGCACCTGGACACTGGCGCATCCAATCATATGACCGGGAACCCCACTGTGTTCTCCGAGCTGGACCGACACGTCGGCGGCACTGTCCGTTTCGGCGACGGGTCAGTGGTGGAGATCGAAGGGCGCGGGACGGTGGTGTTCGTCGCACACGGAGAGCGCCATCGGGTACTCTCCAGGGTGTACTACATACCGCGCCTCCGGACGTCGATCATCTCCATAAGACAGCTCGATGAGACAGGGTGCACCGCCCTGATCAAGGGTGGCATGATGGTGCTGCACGATCGACAGCAGATGATCATCGCCCGGGCGGCAAGGACCAGAAACCGCCTCTACACCGTCGAGCTGGAGATCACAAGACCAGTTTGCCTGACGGCTACGGCTGGGGAGGATGCGTGTCGCTGGCATGGGCGCTACGGGCATCTCAACTTCGACTCGCTTTGCAGGCTCGCTCAGGGCGACATGGTACGTGGGCTGCCGGCGGTCGAGCATGTGGACCAGATCTGCGATGGATGTGTCGTTGGCAAGCAGAGGCGAGCCCCTTTTCCTGCCGAGGCCATCTATCGAGCTGGTGACGGCCTTGACCTGGTTCATGGAGATCTCTGCGGGCCCATTTCTCCACCAACACACGGCGGGAAGAGGTATTTTCTGCTGCTGGTCGATGACAAGTCTCGTTTTATGTATGTTGTTTTGCTAAGGAGCAAGGATGAAGCCCCGGCGGCGATCAAACGCTGGCAAGCTGCAGTCGAGGTGGAGACCTCCATCAAGCTTCGCGTGCTGCGGACTGACAGGGGTGGCGAGTTCACCTCCACAGAGTTCGGGGAATACTGTGCCGACCACGGCGTAGGTCGGCATCTCGCCGCACCATACTCTCCACAGCAGAACGGGGTGGTGGAGCGGAGGAACCAGTCCATCGTGGGCACGGCGCGGTGCCTTCTGAAGTCGAAGGGAGTACCAAACGAGTTTTGGGGGGAGGCGGTGGTCACCGCCGTCCACCTGCTGAACTACGCGCCGACGAAGGCGGTGCGGGGCATGACCCCGTACGAGGCGTGGCACGGGGAGAAGCCTACGGTGGGGTACTTCCGCACATTTGGGTGCATCGCCCACACCAAGATCACCAGGCCAGGGGCAAAGAAGCTTGATGATCGCAGTCTGCGGACTGTTTTCATCGGCTACGAGCATGGGCAATCCAAGGCCTGGCGTGTCTATGATCCTGTGGGCAAGCGGGTTCACGTGACTCGTGACGCCGTTTTCGACGAGACGGCCAGCTGGGAGTGGGAGACTCCGGTGCAGGCGCAGGGCTCCTTTGTCATCGACTTCACCCCGACTGTGGCTTTGCCACAGGTTGGGGAAACGGCTACGCCAGCGCCTACGACTGTAGCGCACCCGGCATCTCCTATGCACGCGCACACACCTGCGCGGGGCGACGGAGAAGGAGACGGAACCGGGGGCAGTATGTCTCTCCCCCTCCAGGAGCTACACCTGACACGGAGTTGGGTGGCGATGAAGCGCCACGCCGTTATCGCATGCTCGACATTGTTCTTCAGGAAGCAGAGCCAAGCGAAGCGGAAGCAGCTACACTGCTCTTGGTGGCCGGGGAAGAGCCGAACACATTTGAGGAGGCGGAGCCACACACAGCGTGGCGAGAGGCCATGCTTGATGAGATGCAGTCCATCGTCGACAACCAGACCTGGACACTCACTACTCTTCCCCCGGGCAAGAAGGCGATCGGGGGTGAAGTGGGTCTACAAGCTCAAGAAGAATTCTGAAGGGGAGATCATCAAGCATAAGGCGAGGCTTGTCGCAAAGGGCTACGCGCAGCGACCAGGGGTAGACTACGACGAAGTGTTTGCTCCGATGGCGCGGCTGGAGTCCGTGCGACTGCTCCTCGCGATTGCTGCACAAGCAGGATGGGAAGTTCACCATCTCGACGTCAAGTCAGCCTTCTTGAATGGAGAACTGCAGGAGGATGTTTATGTGGTGCAGCCACCCGGTTTCGAGCGCGCTGGTGAGGAAGGAAAAGTGCTCCGCCTGTCCAAGGCACTCTACGGCCTCTGCCAAGCGCCGCGTGCCTAGAACATCAAGCTGGACGAGACGCTGGTGTCTTTCGGGTTCCAGCGAAGCCCGTCCGAGCACGCCGTCTACATGCAGCGCAACGGCGACGAGCGCCTGCTGGTGGGCGTCTACGTTGACGATCTCATCATCACTGGTTCAAGCAAGGAGGGAATCCACTGGTTCAAGCAGCAGATGCAGTCCACCTTCTCCATGAGTGACCTCGGTTTGCTAAGCTACTATCTTGGCATCGAGGTGCATCAAGAAGACGATGCCATTACTCTCAAACAAGCGAGCTATGCGGCAAAGATCGTGGAAAAGGGGGGACTGACGGGATGTCACACTGTGCACGTCCCGATACAACCTCAGCTCCTGCCGCCGAATCGCTTGCCCTGGCCTGTAGTATCATCATACGGGCGTTGAAACTACCTCGGCTCTATATCTCTCTCTCTTTGTCAACTCTCTACTCCTCCAGGGCGTAGAGGATAAATGGGGCTCGCAGGGTCTTTCCGTTGGTTTCCATCCTCGGTTTGTTCTTTGAGTCTCTCTGCTTCCGAGATGGGCCTTGGCTGTTGCCTTGGCTGTTTGATTCTTGCAAACGAACGTATATAACATGGTAGGATTTGATTTAAAGGAGCAAGGTCGGACATGCATAAGGAGCAAATTCTGGCCCATGTGATGACGTAGGAAGCCGGACACCGGAAGAACGAAACTGGAGGGCGAGGGACGATTTTCATTAAATAACCCAGGGTGCAGAATGAGTAATTCTTCACCGGCGCAAATCTTACAATTGTTTTATGAAATAAATTTCATTTTGTATACAAATATTTACATGCATATTGATTCATTATGTAAAATTTGGCATAAGAAAACAAAAATATAGGTCATAATACCAGAAAAATTGCATTTAATGTATATTTTACATTATCTTTTTATGTTCATAACTTTACATAGCGTAAAATATTTTTACAGTGATTTAATATTTTCTTACATTCTCTTTTTAGATATTAAGAAAAAAATTACGGGACGTAAAAATACGGTGCATTGATGATAAAATAGAGGGGGTGAAGATTAACTATTTCTCACGCAGGGTGACGAATATCATGACCCTAAAATTTCAAAAAGAACAGCTATGCCTAAGCTTTTCTTAACTACATGATTCATAATTTTGTAGGCCAGCTGGGCATCATGGAAAAATAACATCGTTGGCTCGATCATGCAACTAATAAAAATGTTCCCTGGTCGATCCACCCCTAGCAAAGGAATCATTGGATTTGAGCCTCCTCCTTAGTGATCGTCCGCCAGTTATTATAACAGTCAAGTTTCTAGTGGTATTGTGGTTGCTCTCGGGCAACTCCAAATCCGTCAGAAATTCATGTCCCTGTCGCCAGAAGAAATCAACGAGCCGCCTTCCCTCCTAGCACCTAAAATTGCGGGAGACTCAATGTAGCACACGCAAGTCAATAAATCGAATCATGTACGTATAATTTTTCGGGAGACGAGTAATCATGTTCATCTATTGCTGGGAATACTTGGAACATGACATTGGATCCTAATTGTTTCCCTTCATACGGAAGGAAAGAGAGTTGATGGACGCTGAAAAATAGGTAGAAACAAGAGAAACAAAAATGCATGGAATCATTTGCAAAAACAATTGGTGGGATTGACATGATCGTGTGAGGGGGAAGGTAACAATACGAACGAAACGGCTACAGACTGCCCTGTAATAGTAGAGATGTCGAGCACAAATAATAAGTTTTTTAATACAAAATAGTAGTTGGTCAAATAAAAAGTGAAACAGAAAAAAGAAATTATAAAGGAAACATAGAAAAAAATCTTCGCATGTCAAATGGGCCGGCCAACTTTGATTATAGAGTATGTTTTCAAAAGATTTTATTTTATTTGGGTGTGAGTAGTGGAAGTCAAAGATTTAGATCTAGTTGAGATTTTCTGACGATATGTTTTGAATGAGGTAATGCGTGACGTTGTCTTATGAAATGCCGATTTGATTGGGATTTCTTCAGATTTGATTTGAATGAGTTAATGCGTGACATTGTTTTGGAAAAGTGACGATTGATTTCAATGAGTTAATGCATGACGTTATTTTTATTAAGTATTGATTTGATTGAGATTTTTTTAAGATTTGATTTGAATGAGTTAATGCATGACATTTTTTGAGAAAGTGTCGATTTGATAGAGTTAATGCACGCGTCAAATGGACCAACCCAAATTGGTTGCACCTTAGCGAAAGGTTGCATGTAAGACACTCACATGCATATTATAGGATGGGTGGGAATATAGGGTTGGTCGGAATTGAGGGGACGGAGTCAACTCCCTTTTTAGCACATCTGCTCTTTGCGTGATGGTCCAAACCAGAAGAGGTGGTAAAGATCAACATTGAGTGTGCGTTCGTTGAGGCCAATCATAGGGAAACTTGGGATGCATAGGCCGTGGTAACGATGGTCAAGTTTTGACAGAAGTAGTCAAGGTGGTAGAGGACCATGTTCCTGATCCAATGCATTCAAAAAGTTTTGCTTGACACAAGCAGTCAAGGTGGCAGAACAGCGGGTTGTGCGGGACATGTTCCTGATCCAATGCATTCAGAAAATTTTGCTTTGATAGAAGTTGTCAAGGTGGTAGACTAGTATGGTGCGGAGGGAGCGGTGTACATCCTGAATCTTCCCTTCCTTTTGCAGTTGGGTTTTACTAGCTTTAAGGTTGTACATTGTGTTCGTGCTTGTAGCAAACCAGCTCATGAGATGGTAGCGTTGTGTGTAAGGGACGTTCACGGAAGCCATGCTAGCAGTAATGGAATCAATGAGTTCCTGTAAAAGCAATCACTGAAGTGTTTGCTTCATTGCTAAATTTTGTCTCTAATAATACAAAAAACAGTTTCGGTTTATCAGTCCAAAGCTAAACAAAATGTACTAAATATTTATTATGATGAGGACATCCTTTGCATTTCATAGCTTATAGTTTTGTTTGTGTGTGGGGGGCAATTATTCATGCATCATAGCATGTGTGCATATAAGCATAGAGTTACATACACATATAATGAAACTTTTTGAGGTGCAATACCCTCCTTCAAGGTGAATTATCCCTTCCTGTTGTTGCCCCTCTACCCTTCTCTCACATGGCAATGACAAGCGCTGGTCCATCAGCAATGGTGCTTTAATTGAGTGTGTTGGCTAATCCTCAATTTTGTTTTACATTACAGATAGGGAGAAGGAAAGAGGGTGAGAAAGTGGATAATACCACCTGATGTTCATGCATATATTACATGTTGAATGTATTTGTTTTAAACAACTACTAGAATATGATGTCCCCCGTAGCAACACATAGGCAATTACCTAGTTTTCTCAAATAATTAGTTATGTTATTCCGAGCTAATAAATGCTTTGGTCGCAAACAAGTGGATTTCTCAATTTCTGAAATTGGTGGTTCTTGTATGAATAACAAAAATCCTACATGTTCTCGTGTGGTCATTTCTAGAGGTAGGCATAAAAATCAAGGGACCGAACAACGAGGCGAAACCGAAAAAACCAAAATTTCGGTTTTTGTCAATGGTATCTTATAACCGAACGAACTTCAGTAGATTAGGTTTATACCACGGTTAACCTAAAACAAAACCGAGCAAGCCAGCCCACCCGGACAGAAGATTAAAAACCCACCTGCATGTGCGCGACCAGCCGATCGGTACACTTTTCCTTCTGTCCCTCCTCGACGAGATAAGAAGCAAGCGCAAGGGTTTTGGTCCACATAAGACTGTGCCGCTTACTCTTTGTCACCGGAATTGCTCAAAGCACCAATACTTTAGCTAGAAACCGAAAACCGCACCCAATTGATCAGTTAGCGGAAAATTCTTTTAGTTTTACTGACCAAAGTACTAAAACTCCAAAAATGGTGTAAACCAATTTTTTGGCTTATACTGAAAGAGTCTGATTTTATTCCTGAACATACCTACTCCCTAGTACAGATCAAAGTTTAATGGTAACTCGACCAGCAAAACAAATACAAAGATACTTATTTTTTATTTAAAAAAACAGCAAATCATGCATTATTTGTTTAAACTAAAGTTCAGATTGATGGGAGTGGAGATAGGGTAGGGGAAGGAGGGGCTGCTATCGCCGCCATGGTTGCACAACTTTTGCACCTTGTCTGGCATTCATCGACCGTCTCGTAACACAAATTCGTCACATAGCAACAGTAGCATGCGTTCAGCATTTTGCACACACGAACGTTTTTTCTGTGAACGCACAACCCGCCTGGTAAACTGATCTTATCATTGTCGGTGTCATCAACGATTCGACCTATATATGGAATAAGAGATAAACAATTAATTGACATTAGTATGATTTTGTATCGATTAACAAACAAGCACGGTACCACATGGGACAAGAACGAAACACAGTCGTCATGCAGTAGCGGAAACAAGAAAAATATTACGCTTGTATAAATATCGGAAGTAGAGAAATAACTATTTCATGTCTATCCCCTGCTTACATTTAGTAGTAGTAGCAAGGCACACGAGGAGAAGTAGAGCCTGCAGCAGGACTCTCATACCGACGGGAGTCATGTACTTGTCCATCTTTTTTTTTTCCGGAGAAACATGGAGATTTATTAAACTGTAACAGACTTACAATCCTCAGCAACCAGCATAGTGACACATGGAGGTGGTCTACCCAACCAACATGCAGTACTATCTCCACTAAGACCAAAGTTTGCTAAGCAATGTGCAACTCTATTTCATCTTGATAGACAATGCAATGCAACAGGGGCACTTGTTTGGGGAAAGTGACGGAAGAAAATATATATATATATCGCGCTATTTGTCATCATGGGTGAGGAATAGTTATTCTTCACACCCTCTATTTTAACACCAATGCATCGTAATTTTACGTTACGTAATTTTTTTTCTTATTCCATACGTGAAAAGAGACTGTAAGAAAATGTATAATTATCGTAAAAAATATTTTTGTTACGTAAAGTTACAAACGTAAAAACATAGTGTAAAATATACATAAAATGCATATTTTTCTTGTCTTACAGCCTATATTTTTAATTTTTTTATGCCAAATTTGACATAGTGGGTCAATATGAATGTAATTATTTGTATTTTAAATGTAATTTATTTATGAAAAGCTCGTAAGATTACCTCGGGTGAAGAATAACCTATTCTGCACCCTGAGTGATGTATATATAAGTGTTCTATATAAGGAGAACTACAAGATGTTTTCTCCACCCACACATAATCATGTATATATATATATATATATATATATATATATATATATATATATATATATATATATATATATATAGGATAGATATCTTGCGATCTATCCCGAAAGGATCCACCATAATCATGTATATATAGGATCAATCATGAAAACATGTGTGTTTTGTGAACTTATCTTTGTCTCTACTACTTAAAAAATACATAAGGTTTCCTCTCTGGCCAAACATGCGTTTTGCTCGTCCCTTTGACCTCCCTCAGACATCTTTGGTAATCAATAAATCAATGATTCATAAGAATGACCTCCCTCAGACATCTTTGGTAATCAATAAATCAATGATTCATAAGAAAATAAATATCAATCAATCTCTTATCTTTTGTAACCCAATAAAATAGATCCACCATGAGCACATAAGTATTTTGTTAGCTTATCTATATCTCTAATACTTAAAAGGTAAATAAGGTTTTCCTCCCCCATCGAGTATGCGTTTCGCTCCCTTTCGTCCTCCCTTCGACATCTTTGTAACCAACAATAGCAATAAATTCATGATTCGTAAGCAAGTAAGTAGCAATCGATCTCTTATCTTTGGTAACCCAATAAAACAAATCATCATGCGCACATACATATTTTGTCATCTCATCTCTATCTCTATCTCTATTGCTTAAAAGATGCATATGGTTTCCACTCCCGTCAAACATGTATTTCGCCTGTCCCTTCATCCTCCCTCAGATATATCTGATAACCCAATAAATAGCAATAAATTCATGACTCATAAGTAAATAAACATCTAGCAATCTCTTGTCTTTGGTAACCAAATAAAGCAGATCATTCAAGAGCACGTACCTATTTTGTCAGCTTAAGAAATGACAGAAAATCTATACTTATAACCAAACCATAATCCTTTATCTATTTGTTTTGCATCAAAAAGAAAATTTCATGGTCCTCTTGTTGTGTTAACAAATATTTGGTCCCCACGGTAACGCATGCTCACATACCTGTTTAAAATTACAGTTGCATGTTTGTCTCCACGATCGATTTGATGTTAGACAAGCGTAGCTTGAGGCTGGTTGTAGTGAGGAGTATCATATGCTATTATCCTTTATATGATATTTTTACTCCTGTTCATACTTCAAAATGTTATACATAAATATATTTTAAAAATCACTCTACATAAAACATTTGAAAATATTGACCAAGCATTTGAAAAATGTTAAATGTGTATAGAGAAAATGTTTATCACGTCTATAAAAAATGTATACAAAAAACTAAAATGTCTATTAAACAATTTAATTAGGTATTTTAAAAATATTAACCAAGAATTTGAAAAAATGTTGAACAAGTGTTTGAAAATTGTTAATCAAACATTTGGATTATGTATATAAAAGGATTAAAAAATATTGACCATGTAACAAAAAAATATGATCATGTATATAAAAATGTTAATCAAGCATTTGCAAAAATATTGAAGAGGTATTTGAAAAAGGTTAAAAAATTATTTGAAAAAAATGTTGAATGCGTATATGAAAAACGTTAATCACACAGTTGAAAATATTAAATGTGCTTATAAAAAAGGTTGACCATGTGTGACAAAATATTAATCAAGCATTTGGAATAGACTGCATAAAAATGTTGACCATGTGTTAAAGAAAGGTAATAATGCATTTAAGAAATGTTAATCATGCATAAAAATGTTGACCATGTATTTGAAAATGTTAATCAAGCATTTTAATTTGTTAGAAATGCGTACAAGAAAAATGTTCAACATGTATTCATCAAATGTTAATCTTTTATTTGAAAAATGGTAATCGGCCAGTTGAAAAATATGTAAAATATGTATATAAAAAAATGTTTATCATGTATTAAAAAATGTTAATTGTGTATTAAAAAAATGTGAAATGTGTATTAATAAATGTTGTTGACATATACAAAAATGTAGATTGAAAAGAAAAGGAAACAAACAAAACCGAAAAAACGAAAATGAAATTTTTGAAAAGATAAACCAAAGAAAATGAAAAATAACCAAAGAAACAAATGCAACAAATGAGAAAAGGAGAAGAAAAAACAAAACAAACCAACAAAAAAGAAACGGATAAAACCGGGTGGAATCACCTCAAGTAGGTCACACCCCTACTACTTACTACGAATGGGAAGCAAGCGGATCGGCTAGCAGTGCCAGCCATCTTCTCCCTTTTTCCTTCCTTTTTTCATGGATGGGCCGGCACGATTACTGTACACGCTTCAGTGTGAGTTCCTACCGTCTCACTGAATGCGAGATATAGTCGTTGTGATGTGGTCGGCCGCCCTCGTCTGCTGACAGTGCACCACCCTCAACCCATGGGCCACCTATGGCTGCATCAACAATGTCGTCTGCTCGCATGCGGCACCAGGTGGCGACTCGTCTAGGACACAATATTGTCAAGATGCACCGTCCTCCATGATCCTCGTCATCGTGCCTTCCATGTTGCCACGACCGCCTTGCAAATTAGCATTGGCGTCTCCACCATGGAGTTTGAATTTGATGCCCTTAAACAAAACCGAACGTGGTCTCACGTCCCTCGCGCTCTTGTCAAGAATATAATTGGGTGCAAATGAATTTTCAAGGTGAAGCACAAAGGCTGATGGTTCTCTCGACGAGTTCAAGGCAAGACTATTAGCTCATGGCTTCATTCAGCAACATCGGCTTGATTATTCATACACTTTGTCCAAGGTTCTCAAACCGGCAACCATGTGCCTTGTGTTATTCTTCGCATCGCGAGTGAGCTTCTCGTGAGCACACAGCGGTATGGCAAATTGCAAAGCAATTTCAACATCGATGTGTACTAACGAGAAGTTGGACATGGACTGGATCAGAACCAAGCCTTCAAGTACAGGAGTATAGTGGGAGCACTTCAGTACATAACTCTGACTATCACCATGGAAGAGGAGGCCAACACCATCCTTGGGTGCTTGCATAGTTGCACTACCAAGCGCTCGTGGTCCCGCCAATTCTGCTCATCTTCGCGCTCTACATGCACAATGGCATCAACATCAACCCGAGCTTTTTCGCCTTTCACCAGGAGCCGGTTGTCTGCGGTGTTTCCCACTTCCTCTACGACGACAGCAAGTTCATCTTCGACGATCGTCTCCAAGTCCTTAGGAAGTTTGAGACCATTCTGTTAGGTAACCCGCCTTCAGGTCTTGGTGAGGAAGCCTAAGACCGGTGTGGTGGGTAACCCGCTAGAGCTCATGACTACCGCTCCATGTTCATTACTGGGAGATCTTTGACTACTTTAAGAAGTAAGTGCATTACTAGTTGAGATATGCTACTACTCGATCTACTCATTAAGTTTATAATGACACATGGATCTACTAAGATCTGCATGCATTATTTGGATTGGATCTTCATACCATACATGTCTTGATGATTTGTGGAAAATGGGGTGGCTGGATGGAGAGGGTGCTCATGGAGAAGACGACGGGAGGCAATATGCCCGTGTACGGTCAGATTATCTTCAATACAGAGGCCATAGTGAAGCTTGTGCTCAATGGCGAGAGGCTAGTTAAGATCTCCATCAACCAACATAAAATCTGGCTGCAGAAGTACCTTCACTGGCCAACATATGATGCAGCCTGATCCATCCATTCATGAACTTCATCGTCATCTCAGCTCAAACCTCATGTTAGATAGCCAGATCTAGCTACTTATCGACTTGTAACGTAATGTTGCACTCTAGGTGAATTAATAGAAATATAGAGCTGGTTGAGGAAATATTAGTGCTCCTTATTTTTGTACTAAAGAAACAATACGATGACATCGTCACCTAGCTCGGTATCCTTTCTTTCCTCCCCAAACCTCGGCGTGTAACATTTCTTGTCTTGATTCTGAAATTGTGCATATCGAACCGGATAAAAAGGCGCGCATAAGTTCTTGGTTTTGTTTTTGAAATTGATCAAGCGTTACACAACAGTCACCCAAGCCACAAGATAGCACCAACATGATCCAAAAGCCGGCAATTTCACCACCAGCGATAGAGCGTCGGGCACGAGAGTAATACGTTTGTGATCCGATAAGATCCATCGCCTGGGGCCTCGGCACCTTCGAGAAAATTTACACAAGAAGTGTAAACTAGAGCCTATAATTGTTGTGCACCAACTATTTGGGAAAGAAACCAAAGGATATTGAAACAGTGTCACACGGTTTCTTCCGTGCCGACAAGGGAGAAAGCTGAATTAGGAATCTCCCTCCATGAGGCGGAAACGGTACGTGGATCCAGTGACGTGTCATGTGCCGAGAAACGACAAGGAATAAGGGGACAATAGAAAGCAGTAAAGTGAAGTTGAAAATGATGTGGAGGTCATAGGTGCTCATGTCCAAATAATGAAGCAGATGAGGGGAGTGCATAAGGGTCTATGTCGGGACATTGGTGATCGTTGCGGAGTAAGGTTGAGCTTTTTGCTCAATCTAATATGCGAAGTTTCAAAATTGGAACCAAGAATCTTTGCGCGCCAATTCTTGGGGGAAGGATGCAAAGAATACCGAGCTTGTCAATGACACATCATACGGTTTCCTTGCTACCTAATTAAGGAGAAATAGAGATTTGGGAGAGGATGTGAAGGACACCGAGCTAGGCGATGACGTCATCGAACGGTTTCTTTGGTATCAATTTAATCAATACCAAGAAAAGAAAGGGTATATATTTAGCAGGAAATGCACGATGTATTGCGCTGCATCCAAAGCGGTTAATTACATTTATACATTTTAGGATGTAAAACGAGCCTTCCCTAAAAAAGGATGTAAAACGAAGAGATAAAAACAGAAAAGGATGTAAAACCAACCAAGGAAGGAAGAGCAACTACTACGTTCGAACCTGATCCAACGAGAGCCCATTTTTGGCACCTCATTAAACCTTGACCAGACCAGCAGCTTCAAATACCCCATCCATTCCCCCATTGACTCTTCATCCATCCATCCATCCATCATCATTGACTCTTCATCCATCCATCCATCTATCCATCACCAAGCTACCATACCATGGAGGGGTCGGCCACCATGACCGTGCGGGAGGTGCTGTACATGTACAGCATCGCGCGGGAGGCGTACGAGCGGTTCATGTCCGTGGGCGGCAACCCGGAGCAGGCCCAGAACGCGGTGGCGCTGCTGGTTTGGCTAGACCAGGGCACCATCTCCGCCATCCACCATGTCCCCGGCCTTGATGCTGGCGCCGTGGCCATCGTCGCCGAGGAGGCCAACGCCGTCCTCGAGTGCCTGCGCTACCCGGTGCCCGTGCTCCCGCCCATCCCGCTCATCTCCACGCTCTGCATGCAGGGCGGCGTCTACATCGAGCCCGGCTTCTTTGCCTTTCACCAGGACCTAGTGGTCCGTGGGGTTGCCCACTTCCTCGACGGCGCCGGCAAGTTGCTCTTCAATGACCGCTTGAATGTATTGCTCAGGAGGTCTGAGACTGGACTGGTTGGGAACCTGCCGGAGCTCATGGCGCCCTACTGCCCCCTTCCGGTGGCCGTGCCGGAGGACTGCCGCTCCATGTTCATCACCTTCTCCAAGGACATGCACCTCCATCGCGAAGAGATCTTTGACTACTTCAGGGAGTAAGCTAGTGCATGCACTACTAATTAAGATACTACAATATCTACTCATTAAGTTTTTAGACTTGTAGTTGGATCTACTAAGATCTCCGGCCGGCATGCATGATTCGTATTGAATCTTCATATTATTGATATCTGATGATTAATTGGCAATTTGTGATGGATGGATGCAGGAAATGGGGTGATTGCGTCGTGAGGGTGCTCATGGAGAAGACGACACGAGGCAACATGCCCATGTACGGCCGGATCATCTTCAAGACAGAGGCGATCGTGAAGCTGGTGCTCAATGGTGAGAGGCTCGTCAGGATCTCCATCGACCACCGCGAGATGTGGCTGCGCAAATACATTCCCAGGGTAACCAACGCCTGATCAATCCAGGAATCCATCATCGTCTTGTCCATGCTCAATGCTCCTGCTGCTTGCTTCTTAGCCAGATCTACCGGATTTGTGACGTACCATTTCAAGAAATATTTGTAACCCAATGTTGTGTTGGAGCCAAGTTAAGAGAAACAAAAAACTGCTTGAGAAGAAGTTTTTTGCTCCTTTGTTTGGTACTAAATAACCATATATATGATGACAGCATTGCCTACCTCGGTATCAGTCCCTTCCTTCTCCCAAACCTTGGCGCGCAAAAGTTCTCGGTTTAGGTCATCCTTCTCCCAAACCTTGGCGCGCAAAAGTTTTCGGTTTTGAGTTTAAAACTGTGCATGTCAAACAACACAAAAGGGCGCGCAAAAGTTCTTGGTTTATTTTCAAATTGTGCAAACGTTAGAGATCGGCCACCATGTCCCAACAAAGATCCCCCCCCCCCCCACACACACACACCTCTCGCCACTCCACCAATTATTTCCCTACACATTTCAATGTTAATTATTTCTAATCCTCCTTACAATCCATATATTTCTCGGTATTTGTTGGTGCATGACCATGTACTATCTGCGCTTTGTAGAAGTAGATATGCCTAATTAAGCTTCATGCTCCCATGCCGGCATGAAAGAAACTATGTGCCGGTGCCTCAGTATCATCAGTTTCTTTCCCAAGTTATTGGTTCATGAAAAATTCTAGGTTCTGATTTCGCATTGAATATTAACGAGCACCTTTGATTTTCATTTCTTGCATGCACTCCTTCAAATAGTAACAGAATATTTTTTTTCATGGGTCAAGCCTCGTACGAACATACTCCCTCCGTTTCTAAATATAAGTCTTTTAAGAGATTTCATCAAGTGACTACATACGGAGCAAAATGAGTGAATCTACACTCTAAAGTATGTCTATATACATCCGTATGTAGTTCACTAGTGGAACCTCTAAAAAGACTTATATTTAGGAACGGAGGGAGTATATACTAACATACCCCACATGCATTGCATGTTTTTTATACTTGCATATGCTTTCTCTTACCTAAATGTTGAAAATTTTACGTCATACTTTTAAGGTTCTCGGCGAACACCCTTATAAACATTGGATCTGCCCACATATCCAACAGTGATTGGTTCACTCACGACGAAATCTGAGCAAGCACATTCTCACGATGAAAAATTATGTTTTTAGGGAATGACAATTCTCACCTTTTAGCGTTGACGTAATTCCCTTCAGCCGGCATGGCAAGTCCTCGGCATGGTAATTTCCACCATTTTTCTTCTTCTTTTTTAGTTTACCAATTCTCCATGCTGCAATCATGGCAATCCCCAAAAACGCATGGCAGTACTCTTCTACAGCTTGGCACTTTTCTGACAGTCTTCTTATACAGCATGACAATTTTTTGTTTAGAACATGACAAATCCATATACAACAACATGGAAAATTTATCTATTTGGAATATTTTTTTAGCCAACGAAAACGTTCGTTCATTCCCTGCTTGTTGAGAGAACCATGTATAGTTCACTCGGGTGACCTCCCTGAGGGAACATCAACGAGTTATTGGGGTCATTTTCTTATGTAATTCTATACGCGCATACACCTTTCCCAAAAGTTCATCTACCACCATGGACGTGGTCCGAGGTAACGCCAACTTCCTTGATGGTGATGTCAAGTGCATGCCTCTTCGATGACCACCTCCATGTCCTTCTCAGGAATTCCGAGACCAGGCTGATGGGCATATGAGACTCAACAAAAAAGCATGGAAATGTTCTTGGTTTTGATTTTTTTTTAGTTGTGCATTTGGCATGGATAGATGCAGTAAGTGGGGTGACTGCGCCCTGAGGTGCTGATGGAGTAGACAACAGGAGGATTACAGATGCTAAACTCTTACTCCCTCCGTCACGGTTTAGAAGACACAGTTAAACTTGCGTGCATTTTTAAAATAGACAATATTTAAGGCGCAAAAACAATTACTTCTATTAATTAGTACTAGTACTACTCATGCATGCACCCTTCTAATTTGCTGCTCACACATTAGTACTAGTATTTTCTCAGTTGATTAGGCGCATTAGCATTTACACATGCTACATCTCACAACCAATCGATGACTACCTTGGTCCCAGAGATTTTCCAAACATGCCTTCCAAACCGTGACGGAGGGAGTATCATTTTTTTTGCTCATATCGTGTCCTATATAAATTTGGGTGAAATACTTCCCAACAAATACTTCCGTGGTCTTCACTTCCACGTATTAAGCTTCCACATTATCCCAAATATATTCCTCAAAAAGTCCACCATATCTACCTAGTTCCATAGCAATTTGAGTAGATTGTCATGCACTACTAGTCCCATTGTCATTGTACATAAGTACAAATTAATTCGTCACTGCCATGTGTTATATTGGTGCATTAAGAAACTAGTTTTCTTTCACTCTGCCTTGTAATAGCATTATTCTAGATTCTTAATAGTATTAAGAATTATACTACTCCACGGGAATCAAAATCTTTAGTTGGATCGCTACCATGTGGGGAGGTTCGATACAATACAAAACACCCACGTTATTTGTTGTAGGATTCATCTTTTTGTTCATCATAGGAGGGCTCACTCGAAAAGTTCTAGCAAACTTTGCGTCGCAATGCTCAGATAAAGTGGCAGTGGTTGAAAAAGAGTGAAAACTTCGGTGTTTTCTTTGTGTTACTATAGTAGTGGTGAAAGAAAATCCAACAATTTTGCAAGGAGTTGATAATTGCACTTGAAATAGTAAGTTTAAAGACAGTTGAAACTTAATGGCAGGAATTGGCTCTACCGGAACAGAGAAATTGGCTCTCTCCTTCGCTCGCTGGGTAAGCGAAGGAAAGCCCGGCCAGAACCACACGTGCAAGTTTCCCAAAAAAGTAAGATCTGCTTCAGTGGTATTTCCTTTTCTTTGAAGTCATTAGATAGGTTTACTATTTTTTTTAGATTGATGAGCATCATTAGTTGCATGAAAATCTGTACTCCTTGCATCAACGTTGACAATGAGGCATTTCCTTGTGGCCATGGGGTTGGCTGCATTGGTAGAAGACTTTCTCCTTTTTTGGCCATGGGGTTAATATTTGATATTTTTGACTTCCACATAAATACATGATTTTATGTCAAGGACATGTGCTCAGTTTCTGCCTATTACATTCCATGCCTAGAATATTTGGGTTTCATCTTGGGTTCGTATTGACTTGATTGCCATTTGCATGGCATTACTTTGATAAAAGAGTTATTGCTTTTGATCTCATAAATTATACCATTACACTATACACCTTAGGCACTAAAGATAGAGACATAATAGAATGATCACCTAGAATGCCTTGGTTACTTATCTATGAACATGTATTGAACAACTACGAATCATTAGAGATAATTGCCCGTGTATATAATAATTTTGATTGAGATCTTCTGGTGAGGCATGAGAAAGATAGAGATGGAGAGAGAGCACCTATTTTATGCAAGTACTGTGGAGTTTCTCCAGCAGCCCGTCAATGGTGAGTGTCACCGCCGACGGCCTGAGCGAGGCTCACCAGTGCTGAACCGGCGCCTATTTTAACTTTTTTGTAGTACTATACTTTGATCCTCTCTATAGTCCTTGTTCTTCTTTGTCTTTTCTTTGCACATGACACCTCATTGGGGACATGCCTAGTTATGCTTGTTGCTCCCTTTCCAACACGGAAGAAACCACATGCCATTGCCTCAATATACTTCGCTTTGTCCCGCACCATTGGTGAAAAAGGTTCTAGTTTTTAGTATCACATTGCATATTTGCAAGCACACTTAATTTCCCCTTCCTGTGTACACGGCTTCAAATAGTGAGGAGTTTTTGAACCTTGGGTCAACCCGGACATACCACACATGCATCATATGTTCTCTATACTTGCATGTGTGTTGCAGCCTCAACCTAAACCCTACTTGTACTTCAGTTACCGAAAAATGTTGCATATACATACACCTTCCCCCTCTTATTTTTTCATGCATTTATATTTCCATTTGTTATATAGTCCATGTTCTTCATTGTATCCACGTCGCATGATACCTTAGTATGAACCACCACCGTCACCCTAAATCCCCAATTAGCCGCCACTGAAGAAACCACATGGAACTGCCTAATATCGTTCACTTTCTTTTGCATTTACATGTTATTCCTCCAAAACAACATCCAACTGTCACTATACACACACCTCACTCTAAATATAGTTAATATAGAGACAAATAAAGGTTCGAGTTGCATGTCGGCCAAATTACACTCCCATTATAGATTTATATGAAAGTTTAAAGTATTTGTAAATCGTAATTAGCTAGCAAAACTGACAAAGATCCATCAACACAGAAATTTAACAATAATAATACAAATTTATCATGCATGCATATATGGAGTTGCCACAAATTTAAGACCAATACAAATCTAATAATACAACATTTATATATGGATGGATGCAATCCATTGTTCGGCAAAATTTGAATCATCCACTCTCGCCCATACATATGCTTAATTATATGTATAATAATCCGGTCTATCGAGCAATCTTCTCTGCTATGTATGTAGGGAACGAAGTACTTCGCAGTCAGGTGGAGTAGTTCTGGACAATCCCAGAGAGTGATGAGTATGTCCCCACGCAGGCGCAGGTCACCCCTACGGCGATGATGAATGAGCATGTTGCAGTCTGTAAAATAGGTTTTAGTTAGGCTCCTCATCATAAATAGGTGCTTTACATAAATTTGCTTGGCAATGTCATCACAATATGACTTCATAACCTTCTTCGTTCGGCTAGGATATACACTAGTATAATTACAATAAACAGATTTTTTCGATAAAGGGCATTTCACTAATTACAGTAAACAGATGTGACATTGGAAATGTTGTGTACCTGATACCAAGTCGCTTTTGCCTTAAGGATGGCCAGAAAGCAGGCACAAGGTAGAATGTAGGTCTGCAATGAAAATATATTTTAGCCTCTCACGAATAGCTTACCAACTACTCCCTCCATCCGGAATTACTTGCCGCAGAAACGGATAGACATGGGTGTATATAGAACTAAAATACGTCCAGATATATCCATTTCCACGATAAGTAATTCCAGACGGAGGGAGTACTTGTTATCATCCGATGAAATAATCAGGGAAAACTTACCACAAGCATCGCGAATAGAGAACCAATCAGAGCCATCACAAGTGCTGTGTCCATTTACATAAAAGGAAGAAAAGTCAGTGGATAATCGAAGAAAAGTCAGTGCTACTAATGTGTAGTAGATCAAAGATGTATCCCTGACAAAAGAAAGCAAATTAACTTACCAAAGAAGGGAACTGACAGAGCAATGATGAGCGTTGACACCACCAGGGCTGATCTAAGAATGATTATGTTGGAGTACTTCTGCTGACTTCGCGGCAGCAACTCTTCCAGACTCATGGCCAGTGGGGTTATTGTCAATGCATATGTGATTATTTGTTAAGGACATTGTGCAATAATCATATACATCAAGACATAATTTCAGAATGTTATTAAGCATGTAATAAAAAGACCGGTGTGTATTCTAGAGAAACATTGACAAGAAACATAATTTCTCTATGTTGCAGTTTTGAGATTAATATAATATCCCCTTTTCAAGAGAAATAATTGACAAGCCAAGGATATTTGGTTATTGGATTTGCCACCTGCAACAAAAGTTAGGAGCTAAGTCAACATGGCTGAGAATGAAGTTACGTAAAACATGCTTGCTAGAGAACAAATGGATCTGAAATAATCTAGGCAAAAGCAGTTTACCGTAGCCCAGACGGCAATCTTGGAAACCACCAGATTCTCCGGTAAGTTGAGCGTGAACTGAGACTCAGTGGATTCACCAAACATTTTGTATCCCATCACAGCGGCGGCAGTAAACAAAATGGTGGAGAATCCAATGCTGAAATTACAGAAGCATCAAACCAGAAGTCAGTGTTGAATTTCCACACAAAAAATGATATGGAACACAGATGGACTGCACGTAGCTAATTTATTTACCAAGTGAAAAGAATGGAGGGAAACTGGTTGCGATTCTTCAGAGAAGAGTAGATGTTTGGGAACACCCCATGGCCCGAGTAGCAGTAACCGTACAGCCCAATTGCGATAGGAATCCCCGGGAGGTTTAGCGCAGTCCCTTTGTTCTCAAAGCCGACATGGTCGACAACCCCAATCCAGCACAAGCAGATGACTACAAGGATTGATGCCACAACACCTCCAGCTACAAAGCACAAACAGGACAAACATCATGAGACACGATGTCTGATGCGTGGACATGGCACTGGTTGCAGAGCATATGCACAAGCAGCATGAAAATAAAAAAAGCAACAGGTGAATAGATAGATACCTGAAATATAGCTCAGGCAGGTAAGGTCACGGAGCCAAGTGGTCGGCATGACCACAAGAGTCGTCAAGATTGCGAAGAATACATGCGAGTTTATTGCCAAGCCCCAAATGTTCAGGTGTACGTTGGGGAACAACTTCGATAAATTGTCGCTTTCCAGTATCAAATACTCGATGCAGCAGGCCTGCAACAATAGATCAAGCATCGGTTAATTCGTTGCAGATTCTTTTAAATGTTGTGATGACTCTTCGATAAGTAGAAAGTAGCAATTATGATTTAAATGACTGGTTGGTACTGAGTACTTACATACAGTTCCACATACAGGATTATCTGCAGATAGTGAAGCCCACACACAAGAAAAAGAAAAAGAAAAAGTTAGCACAACAACATTCTTTGACTGAAATCTGCCCAAACAGAAGATCGCTAATATGCAATAATGAGATCTTAGTCTTACCGAGATGGCTATGCGACCGGTGGTGCCAAAGGCGGCATGACCGATATCTGGGTATGTCTGAAGGCCCTCCTTGCTGTCCAGGCAACGGCGCAGCAGCACACCGGTGTACCATGCGAGCAGAGCAAATACAATCAGTATCACCAGTCCGATCCACCCGCCTTGCTTGATGGCGTAAGGCGTTGAAAGGATTCCGACACCACAAAGAACATTTATGCCTGCATATTAAACAGAAATGGGAGCACTGAACTTAATAATCAGAGTATTTTGTCGTCAAGAATTCTATACTTATCCAGGAATAGTAAGTATTCTTCAGGTTCAGTAAAATTTATCATCGGGAAAGTTCAGACATTCAGAACAGAAATTCCATTGTAGATCCAAGTGAAATAAGTTACAGACAGTAAAGCCTCACCGTAAACTCGGGTTAACTCCTTGCATGAGAAAATTCATATATAAAAACTACAGTGGCAGGTTGGACTTCAGTATTTCCACATTTTCTGGAATGGAATCATTTGTGCATAATTCGACAGCAAATGGTTTGCCATCAAGCAACGGGACAGCGTGCAGATCTCGATGTGACAACACGTCACATGGTTTGGTTGTGCTGACTCATCAACCATGTGATGTCCCTATTAATACGGAGAACAAGAAGAAAAATCGAAACGGTGGACCTGCGATGCGGCGCATCAACAACGCGAATAGACGCATACTCAATCATGCATAATTGACCACTTGGTGTACTTGATGGCTTGATTCTCTGCGCTTAAGTTAACTTCCAGCAACTCCACTTGGTTAAGCAGATCTGATCACAACATTCTAGGAGCCAACTAATATTTCTATCAACCTTCAGTGATGTATTTAACTGTAAAATGCGCACACACGGAGCGATTACAACTACTCTGAATCATGGAGGAACTTGAACGAAAAGCGGTGTGTTCTGTATGCAGATCCTTCAAAAATTATGCTCTTGGACTAGTATAAATTTGTGTATTAGTAGATATCAGCGCGATGCTACGGTGGGTATGAACTTCTAACTCGGGCATCGGTACACCGAACTTGGACATTCGGTCTGCTAGGAAGGTGTCTAGGTTCACCGAGTCTGATGTTCAGCAATGGTACATCACAAGAATGCACAAGAATATCCTGCAGTGCCAATAATTGAGGGGCCCTATTTATCATGCTCTGCTCACAAAAACTAGCAGGACGGCTCTAGAAACAACATACGTACACGCATGTAGTTTATCTTCGTTGGATCTATCGGTCGATTTAGTCGTATCGATCCGTCATATCTACCATTTTCTGTAGCATTTCATTTCACGTTCAGAATGGGAAATTCATAGCCCTGTGTTAGGTGCTTACCGTTCATGGCTCCCTGGGTGTAAGAGCATTGCTGGTAGGGAGAAACCTCATGACCAACCACCAGGGGCTTCTGATCCTCGGGAATCTGCTGCAGCGACGGCTTCCTCGACGGTAGAAGGTACTGCGAGCTCTTCCTGATATCTTCATGATGCTGTTGTTGTTGCTGTTGCTCGTCACTTGTTGTCGGCCGTATAAGCGGCTTGACGAGGTTGGAGATGACCTCAGGGGTTTTGCCTCGGAACGAGTTGTTGAGGAAGGAGCTGTTGAGGAAGGAGTTGGACAGCCTGCTGAGCGTCGGGGTCCCCAGAAAACCCAGGCTCGGCGACTGCACGCTGCTCAAAATGTCGATCGATTGCCTGTCGAAACACAAGAGAAAGAAAAAAAAGAAAGCATTGTTATTAATATGAGAATAGGCAGAGCAAATTATGTGCATAGGCATTGTAACAACTTGTTTCAGACTATTTATAGCCAACAAAATACAGTAAGGTTCGGGCTCATTTAATTTAATTTAAGAACAAGACTACATATATGCGCGTGTTGGTCAGAAATCATGACTTGGAACAAGATCAAAAATGCAAAAAGAGAACCGTCGTTGGAATACAAAAGGAAATTGTTGCCAAGGAAAAAATCCAAGGGAAAAAGAAACGGCCGAGGAGGTGAGGATGTGACAGCCAGGTGCTGGTCCACAGGCCTGAGCTGTAGCCTGTATCACCCCACCATTGGTGACCTGGTTATTTTAAAATTGGTGACAGTAATGGAGCATCCTTCCAAAATAATAATGATGATTGTTTGCAACAGGTAATGGATTAAGATGGGTGGGCAAACACAATTCCTACTTTCCAACTGCGAGGATCCAGAGATACATACAAACATCAGCACCATTGGTACATACATACAAACATACATACATACATACATACAGTGATGCAGAATTACAGATCCAGAGATGCAGAGGGATAAACAGGAGAGAACAGAGGAGGGATGCAGGTGATGAAATCGGGTAGAATTCTGAAGAGAGAGCTTGTTGAGAGAAAGGGAGGGAGGTTGCAGCAGCAGCAAGCAAGAGATCGAACGCAAGACTTGACCTTTAATGGATGGATGGATGGATGAGATCGTTACCTGTAACTCTGCGGCCATTGGTTTGTGTAGGAGTTGGGCTGGCTGTCGCCGCCGCCGCCGCCGCTCCCTCCGCGCGGGCTGGCGCACGACGACGAGTCCGACGAGGAGCCGCCGGCGCCGTCCTTGTGGATGGGGTCCTCCTCGTCGTCGTCGTCGTCGCTCTCGATGATGAAGCTCCGCTCCTCCCCCAGCAGGCTCTTCATCGCCTCCCGCACCAGAAGCAGAGCAGAGAAGATGGAGAGCAGACAAGACAGGGATGGGATGGGATGGGATGAGTGATTGCTTTGGTTTGGATGCTGGGTTTATATGTATATATAGCCTAGGATTCAAAACTATGTCCCACTATTGATTCACAGTAATATACAGCATAAGGAAACCAGTAAAAGGGATTGGCTGTCCATACCCATGGTAGCACCACTGTAAAAACCCTAAATAAATTCAATTCAAAAAAAAGAAAGAAATTGTGACTCTCTTTTCCTGTCTTAATAAAAGGGGAAAAAATAATGTGCCTGGCTGGACGGCGAGCTGTCGACACGTACAAACATTTTAATGTTGCAAATTTTTAAGGAAGTAGTAAAAGGTAATGGCATTTCTGATTTCTAAGAGAAATATTATTGGTGCTAGATTAGGTTTCGTGTGGCTACTCTTTTGTTTTTGCATAAACGCTATGTTTTTTATATAAAATCCGGCCGGTCGCGAGCTCTTTTGTTTTTGCATAAACGCTATGTGGATGAAACAACGTCGCTCACCTCCCTCGCGTGAGGTCTTTGTGGTGTAGTCTCCTCTCCCCTCTTTTGTTATTGTCTCGCTTCGTCTCCCCTTGTGAGCCTTGTGAATCTCCGTTGCCCCCTTTTTCCCTTCACCCGTGGACGGTAGCACGATCTGCCACACTCCAGCTCATGAGGAAAGGAGAAGCGTGGGCGTGAGCGATACCAGAAAGAAAGAATATTTTTTGTGTTTCGTCATCATTGCCATGTCATCCAAGGCAGTCTCCCAGCAAACACAAGGAGGCAAGCCTACCGTAGCTCTAAGTTGGGCAAGCTTTGCTCGCCGTCCTCCTCTGACAGTGTCAGGAAGTCTAGGAGGGGGTGTGGGGCAGTTCGGGGAGGCAGAGGCTAGGGTTTGCACGAGCCCCCCCCCCCCCCCCCCTCTCCCCCCGGCAGTTGGACGTTATACACAGAGAAAAGGGACCAGGGGTATAAGAGTACATTTTACACTAGGACCATCGAAGAATGCAAAATTATAGACCACTACTAACACTAAAAAAAGAGCCGAGGTCATGAAGCAAGATTGGAATTTCGTCCTTGTACTTGTGTGCATCATCGATCCAAACCCATCATCGTCGTGGATGAAACAACGTCTTGTGATGGGTTGGCTACCACTCAATCATCGGTGGCTAACCGGATGGAAGAGAAGTAGGCGCCAAGTTGCGCGCAAAATGTCTCCTCTATGGCATGATGTATGGCAGGAGAGAACGAAGGTGGCTTTAGTGAACATCGACGCTCCAACATGTCCTTATTCTACCGGAGGATACATCAGTGGACCATTAGAAACATGATTCCTGACACAAGAGCAAGATTCTCCCAAAAGGGAAGGGTGCTCCTGCCTAGCGCGATGGCTCCAACGACAAACTGTTCTATCAGCTCGTCGGGCACATACTCCCTCCCCTTCAACATCTCCTCATCCCTCCCACGGTGACAAATAGGGAGAAAAGGCACGTTCCCGATCCTGGTACCATGTGAGATCATTGATGAAATTAGCACCGGACCCCCCTTCCGCCACCGCCGGACAAGAGCTCCAACACGGCATCATAGTAGCCGCCTGAAAGGCAAAACACCGCCTACACATGCATACACATGGCATCCTTGCTCATATCACCTTCCTCTACTCCTAGGAATGACGCCGCCGGTGAAGAAAAGGGGTCGGACCGGGCGGTAGAGATGGACTGAGAGAACTGAGACCGCGACCATTGTTTGCCGGTGTATAGATCACTATGTTTTCTTCTTCTTTTTATTCCTTTCATGGCCAAAACATTTTGTGGCTAAAAAATCCTATGTATTTATCGCACAGATTTACTGTAGGTATATGCACACTAGTTTATTTTGGATTTATGAAACATTACAAAAGAAGGTTGGGAAGCAAAGAGCTCCAGGGTGCTCGGAGCCAAATATGGCCAGTCAACAGCAATCAGCCAGGAACCACACAAAAAAAAACAGCAAGGTATATGAGATGATAGACTAGATGAAACGAGAGGCGCTAGCTAGACATTCAGTCGTGTGGGCCAGTTAACCGTCCACTTGCTTGGGATGCCTACAAGAACAAGATGGCAGCTTGCAGTGGAGGCAAACGTCCATCCATGGAGGGAAACATTATGATTAGGAGGTTCGTACGTATTACCCCACTACACAATGCCACTAGCATATATATATATATATATATATAGCATTACTGAATACTGATTGATGTCGTCGTTGCTGCCTGTTTTATTATTTATTTATTTATTGTTATGATGATGATGATGATGATGGTAACATCGCATGCATCAAGACAAATTAATACAGCAAGTAATGTTGGTGGGGGGCAATTCGTTTCTGTCCGCAGATCAGACGACAGCAGTAAGAAAAGAGCAGCTGCTGCTGCCATCCATGCCATGGCTGTCACTGATATTTCTCTTTCTTTGTATAGTTACTCCCTATGTTTTATTCCATCCGTCCCAAAATAACTGTCTTAACTTTGTGCTAGCTCTAGTACAAAATTGTACTAAGCTTAAGACATTTATTTTAGGACGGAGGGAGTATAACATAAGAGATTTTACTACACATTAATGCAGTGTTAAAAAGACATTCTTATATCATGAGACGGATGGACTAGTGTCATAGATCGGATCTGAGTATCTGCTGACAGAATCGGATCAGAAAGAAGGAAATAAACTCTGAGTAGCTGGGCTAGCAACGATTATGATAGTATAAGTGCGTGTTTGCGTTGCATGAATGATTGATTGATTGCCGTCCATTGGTTGAAATTTATTTGTTTGTTTGGAATCACGTTTGCTTGCACTGTAGCATCTTCTTGATCGGCATGGCTGATCGGATCCCGTGTATGCATGGTTTGTTTATTCATTCAGATAAGTTAAACTGAACCCCAGCACAGTGGAATGGACCATGCAATGACGTTGACGCCAACATGCATTCCCCATCTCGTCTCAGCTTCTCCTGCTGGAAGCCTCCCTCAACCTTCTGGAAAGCCCATTTTAACTTTTCCGAACTATAAGGTGTGAGTTTTGAATTAGAAAAAAAAAATCACGAGTTTGATTTTTAAGCCCATCTCCAATAGACGCACGATATAAGCGCCGCTCCTGGTGCTCCAGCGGAGACACAAAAAACTGTTGGGGAACGTCGCATGGGAAACAAAAAATTTCCTACGCGCACCAAGACCTATCATGGTGATGTCCATCTACGAGAGGGGATGTGTGATCTACGTACCCTTGTAGACCGTACAACAGAAGCGTTAGTGAACGCAGTTGATGTAGTGGAACGTCCTCGATCCGCCCCGCGAACTATCCCGCAATCAGTCCCACGATCTAGTGTCGAACGGACGGCACCTCCACGTTCAGCACACGTACAGCTCGACGATTGCCAAGACACTCATCGAATAAGAAGTAGAACCTCCACCGTCGTCAGATCCAGGGGAAGACCATCATCATAAAGTCTTTCAGAGAGGATGAGAAGGCCCGCTCCAAGTAGAACCTCTCCGATGCCACCAGTTGAAAGACTAGTTCCGTCCGCCGGGAGCAGAGGAGGAGGAAAGACCCACGGCATCGTATCTTCCGCCAAGGGAAGGGATACTATCACCCGTGATGGCCTTTTTCATGGATAAGGAGGGAGAGAGCGATATGGTACTTATCTTCCGCCGGGCATATGATTATGGTGCCAGAAAAAGGCCGGAAATTGTTTCATGAAAATCGTATCTTCCGCCAAGGGAAGGGATACGTTGTCGGTGTTTGAGTTAATAGGTTGGTGCTAGAAAGTTCATATGATTCTCATGTTTGCAGGGCAACCGAACAATTTCCATCACACACACATTGTGATTCTCATGGTTTTTTTGTTTTTTTGACGGATGAGATGAGAGGCCGCGAATGGAATGGGCTTCGCCAGTGGGCTTAGCTTTAGTTTAGAGTCACTCCTGGGCTGCTGATCCGGCCCTCGGCGTGGAGGTTTTCTCCGCCGACGGACTCCCCTCCCCTCCCCTTCCTTCCGCCGCCATCCATGGCTCTCCGCCGCGCCATCGGATCCCTCGCCGTCCGCTCCCAGGCATCATACTGCCTCCGCCGCGCCGCCGCCACGCCTCCTCCGCCACCGCCTCCGTACCTCTGCCGCCCGGTCACCGTCCCCCGCCGCTCCTTCGCCGCTCCGCCGCAGCACGTACGTCCCCTCCCTCCCCCCACCATCCCTCTACCCGCCCTAGCTTCCCCTCATCTCATATCCTCCTGCTCGAAAGGTCAAGAAGGTGTTCAAGGACGCCGACGACGACGCCGGGCACCGGCTCAACAACGACATCACCGCCCCCTTCCTCCGGCTCGTCACCGACGGAGGTGCCCACACCCTTCCCTCCCACCCCCCTCCTCCATTCACCATTCCGATGCTCAAGATGCGATTTTTTTTCCGATTTCCGCAGGGCATGATGTTGTCCCCCGGCACGAGGCGCTGCAGATGGCCGCCAGGATGGGGTTGGACCTGGTCGAGGTAACGCCGCGTCTCCTCCTCCTCCTCCTTCTTCTTCTTCTTCACCATGTGCTGCCAATTTTCACTTCTCATGGTTATCTCGGTGTCGCCGCTCGCCGGCGCAGGTCGACCGGAAATCGAACCCTCCGGTTTGCAAGATCATGGACTTCCACAAGGAGAAGTATAACAAGGATGTCCAGCAGAAACAGCGCCTGAAAACCAAGGTGTGTGTGTGTGTGTGTGTTTGTGATGAATTCGTCGTCTCATCGCTACTGGAGCTGAGTTGAAATGCTTAGAACAGGGGAAGCCGTGTTCGTAATCATGCCAGACCTTAGGATTGTGAACCAACGGCTCGTTGCTTGAGTCGTTTGTTTCTGTGCTGTATCTTGGAGTATAATTAGTTAGGATTGTGAACTAACGGCTCGTTGCTTGAGTCGTGCTGTATCAGTGAGATCTTGCTGCTGTGTCATAGAAGAAGATGATTTGGACGTACTGTTGCGTCCAGATTAGAAGTATATATGTGCGCTTCAAAAGCAAAGCAATGCTGAATGTGGCCTTTAAAACTGAGCAAGTGAAAACAGTGTTGAACATGTATCTCCTTCCATGCTTGTAAATTGTTGTTGTTGTCAGACCATTGTATTCTGAACTTACAGTTCCTTGGTCTGTGTTAAGAAAAGCGGTGTTAAAAAACAACAATCAGTCTCAGCTACGTAAACTACCGTTCGCTCTAGTAGTCTAGTTATAGTTTCTTCTAGAAGACAAGCCATTTACCATATATTTTGTCAGTGCACTCCATTATCTTCTACTCCCCCCGTTCCTAAATATAAGACCTTTTAGAGGTTTCACTATGAACTACATACGGATGTATATAGACAGATTTTTGAGTGTAGGTCCACTCATTTTGCTCCGTATCTAGTCCACAGTAAAATCTCTAAAAGGTCTTATATTTAGGAATGGAGGGAGTATCTTCTTATCCATGATTCCAACAAAAGCAAGATACTGATTACAGCAACAATTGGTTGCTGTGTTCGTGTGTTGGAGTATATTTAGATAGGGAATTGTTTACTTATTCTAGGAACATTTTACTGTTGTGTCTGAAAGAAGATGATTTCGAGTAAGTGTTGCGTGTACAGCAGAAATATTTAAGGGCTCCTGAAAAGTAACACTGTGCTAAATGTAGCCTTATAAACCTAGCAAGGGAAAACAATGTTAACCATTATATCTCCTTCCATGTTTATATTACTTTTGCATAAGTCATGATAAACGTGCACCTTCAATGGGCTTTGATCTCACATCTTAATGAAAATTGCAAATCCCTCTCCTTATTTTGCATCTGATTTTCTGCAGTCTGCTATTGCTTTGCGTGGTGGTGATATCAAAGAAGTGCGGTTTAAGGCGAAAACTGTAAGTTTTCTTGCTTGTTTTAACCTTTTGTTAATTGCAGATTATCATCTTTCATGATTCTTTATTCTTATACGGAATGCATGCTTGATCACTACTCCCTTTCTCTCAAAATGTAAGGCGTTTTTTGGGATATTTGAAGGAAAACATTGGTAGTTGCTTTCTGGCAGTAATAGTGAATGTTCTGTTGTTCTACATAACGTTTTTGTTCATATGTGCAATGCATGATTGATTGCCACCTTTTAGCTGTAGTAACAGCTTGATTGGACTGCTACATCCTTTTTTCTGTTTGTTTGGACCTATACCTAGTTGAGCTCACTCATTTCCAAAGTCATAGATATATTGTGTTCAATATGGAGGCCTTGTGCCATGCGGTGTTGTTGAGGAACATAAATTATTGTTTGTAGGAAATTAAAGACATGAAGGTGAAAGCAGATGCAATTACCAGGCTGATGGAGCGTGGATACAAGGTGAAGGTAAGAGAGCTCGCATACTTTTTAGTTTTTTGTATCGTATGGTTCTGCAAATCTTTGGTGACAACCCAAGGAACTGTAACACGACTTGTCAACAGGTCTTATCTGTGGGTTTTGCTTTTTAACTTCTTTTTATACTAGTTTACTGGGCAATCCCCAAGGAAACCTTATATCTGGACAAGGGAACCCAAAACAGTGTGCAACGATTAGGCGGCTTTTGTCGCTCCCAAAGTCATAGATATATACGAACCGATGATTATGATCGGGAACCAATCATCGGTCCCAATTCAGTTATGTATGTAGCTGAAGTGTAGTATGCTCTTAATTGCATGGTTCTCCATGTCTCTTTTTGTGCCTATATAATGCTGCTTTCTGGGAATAAACCTGTCTGTTTCATATCTTGTTTGAGCAATAAACTGTTCCTTTCTCTTCACCTGAAGCAGTAATTACCTGAAGGACTTATTCTTCATTTCTACCTAAGATGGTAGTATTTGACACAATCTTTTCTACTGTGAACCAACATGGATGTTCATATGCATATGTTTACCTTACATTCTTGGGTACAAGTAGTGAAGAACTGAGTGATGTTCCTGTTTGGCAGTGCATGGCGATGCCCGCAGGTAACGAAGCAGAAGATTTAGGCGGACCGCTATCTCGGTTATTAGGACTGGTGAGTACTCCGTTCTGTACTGTTCCCCCTTTATCCTTGGCTACACTAAGAATTGCTGCCTATCAACGTTTATTTATTTTCTACAATTTCACCGATTGAACAGATACAAGATGTCTGCACTGTGGAAAGCGGTCCGCATTTGGACTCGAAGCATGCATATGTTATTGTCAGGCACGTGAAGTTTGCAACCAAGAAAGGTGGAAAGAAAGCAAGCCAGGCCATAGAAGACGCAAGCAAAGGCACCCCCCACGCCGCTACCTCCGAATCGTCAGCCACTAGCGCTGATAGCGGGGATGAGACAAACGAACATGGTCTGGAAGCTGAGGATCCCCATGAATCTTCAGCGCAAAAGGAAGGGAAAGATAGAGAGTTTAGAGGCAACAACCGCGGTAACTTGGACAAGAGCATGGGTGCTGCAGGAAACAGGATTCGCCCTGGTCCGGGGGGACCCCAATCATCGCAACCTGGACTTGGTTCCAGGAGTGGAAATTCTCAGCAAGAGCAGACTAATAATCAAGGCATTGTACCCGAGCAAACCAACAGGTATGCCAGCCGTAAGCAGCAGACCGGAGGTGACAACCAAGTTAGACCACCGCAGCAGGACCCGAGAAGAGGTGAACATGAAGGCCGCTATCAAAGGCCTCCTTTGGAACAGCCTAGTCCGTCGCCGCCAAGGTTCAACCAAGGAAGACCCCCACAGCAAGACCCGAGAAGAAACGAGAACGAAGACAGGTACCGGTTCAAGGACAACCAAAGGCCACCTCTGCAACAGCCTGGCCCGCCGCCCCCAAGGTTCAACCAAGGCAGCAGACCCCCACCGCAGGACCCGAGGGGAAACGAGAGAGGAACCCGTGTCCCACCGTATAACAGCCAGCAGCCCCAGTTCCAGCAATCGAATCCGAATGCCGAGCCATCAGCAGGGAACCCTGCCTCGACAGCAGCCAGGAGTGTGGGCGTATTCAGCAGCCGGAAGCCAGCCACGGCATCGGAGCCGAAGAAGACGGTGGACGGTAAGCCTGCCGATACGACCGGACCGGCGAAAAGCTTTGGAATATTCAGTAAGCCTAAAAAGGGATTGTGAAAAGCTCGTGAGAATGAATGAGGTGGGCGGTGATGCTTGCGAAGAATGATACTAGGTTTTTTCGCGGTGGCCGTCTATTTGAGAATGTTTGCATTGAGATTGCCGGTGCTTACACTCGGTCTTTTACGCATGATGAAGCTGGTGGTGCCATGTAATCTTTGAGGTCAGGAGCACTGATCTGCTTGTCTATCATCAAGTAGTAGCACGGTAACACCATTTTGTTTTTATCATTTATTTGGCCTACATAAATAATCAGTGAGCCTCATTATTGGATGAACCAATGCAGTGTCTGGTGTGTGTCACAGCTATTTTTGACCCATCTACCAATACTTGTTGAAACTGTCTGTGTTAGTGTGATGTATTAACTGGTCTACCAATACTTGTTGAAACTGTCTGTGTTAGTGTGATGTATTAACTGGCGAATTAATTGGCCGGGAGCCAAGAGGACAATGTGTTTGCGTGCTCCCTCTTTTCTCCCAAATCAGTAAATCAAGTGAATCTCAATTCTCTAGCTGCAAATTCGTGTGGGTTGGTGATTTTTTTTGTCAAGTTGCAAGCAGGGAGCAGCTTGTAAAAATGTCTTATATTGTGGGATGGAGAGAGTATGTCACATGCGTTTTTTTTTCAATTGGTTGTATCTTGCCATTTAAAATGCAGAGATATATCAAAGATAGAATAAGGGCATTGATTTTATTTGAGAAGCAAATTGAGGCGACAATCCAACCTTCCTTTGGGCGCGTCTATAGCTCGTTGCAGCGAGTATGAGGGTCCCCTCGCCTCTCCATGACGCGCTACTGGGCTAGCACATTAGATGCTACGAACATTACTTAATTCCTTCGCTTTTTTTTCTTTTTTTTTCATAAATTAATTATAGATATTTCAGAACTACTTTACTTAGATTTAAAAAAAATTTGAAAAAATATTCCTGCCAATCAAAAAATGTTCACGCATTTCAAAATATGTTTGTGATATTATTTTAAATATGTAAATAATTTTCAAAGTTTTAAAAACAATGGGTCTTACCATTCAAAGAAATGCATGTGATATTTACAAACTTTTCACACATTCCGAAAAAATGTCTGTGACATACATAAAAATGTTTATCCATGTAAATAAATGTACGTATAATATGAAAAATGTTCCGTATCTTCTATTCTTAAACAACTACTACCCACTAGCTATTTTTTCTAGACATGCAACTATGCTACAAGAGCAAGTCATGCATGCAAGTCATAAATTTCATTGTTTTTGCATTACTCTATCCGTGCAAGCATTACATCATCAATTCATGCGTGTTACACACAAGTTAATTTTTGCATTAGATCATTTAGTTCAAATATATGTGTTGGTTGCTTCGTCCCAATGTTTTTTCTCCATTGGCATAGATATGACCCCAAGAAATATTTTTCTAGCTTCGTCCCTGCTCTTTCCAATGGTTCCATGCCAGAACCTTAGTAATTTACAAGAACAGACCACCATCTCAACCCAAGTGGCATTCGAAGTCCACTGACTATTGACACTTGACCAATAGGCAACCCTGAATGGACATCTAAAAAACAGATGTTCGATGGTCTCCTCCTCCCCATAGGAACATAGATTACAAGATAATTATAACCAATAATAAAATTACATTGACACAACATGTTCGTTGCATTGAGCCTATTTGCCACGGGAAGCCACATGAATACCTTCAAGTTTATTTAAAATTGAAATGTTTAAATTGAGGGGAACTTGGGCGGAGGAGGGATCACATGATGAATGATCATATAATGTTTAAAGAACTATGCATGATTCAGAGGATTGAGAGTTAAACTAATGTTGGTATTTAATAACTAAACCAGTTGAACCACAATAAGGGCCTCCAAAGATAAAAGCAGATCAAAACTATAAATTAATTAGGTTCATGGACATGTAGAACTCAGCAACTAAAATATCCTCATCCATGCCATATGAATGGAGAAATGCAATTTCCTGAGAGTGGATTCTTCATTCCCATTAATCATGCTACACAGCCACCTCCGTTCCACGATCAATTGAGCATGCAACTTCTCCACTAAAAATTGAGCATGCTAAATCTCCACATTGTGTATATAGGAAAGCATGAAGTTGGTGGATGACCGCGCTCCGATCATGTGACAAGTTAAGTATGTCTAGTAGTTCATTGTCCGTTAAAGAGCTCATTTTACATCAGCACCTCATCAATGGTTGCCGAAGATGGTGGAGAGTCCCCCTCCAGGTAGAGTATCAGATAGGAACAATGTTGCCCTTTGCCTCAGATCGGGAATATATTTCTGTAGTTCTAAAGAGTAGAAGAGGCTCCTATACGCTATATTAACCATAATAAAGTACAACTAACATTTCGCAAGAGGGATCCCACTTTCTGGGATTCCAACTAATGTTAACCAAATCAGTGGATCGGAATGTAAGAACTAGATACTGATACAAGACTTAAGGATGAGCAACAACAGTGATATCATTTATGTTGTGGTCCTATATTTTAGCCAAAGCAAATTAGCCTTAGTATTTCTTTCCATACACGCCATGCCAGAACCTTAGTAAAAATAGAAGTTATACTTTCCAAACGTTCCATGCCAGGACCTTAGTAATTTCCAAGAATAAACCACCATCTCAACCCGAGAGGCATTCAAAGTGCACTGAATATTGGAACTTGACCAGGCAGACAACACTGAAGGGACATCTAAAGAATATGTGTTCAGTGGTCCTCCCTCCCCCCAGGAACATAGAACACAAGAATAATTATAACCAGTATTAAAATTACATTGACACAACATGTATGTTGCATTAAGCCTACTTGCAAGAGGAAGCCGAATGAAAATACCTTCAACTTTACTTAAAATTGAAATGTTTAAATCGAGGGGATCTCGGGCGAAAGAGGGATCACGTGATGAATGATCATTTAATGTTTAAACAATCACAAGTCAGAGGATTGAGAGTTAACAACCGATGTTTGTCTTTAGCAACTGTACCAGTTGAACCACGTTGAGGGCCTCCGAAGATAAATCAGATAGAAACTATCATAAAATTAGTTTCATGGACATGTAGAACTAAGCAACTAAAATATCCTCATACATGCCATATGAATGGAGACATGCAAATTCCTAAGAGTGGATTCTTCTTTCACATCGATCATGCCACATAGCCACCACTGTTCCATGATCAATTGAACATGCAACATCTCTAGTAGAAATTGATATTAACTTGACAATAGCTGCCACCCAGAAAAACCCATGGGGGTGCGGCATGAGCAATGATGCCATCAAAATAATACTCCCACACTAGTATGCAAACGGGCATTAGCAATGGCCCTCGGAAGCGGGTGGGAAAAATGGAATGTACGTAGGCAGCTGTAGTACCCCCATTGGAGGAGGTCCGAATTCCAAAACTGCTTGCAGGAAATATTGGATGCGGCAAGTACTATGAAATTGCCTCTAATTTCACACCAACGTTGGCGGCTTTGCTCTGGAAACCACGTGCATGGAGTGAGTAGCTCGGGGCGCAACCTTTCTCTCTTTGTCTACGGGTTCTCAAGAACAACACCTTCATTTTTTGTTCGTTTCTTCTCTTTCTTGATCCATATCGAAAATCTACCGAACCGATAGCACCACCACCACAACTTTCACCTTGCAGATCATGCCGTGCTTGCTATGCTTCTTTGCTCGTGACTAGTGTTGAAACTATGCCTTAGAGGCGATAAGAAATTGGTTTCCTAACCATAGACACAAGTTGCCATTTGATAACGGGATAACATCATTAAGAGAATGATGTGATCGACAAGACCAAACCATAAGCATAACATTTGATCGTATCACTTAGTTTGTTGCTGCTACTTTCTTCATATCAAGCATCTCGCTGACACCGGAAGAATACCTTGCATGCTATCAAACGCCACTTCGTAACTAGGTGATAATAAATATGCTCTATAGGTATATCCGATGGTGTCTGTTGGGTTGGCGTGGATTGAGACTAAGATTTGTCATTTCGTATGATGAAGAGGTATCTCCGGGCCTTCTCGGTAATACAACATCACAACAAGCATGCATGGAATGTGACTAAGGGGTTAGTCACAGGATCTTGTATTACGGAGTGAGTAAAGAGACTTGCCGGTAACGAGATTGTAATAGGTATGGAGATACCGACGATCGAATCAAGTAACATACTGCTGGACAAAATGAACCGCATATGGTATTGACTGAATCCTTGACATCGTGATTCGGCCGATAGAGATCTTTGTGGAATATGAAGGAACCAATATGGGCATCCAGGTTTTGCTATTGGTTATTGACCGGAGAGGTGTCTCGGTCATATCTACATGATTCTCGAACCCGTAGGATCTGTACGCTTAACGTTCGATAATGCTAGAGTAGTATTGGGATATGTATGTTGGTGACTGAATGTTGTTTGGAGTCCCAGATGAGATTCCGGATGTCATGAGGAGCTCCGGAATGGCCCGGAGGTAAAGATTTACATATGAAAAGTCATATTTCGGCTAACGAAAAAGTTTCGGGTTTTGCCGGTATTCTACCAGCAAGCTTCCGGAAGGTTCCGGAGGGTTCCTGAGGCGTCCGGAAGGGTCCCTCCAGCCCCAAAGGTGTGCATGGGCTGTAGGGGGGGGGTACCTTGGCCTTATTATGCCAGGCGCACCAGACCCTAAGGCGCATGCACCTAGGGCATGGGAGACCCTAAGGGGAGGGCACTCCTCCTACCTAGGGCAGTCGCCCCCTCCTTCGAGGATGGGCAAAGGGGTTGTGCCCCTCCCCCTTGCTCCTATAAATAGAGGAGTGGTGGGGAGGGCAGCCTCACACCAATTCCTTCCCCCTCCCTTGGGCTGCCATTATCATCTTTTCCCGAGTTCTTCCTCGTTCGTTGTCCCAGAGATGCTTGGCGAAGCCGTGCTGGCACTGCATCACCACCATATCCATCACATCCTCATGCTGGTTGAGATCTCATCTACTTTTACGCCCTCTCTTGTTGGATCAAGCAGGCAGAGACGTCATGGAGCTCCACGTGTGCTAAACGTGGAGGTGCCGTCCATTTGGCGCTAGATCGGATTGGATCGTGAAGAGTAGGACTACATCAACCACATAATATACGCTTCCGCTTAACGTTCTAGAGGGTATGTAGACACACTCTCCCCTCTCGTTGCTATTCATGTTTATAGATAGATCTTGGGTGTTCGTAGGATTTTTTTGTTTTTCATGCTTCGTTCCTCAACAAATACTGATATACATGGAGATATAATGTACATGTGAGTAAATTTTCATGACGAAGCACCTTGAAGTGGGGGTTTTGCAAAGAAAAAGCAATTCAGAGGGTTTTCATCCCATGATACTATTCATCTACAAAGTTCATAATTTTTTTTGTACATGTCACATTTTAAGGTATTTCATTATGAAAGTTTACACACATATACATTTCATCCTTGTATATTTGCATATATCTTTTCATTTTTTAAAACAGAAATTCTTTATTTTTTATTTAAAAAAACTGTATTCCATGGTGCCCGGTCACCAAAACTGCCAACGCATGTTATAAATTCCTAGTCTATATACTTAGTACTATAGGAGTAAGGCCTTTTGGCACCCGAGCTCCACGGAGGCCGATTTTGAAATTTTTCAAAATTTAAATTTTCCGGTTTCAAAAAATTCTTATTCCCAATTGATCATGCCACAAAGCTACCTCCATTCGATGATAAATTGAGCAGCCACTAGAAATTGATATTAACTTGAAAATTGCTGCCATCCAGAAAAACCCATGGGATAAGAAATCAGTGGATCGGAATGTAAGTACTAGAGACTGATACAAGACTTAAGGATGAGCAACAATAGTAATATCATTTATGTTGTGGTCCCATATTTGAGCCAAAGCAAATAAGCCTTAGTATTACTTTCCATACACGCCATGATGGTCATCCGCTAAAATAGAAGTTATACTTTCCAAAGGTTCCATGCCAGAACCTTAGTAATTTCCAAGAAAAAACCACCATCTCAACCCGAGAGGCATTCAAAGTCCACTGAATATTGAAACTTGACCAGTAGACAACGCTGAAGGGACATCTAAAGAATAGGTGTTCATTGTCCCCCTCCCCAGGAACATAGAACACACGAATAATTATAACCAATATTAAAATTATATTGACACAAAATGTATGTTGCATTGAGCCTTTTTGCAAGAGGAAGCCGCATGAAAATACCTTCAAGTTTACTTCAAATTGAAATGTTTATATAACTCGAGGGGATCTCGGGCGAAGGAGGGATCACGTGATGAATGATCATATAATGTTTAAAAATCACAAGTCATAAGATTGAGAGTTAACAACTGATGTTTGTCTTTAGCAACTGAACCAGTTGAACTACATTGAGGGCCTTCGAAGATAAAAGCAGATCGAAACTATCAAAAAAATAGTTTCATGGACATGCAGAACTCAGCAACTAAAATATCCTCATCCATGCCATATGAATGGAGACATGCAAATTCCTCAGAGTGGATTCTTCTTTCACATTGATCATGCCATATAGCCACCACTGTTCCACGATCAATAGAGCATGCAACATCTACACTAGAAACTGATATTAACTTGACAATAGCTGCCACCCAGAAAAACCCACGGGGGTGCCGCATGAGCAATGATGCCATCAAAATAATGTTCCCACACTAGTACGCAAACGGGCATTACCAATGGCCCTCGGAAGCCGTTGGGTAAAAATAGAATGTAGGCACCTGTAGCACCCCCATTGGAAGCGGTCCGAATTCCAAAACTGCTTGCAGGAAATATTGGATGCGGTAAGTACTATGAAACTACCTTTAATTTCACACCAACGCTGACAGCTTTGCTCTCGAAACCACATTCATGGAGTTCGTAACTCCGGGCGCAACCTTTGTCTCTCTTCGTCTACGGGTTCTCAAGAACCACACCTTCATTTTTTGTTCGTTTCTTCTCTTTCCCGATCCATATCCAAAATCTACCGAACCGATAGCACCACCACCACAACTTTCACCTTGCGGATCATGCAGGGTCTGCTATGCTTCTTTGCTCGTGACTAGTGTTGACCTAGTCAAGAAGTAAATCTAGACAAGCACCTTCCCGAGCATGTTAGCGGCGTAGTGGCAGACCCGCCCAACCTCAGTGTCGACAATGTGGTGGCAGATCAAGTTGCACAGTTAACCTCCGATGAGGCCTACCCATGCAGACTTACACACGCTGTGCTCCCATATTTTCCTCATTAATTTGAAAGTTAGAAGAACCCCAATTGACTTAATAGTTCTAGATAGAGTCCCACCATGACTTACATTGGTAGAACTAATAATTAATGAAAACTACTTTACTAACTAATTTTAGCGACGACCAAAACCACCACAATAGTGGTGCCTAGATAACTTGGCGGGGGTGGAGCAGGGTTGGCGAGGATTGTAGCAATGACGGTTTCTTCTGTTCTTTCAAGGGAGCATCTAGCTTAATTAGGCAGGTCTCCCTCTGCAAAGAGGACATAGTATGTGCGTCTGATGTGTCATGTGATGAGAAAAAGACGAGGAATAACAAGGACTATCGGGAGAATCAAAGTAAAGTTGAGATTTATGGGGAAAAATCACTTTAGATGGAATCACACACGGGGAAGGTGAAGGTGGTCAATGTTGTTAGAGACACGACACACAAATCAAACGACGAAGATCGAAATCAAAACAGAAGACACGAGATGTTAACGTGTAAAACCACTCGAAGGCGAAGGGGAAAAAACTACAAGTGCTAGCCAACGAACTTCACTATATAGGGAGAGGTTACAAATGTTGAGAATTTATAACTAATCAACTTATGCAATGCGGCAGCTTACAAGAGGTATATATATAATGCACACAAGTGACCTAAGTTAATATCGTGTCTCATGTGTGACTGTTGTATAACGGCTGAGCCATTTCAATATCAACCAAGATCTTTTGCGTGCCAAGGTTTTGATGGGGGGGGGGGGGGGGGGGGGGGAGGAGGTATGGAAACCGCGCTATGCGATGACATCATCATATTGTTTCTTGAGTACCAAACTACAATCTTTTTGTCAAGCAGTTCTATATTTCTTTCAATTTGACCAAAGCACAACATTACGACTACAAATCGATAGGTAGATAGACCAGGTTGCCTAGCACGAGGATTGTGTAGAGGCGACAATAGAATTCATGGACGGATGGATCAGTCTTCAACATTGGTTGGCCTGGGGACGTACTTGCGCAGCCAGATCTGACGTTGGTCGATGGAGATCTTGACTAGCCTCTCGCCGTTGAGCACCAGCTGCACTACCGCCTCTGTCTTGAAGATGATCCGGCCATACATGGGCATGCTGCCCCCTGTGGTCTTCTCCATGAGCACCCTCACCACGCAGTCACCCCATTTCCTACATCCATCCATGACAAATTGCCCATCATCAGACATAAATGGTATTATGCATGCAAATCTCTGTACTCCCTCCGATTTCTAAATACAAGTCTTTTTAGATATTTCATTAGGGGACTATATACGAAGCAAAATGAGTCGTTTAGTGAAACCTCTAAAAAGACTGATAATGCAATCCCAATAATCGTGATCGTACTAGATACACTACTAAGATCACATGAAATAGTGCACTTACTCCGTGAAGTAGTCGAAGATCTCCTCGCGGAGGAGAGGCATGCCCTTGGAGAAGGTGATGAACATGGAGCGGCCGTCCTCGGGCACGTCCACGGGCAGGGGGCGGTAGGGCGCCATGAGCTCCGGCGGGCTACCCACCAGACCGGTCTCAGACTTCCTCAGCAGGACCTGGAGGCGATCGTCGAAGACGAACTTGCCGGCCCCGTCAAGGAAGTGGCCAATGCCGCGGACGACTAAGTCTTGGTGGAAGGCGAAGAACCGTGGCTCGATGCAGAAGCCGCCCTGCATGCACAACGCCGAAATGAGCGGGATGGGCGGGAGCCCGGGCGTCTGGTGGCGCAAGCACTCGAGCACGGCGTTGGCCTCCTCCGCGACGATTCCGACGGCGACTGCACCAATGGCAGGGACGTGGTGGATGGCGGAGATGGTGCCCTGGTCCAGCCACACCAGCAGCGCCACCGCGTTCCGGGCCTGCTCCGGGTTGCCGCACACGGACATGAACCGCTCGTAAGCCTGCCTTGCGACGTTGTACATGTACAGCACCTCCCGCACCGTCATAGTGGCCGACCCCTCCATGCTTGCTCCGGTTAATTGGTTGCTTTCACCACCGGCGACGAGGAGAAAGCAAGAGAGGAGCGATGGATGGGGAATGAGTGCGGCCGGGGGACGGTGGTATTTGTAGCAGGTGCATTGCTTAATGCTATAGTTTGCACAGACAAAAATGGAAGGAAACGGAGGGTTGTTCATTTCAAACGCTTTTCATTGGATCGATTTTACATCTATAGATACTCACAGAAAATGGAAGGAAACGGAGCGTTGTTTTTCATTTCAAACGCTTTTCATTGGATCGATTTTACATCTATATGTACTCACAAAAATGGAAGGAAACAGAGCATTGCTCAAATTACTTAACAGCTTAACTTGGTGCTTTGAATTTCTAAACGGGGCCGGTGCACTTTTCCGTGGAACTGTTTAGTGTTTTATGACCGAAATTTGCTTTTGGAGACCGAGTTCCATGAAAGCCTTTATAGGCAATTTTCATGACTCATCAAAATTCATATTTCTCTGTTTCAAAAAAGTCTGAAAAAAATACTAATATACATTGAGGTATAATGTTTATGTGGGTAATTTTCAGGATGAAGTACGTTGAAGTGAGGGTTTTGTGCAAAGCAAAAACAATTTTGAGGCTTTTCGGCGCATGAACTATTCATCCACACAGTCCATCAAATTTTTGTACAGGTTGCATTTCAAGGTATTTTCATCCTTGTATACTTGCATATATATTTTCAGATTTTTCTAAAAAGAATTTTTGACTTTTCTCAAATATTTCCGGCTCCATGGAGCCCGTAATCAAAACGCCGTACTCATGTTAAGACTTCGTAGTCTATATACTTGATGGTGTAGACCCTGAAAACACATTGCCCACTACTACCCATCTACCTCCTCCCTTCATCGGCCGAAAATCCACCGTCATGGCCACCGCGAGGCATCCCCACACCCCACTCATGCACAAACGGCCTGGTAGAAAAAAAAAAAGGTGTGATGAATGGGATATAGCTGAGGATTTTACAAAACAAACATGCTCTTTGTTTTGTGCATCCTTCAGTGTATGTGTACATGTAGTTTCTACCTACATAACTAAGTAACCGCTCTCATTCTCACATTGACAACTCACAGGTTCACATGTACCGTACAGTCTACGCTTAGCCGCTTAGGGGATGTCATCTTTCTCTTGCCATAGCTGTTGCTTCGTGTCTCCAACCCAGAGTCCATTTCTGTGCGTGTATTTTCATTCTTTCTCCGCCCACAATGCAATACATCTATTGTGAAAGCGTCAAGTAGGCGCGTCACTGCACCCCGATAAAGTAATGAACTAATTCCGTCTAGTAATTCATTGCCTACCAAAAATCTCATTTTACATCGGCACCCGCATGAATGGTTGAAAAAGATGGTGGAGAATCCCACTCCCATCAGAGTACCAAATTAACAGGAACGATGCTACTCTCTGCCTGGGATCGTGGATAGATATATTTTGAGATCTACAGACTAGGACAGGCTCCTACTATGATATACTATTAACCATAATAATGTACAACTAACAATTTATAAGAGGGATCCTACTTATGGGCTCCAACCAATGTTATTCAAATCAGCTGATCAAAAAGTAAGAACAAGAGACCAATATTATTCTGCTTTGGATATTTTGCGCTAAAAAACTCCTTAGAGATATGCTTTTGGGGGCCCAAGTAGCTATGCAATTCCATTCTCCGGGTACATACCTGGCACCTACGGACTCAGTGATACCAGTGGATAATATTTAGAAAATTTGGAAGTCAATGACTCCACTAAAAGCTAATAGTTTGATGTGGTATCTTTTTATTTTTGTGTGGTATCTTCGGAGGAGAGTTGCGCTAACCTCGCAATTGGCAAGGAAGCAAAACGTTTAGTTTCTGACTTTTTGTACTACATTGTTCATAGTATAACAGAGAACTTGTTCATTTTACAATTAATTTTGTTCAACGTATATATTTTTTTAAGAAAATGTAATAAATTTTAAAATTTTCTTCAAGCTTTCAACAGTTGTCCACTTTTTAAGAAATTGCTCAATTTTAAAGTTCTTGGAATTTTAAAAACAATCATTATTTTCAAATATTATTACAAAAATTCAATAATTATTTTGACATTTAATTCAACTAATGTTGGTTTTATTAAAAAATAAAGTTATTGAAATTTTTAAAACAATCATTATTTTCAAATATTATTAAAATAAATAAATAATTATTTTGACATTTAATGCAAGTAATGTTGGTTTTATTAAAAACGAATCTGCATTTTTGGCACCCTCTGCAACCAGCGCGATTGGTTAGCAATGTTCTTGTCTTGGTGAGATCGGTAGTTCTACTCCACACAAATCACTAGAATGCTAGCTTCTCTTGTTTTCTTTTTTCCCTTCCGGTAGCGGTCATTTGCTCGCTTTTTCTGGGTAAATTTCATGTTTTACCTGTAGCTTCTTTTTTATAGTCAAATATACAATCTAAAAATATCAAAAATTCAGAAAATATTGGTGAATTTTAATGGTCATGAATTCAAAAAATATTTGTGCAAATTAGAAAATTCATAAGGACCAAAAAATGTTCGTGAATTCTGAAATTGTTTATGAATTCAAACTAAGTTTGTGAAAAATAGAAGGAAAACATCATTTAAAAATATAAAAAATTGTACTAAAATATTATTCTTAAATTTGAAAAATTGTTGCAATTCCAAGAATTTGCTGGATCTGAAACATGTCAGAACAACAACAACAACAACAACAACAACAACAACAACAACAAAGAGTTTAGTCCCAAATAAGTTGTGGTAGCCATCCAAAACATGTCAATGAATTCAAAATGCACGAAGTTTTTTATAATCCAATGAACTTTCTTGAGTGAATTAACTTTCGTTTTCAAATTTGATGAACTATTTTGAATACCAATGAAACTTGTTCAAAATTGTTTTTTTCTTCAAAATTGCAAGCTATTTTCAGAATTGATGAACTGTTTTTCAGATTTGATGAGCTAATATTGCAAATTTGATGGACTTGAATCAAAAGTGAGAAACTATATTTCAAATTTTGTGAACGATTTATGAAAATGGATGAACTTTTTTCAACTCTATGAACTTTTTATTAAAATTTTGATTTTTTTTAAATTTATGTTTTTCTAAATTGACAAACTTATTTTCTAAATTGATGAATTTTATTCAAATTCGCGATTAAAAAAAATCAATGAAAATTTTCTAATTCGTAACCCTTTTTTATTATATGAACTTCTTTAAAATTCATGATTTTTCATTTAAATCTGTGAACTTTTCAATTACGTTACTATTTGTTTCCAAGAAATCATGATTGTCCATCTATGAGCAAGAAACAGTGCGGCTATAGTTCCTGCACTGAAGCTGAAGGGGATCAATAGTTTTTGGGAAACAGTGCGGCTATTTTTTGATCATCCATTTAAAAATCACGACCGTCTATCTATGAGCAAGAAACAGTGCGGATATTTTTTATAATATATTAAAAAATCTAGATTTTATTTTCATGTGTAATAACGTTATACAAGAATTTGAAAAAATAAGGCTGAACAAGTATCTGAAAAATGTTAGACGAGGTTTTGGGAAATATAAAATGTGTAAAAAATAATTCTTCATGTATTTAAAAATAAAGTATAAAATTGATCATGTATGTAAAAATATTAATCAAGCATTTGAAGTTTTTTAAAGTGTTCCGATAATTTGAATAAAGTGTTTGAAAAATGTTTAATCTTTTTATTTTAAAAACTTTAATCAAGTTGTCGGGGAAAAGTTGAAAAAGTTTGTATAGGCAAAGTGTTGACCAAGTATTCAATAAATTTATTCTTGAAATTTTTAACCAAAATATTCAAAAATGTGCATTAGAAAAATGCTGACCATTTCTTTTAAATTGTTAAATTTGTGTTGAAAAAATGTTAGACATGTAATAAAAAATTAGACACGTAAACGAAAAATGTAGAGTGAAAATCAAAAAGAAAATGGAGAGGAAACAATAAAACCAAACAAGAAACAAAGAATACGAAAAATAGAACAAAAAAAAAAGCTGATGAAAAAGAGAGAAAAAAGAAACAAAATGAAAAAAGAGAAGATGAAAAGGAAAACCCAATGATAACCAAGAAAGTAATAAAGAAAATAACACCATATAAAGAGAATAAAAAATGAAAAAAGAGAAAAGCCGATGAAAAAATGAAAAACAAGACAAGGAAACCTGGAAAATTGAAGAAGAAATATGAAAACAAATAGTGGAAAATATTAAGTAGGTCCGACCTACTAGTTCTGCACAAGCGCGATTCGAGCTCTGTGGCAAGTAGTCGGTGCAATCCACGAGTAGAGCAAGGTTCGAATCCCCCAACACGTGTTCATTTCTCTTCCTATATATTTGAAGTGCCCGCTATTGGGCTGGCTCTTTACTGTACATATCGACATGAGACATTGTCGGTGCAATCCACGAGTAGAGCAAGGTTTGAATGCCCCATCACCCCTGTTTCCTTAATGTGAGATATAGTCGCCGCGTCAGAACCTTCCCTAAAATTGTTGCACTAAATTCGTTGTTGGCTGTGAAAGGGGCCTGACAGCCTCCCTAAAATTGTTCACTAAATTTGTTAGCCTTTCTTGATGGGAACAACCCTGTAGGCGATCGACGTGCCAGCGCTCGCATAAGGAATTTACTTTGTGTTCCTAAAAAAAGGAAATTTCCTTTCTGGCATTTGTTGCATCAGATCATCGTCATTTCATGCAGAGCAGCCATGCGAATGATCAAACTTGGCTAGCCCATTTAGATAATACAGTGGTTTCGGTTTTGGGAACCATCTGGAGGGTTCCTGGACCGGTTTTCTTTTTCTATTCTTATAGGCCTTTTTCCATCCTTTTCCTGTTTTTTTTTTCTCTTTTGTTTTGTTCAAAAGTCGTACAATTCAAAAAAATATCAATATCCTAAAAAATTACCCACTTCCAAAAGGCATTCTATTACACATAAATCCATCAATTCTCTGCTAGTAAAAGAACCAATACTCTTTATTCGATTCTTATTTTTTCACTGGAGGAGGTATTTGAATAATTGGTTAAAACTTCGTTAATGGAAGTAAATAATACTAAATTGGTACTTCAGATGAAGGTATGAAATCAAGGTTTAAAAAAGCTGTTGAATGGGATAAATCTGTTAAAAACTTTTGAATGGGGTAACTACGTCAAAATCAACAAAGTAGGGGCTCAAAATTGAAAGTCACTCTTTTCTTAGTTCTTTTCACAGCAAGCATTATGCCTCGTTCCATTAACTAAGAGCGATCTTGTCATGTTAATTAACAAAAAAACGCACCCATATAGTGCCGCGTCAGAACCTTCCCTAAATTTTTTGACCAAATTCGTTGCTGGCTGTGAAAAATGTCATGCAGCCTCCCTAAAACTGTGCACTAAGTTCGTTATAGGCGATCGACGTGCTAGTGCTCGCATAAGGAATTTACTTCGTGTTCCTGAAAAAAGGGAATTTCCTTTGTGACATTCTTTGCACGATCATCGTCGTTTCATGTAGAGCAGACAGGCGAATGATCGAACTTGGCTGGCTTATTTGGATAATACAGCCATTTTGGTTTTGGGAACCATCTGGAAAGTTCCTAGACCGGTTGTATTTTTCCCATTTTTATAGGTCTTTTCCATTTTTCCCTATTTTTTTCTTTTCTCTTTTGTTTTGTTCAAAAGTTCATACAATTCAAAAAAAATAAAGATCTCAAAAAATTATTCACTTCCAAAAGGCATTCTATTTTCCATTTTTATAGGTCTTTTCCGTTTTTCCCTAGTTTTTTGGGTTCAAACGTGCATACAATTTAAAAAATAAAGATCTTAAAAAATTATTCACTTCGAAAAGGCATTCTATTAGACATAAATCCATCAATGCTCTGTTGTAAAAGAACCAATATACTCTTTATTTGATTCTTCTTTTTTCACTAGAGGAGCTATCTGAATATTCGGTTAAACTTTGGTTAAATGAAGTAAATAAAATTTCATTAAATGTGTAATTCAGATGAACGTATTAAATAAAGGTTTTAAAATAGTTGTTGAATAAAAACTGTTAAACGGGGTAATTAGCGTCAAAATCGCCAAAGTAGGGAATAAAAACTAAGAGTCACTCTTGCCTTAGTTCTTTTTATAGCAAGCATTATGGCATGTTCCATTAACTAAGAAGGATCTTCCCATGTTAATTAACAAAAAGCGCACCAAAAACCATTACAAAAATGCATCCATCTGTCATGGACATGATGGTGCTCTGGGCGCCGGCCAACCTGACTATAGTCGTGGACTCCACGCCCATCGTGGAGAAGGCAAAAATTATGGAGGTTGAGTAACACGCGTCATCGTTATCTTGAATCACCTACGGTCTAAGGAATCCAGCTTTGACCAATAATGTGACGGTCATCACGAACCGTTGCAGGAAACTTGCAGCGACCCATGTGTACAAAACAATCGACCACTCCAACTTTGACGACAAGCATCGAGGGAGAAACACCGAGACATTCACAAACAACCACTCTCCACACATTGATCTCACCCAGAGGAACCCTAGCCAAGCCGACCACCAAGACCCATGTCTAAATTGTGCAACCACTTTGAGTTCATGAACTAGGGGCACATTTCACTCAAAATTATGCCCAGTGCGGGCGGGATGGGGACTCTGCCAAACCGTTCTTGTGGGCCAAAATTGTCATATTAACAGTTATTATATCGATTTTCGGGCACTTATGACGCATCTGCTAGAGTTTCTCTTAGTACCACCAGGGCCACCGCCGTGGTGCACACCACCACCGTCGGAGTGCCACGGTCCGCCGGAGATTAATGTTGAATTGTACATGAATAGATTAAGCTGCTGGATATGCTAACTGCTATAGCTAGCCAGCCATTATTTGATGGCCGGCACTGCTGGTTGCTATTTGCATTTTTAATTTGGGTCCATCTAGGGCGCGCCGCTCCTGTGTGATGGTCATATGATAGTAGTACAGAACTCTCAACCCTGCAGTGTGCAAGCTAGCTGCATCCATGCACCAGCAAAATAGTACTCTTGACTTCACTGTTTTCCATATGCTAGCCCCTACAAAATACTCTCCCCGTCTTAAAATAACTGTCTCAAACTTAGTATAACTTTGTACTGGAGCTTGTACAAAGTTGAGACTTTACAGAGACTCCATTAGAGAGTAGAGAGTAAATAGATGCCTCAAAAAAAAAAACTACGGACTACATATGAAATAAAATAAGTGAATCCACACTCTAAAATATGTCTATACATATTCGTATGTAATTCATAGTGAAATCTTTAAAAAAGACTTATTTTTAGAAACGGAGGGAGTAGTCCATAGAGATGGGTTGGTGAATGTAAATTCAAAAGAAAAACTTGGTAGCGTGCTGGCTACTCGAACTACCATCCCCTTGCCAACTAAATGCACACATGCATGCAGCTCTTATGTCTACTTTGCCCACATAGCGAATAGAGTAACCCACCTTCATTGTTCTTGAATCCATGGACAGGGGTGGAGTGAGATGTACTGCAAAAAGCGTCCGGCCGCTCATATAATTGCCCACCACAACTACCTCGCCAGTGCATGCTAGTAATTACATTGTGACTTGTACTCAACATGTGGTTGGATGGCAGTCCTATTTCAGGCTTCCAGCCCATTAATAGGGATTAAACCTCAGGTTTGACGCTCATCGCTCATGTGATGATTTTGCGGAGTTTGAAGCTCCGCGACTGTGATATGCGTGAGCTTGTACTTGTGGTGGTGGTGCAAGTTCATACCATACTGCCTTTTTTATATTAATTAAATAGTACATTAAAACAACAGTTTTGGTAGTTTTATTTTGCGTCGAGGGCTTGATGGCAAACCGCTACCCTAGAATGTAGGATATGAATAGTTTCAGTGGAGAGAAGGGGTTGATTAAACTCGCGGGCCAGGCCCACGGCCCACTCGCACCATACGTCTTCCCCGGTGGCACCCTTTATTACTGGAGCATATAATAGCGACTACTGAACCTACATCTAAAAATTGGTTATTTTCTATGTTGGAAGTCCTTTTACATGGGGATGTTACAAAGTTGACAGTGATCTGGACAGCAAGAAGGGAACTTATTCATTAATAGGTTCATTGTGGAGTTAGATCAAATAAGAGATACGAGAAAGCATCCAACTCCATCACCACTTGATAGAAGGAAGTATGTGCATTCCTCCCCCAGCGGGCTTCGTAAAATTTAATGTCTATGCGGGTGTATACAGTGGCACCGCGGTGTCTATTTGTGAGACTGGAATAGTTCTTACCTCGGCTCCTCAGTGCTAGTGATCCAAGGTTTACTTGATGCAGCTACTCTAGAGGCAATAGCGTGCATGGAATTGTTGTCCCTCGCGAAAGACCTATATTTGTAGCATCTTCATATTGTATCGTACTCCATGGAGGTGGTGAATGGAATTCAAGGCAGCGATGGAGGTTCGTTCGGAGGGATCATCAAGAAATGAAACAAAGAGAAACACCTTTTATTTCATGTAATTTTGTGCATGAATTTTAAGCTACTAATTATGAATCTCAAAAGATAGCTAGACTGTGTACTGTTCTACCTAGGGATGCATATTTGGTTGGGTACACCCCGATGATCATGTAATTCCTGTGAACATTGACATAAGTTAATAAAGTCAGGTTATCTTTCCTAAATTGTTTTTGCAAGCGTGAGTTCATATCAATCTGTGGGTTTATCTCTCTTTCTCTCTGCGATATATAGCAAGTGTGTGTTCTGTGTAGAAATTTACGAAAATGGAAGGAAGGCTAAGGCGTGTATTTATGCTTGTGAATTTGAGTTAGTTGTGAGGGTGGATGTGACTAATTTATAGCTACGAATTCATGTGAGTTCATTCTAGTTACACACCCACAGAAATCCTCAGAATATCTGTTTCGTCTCGGCTATGCATGATGTGTGTATGTATTTGAATGATCTAAGAGCATCTCCAACTGAGGTCCAGAAATCGTACCCAGATGCCCAGACAAATAGTCTGGACAACGCCTGAACATGAGTGAGAAAAGAATCCTACCAAACTAAGGTCCCAGATTGTCCCTATTTGAGTGGAAGTTCATAAACCTCTAAAATCAGCCCATATGTGGTGAGGAATGGGGAGTGTCATGATATATCGGGACAACCCACCACGTCAAACCAGGACCAAATGACCCCAAATGACCGACAAAAAAAACAGTTACCGATAAAGAGAAGTGAAGATCGTAAGGATCTAAGCAGATCAATCAAAGACAAATACTGACCGATGCCCATGAGATCCACCAGAGACACACCTCCGTAAAGGCAACACACACCGTAGGGATGGGGGATAGGTGGAGAAAATCGTATTCCATCTAAGGAAGCCACCGCCACCTTGCTTTTCTGAGCAGGACACAAATCCTAAGCAAACAAGAAAACACCCTAAAAAGGAGCAGAAGCTCTTCTGCTATTAAGGGGCGGGATCCACTGCGCCTCCATGGCCGTAAGTCCATGGGAGACGAGGCAAATCGACTGACAGTGCCAACAAGAGGTGGAGAGACAGTAACCAGTTGGAGATTCTGTAACAAAGTAAAATTTGTCTTTTTGTTAGTTTATTACCGGATGAATGCAATCTAAAACTTTGACAGGATTTTTTTTTGTGAGTCTAAAATTTGGAAAGGAGCCTTTTTTGGAATCCTAATTTAGAGATGAATTAAGCTTGGTAGGTGCATGCACGTGAAAGAAGTTAACATGGCTAGCTAGCTTGGTACCCAGGGAGCGGCACATAAAGTTAACATGGCTAGCTAGCTAGCTTGGTACCCAGGGTGTGGCCAAATCGAAATGAATGGATTCATTCCACCGGGAGATGGAACGAACTTATGATTTTTTGGAACAATGGCTCTTTGGACATGAATATGATAGGACTCGCTACCATAGATTGCTACTCCCTCCGTTCCTAAATATAAGACATTTTAGAGATTGCACTATGAACTACATACGGACGTACAAAGACATATTTTAAAGTATAAATTCACTCATTTTGTTCCGTATGTAGTCTCCTAGTAAAATCTCTAAAATGTCTTATATTTTGAAACGGAGGGAGTAGATGGCACAAACGATATCTCAATATATATAGTGCATATATACCATAATTTTGCGGAACAATGTCTATTTGGACATGAATTACCATGGACGTACACCCGTAAACTATATTAAAAAAGGTGTGGCTAGATCCCTGTCGACAAGGAAACCAATCCAAGGGCTCTCCCTCATTGGCTTTTCTATTATAGGAGAAACACCGTGAGCGTCGTGCGCAAGAACCGAGGCTCGAACACGGGCAGGTTGGCAGTTAATTACACCAGCTGCCCAGCCAACAGATCGACACCCCTTCTCAACGACAGAGACTTAACCAAGTCTCAATCAAGCGGCCTATATTATGTAAAGAACAACGAATTTTTTATGTTATAATATTTTGCATGGATCTCCACGTAAAAGCAGACGAGTATAACATCGTCGACGGGAACTCATTTAGCAATCCTTACATTGTATAACAAAAGGTGGTCGCGTCTGCAGGCTCTCGTACCACCAGCTAGCATTTGCTGTAGCGGAATAACTCCTCTAGTCAGCTAGCTGCAGTAGCGGCCGTACGTACGTACAAAAACAGTGGCCAACATGAACACAACATAGTTGCAGTACCATTCCCTTGACTGGATCATAGGAGCAACTTCAATTTAGTGGCGTTGGGCATTTGGTTGGGCTTGCTTTGGTGTCATGACTTAATTGGCGAGATCCAGAGAGAGAGAGAGAGAGAGAGATTGAGGACAGCAGTATTGTGGGCATGCAGATCGACATCCATGCATGCAGGTCATATTTACGCTGGCCAACATCTACTGCGCACGCAATCAAGGCACAGCAGCATTGTACTCACTCCTGCACCACCACACCACACCCATAGATTGAGATTGATGGTGCAGGCGGCATTTACTTGGCATGTGATCTTTGCCGGCACCGAAAGCCATGCATAAATAAATCCTACCACCTCCAACACTCCACTCCACCATATCACTCTCCACTCCACTCCACTCAGCTCGAGATAGAACAATGGAGGCCAAGAGCTCCGCTGCTTTGATCTCGCTCGTGCTGCTGCTGGCGGTGGCCACCGGTGGTGTTTCCGGCCGAACCACGTACACAGGAAGCAGCTCTGCGGGGACGACGGGGAAGAAGCAAGTCGGCCATGGGAATGGGGTGAAGCCGACGCCACAGACGAAGAAGGTGCCGGCGCTGGTGGTGTTCGGCGACTCGATCGTGGACCCGGGCAACAACAACGACATCCACACCATCATCAAGGCCAACTTCCCGCCCTACGGCCACGACTTCGGCGCCGACCACCGCCCCACCGGCCGCTTCTGCAACGGCAGGATCCCCACCGACTTCATCGCCTCCAAGCTCGGCCTCAAATACCTTCTCCCGGCCTACCTGCAGCAGTCCCCCAACCTCACCGCCCACGACCTGCTCACCGGCGTCAGCTTCGCGTCCGGCGGCACCGGCTACGACCCGCTCACGGCGCAGCTCGCCTCCGTCATCTCCATGACGGACCAGCTCCGCATGTTCCACGACTACAAGGCCAAGGTCCGGGCCCTCGCCGGCGACGCCGCCCTCTCGGAGATCCTCTCAAAGGGGGTCTTCGCGGTGTGCGCCGGCAGCGACGACGTGGCCAACACCTACTTCACCATGCGGGCGCGCAGCTCCTACTCGCACGCCGACTACGCGTCCCTCATCGTCTCCCACGCGTCCGCCTTCCTCAACGGCTTGCTCGCCGCGGGGGCCAGGCGCGTGGCCATCATCTCCATGCCGCCCATCGGGTGCGTGCCGTCGCAGCGCACGCTGTCCGGCGGCATGGCGCGGGGCTGCTCCTCGGGACACAACGAGATCGCCGAGATGATTAACGCCGGCATGGGCACCGCCGTGGAGTCTCTCAAGGCCAGGCACCCAGGGGCGAAGGTGGTGCTCATGGACATCTACGGGTTCCTGATGGACATGATGCTCCGCCCGCAGGGGTACGGCTTCAAGGAGTCCACGCTGGGGTGCTGCGGCACCGGCATGATGGAGGTCTCCGTGCTCTGCAACGGCGTCACGTCGGCGGTGTGCGGCCACGTCGCCGACTATCTGTTCTGGGACAGCTACCACCCCACGGAGAAGGCGTACGGGATCCTCGTCGACTTCGTCTACGATAACTACCTCAAGGAGCTCATCGACTAGCTTTCATGCCCTACCTACTTTCAAATTCCATTGTGTTTTGTGGCGTGCACGCACCTGGAGTATGTTACGATAGGTTGTGAGAAACAAAACAATTAATGTTGAATTATTATTGTAAGTTGCATGATTTTGAATTTGGGTCGGTCGACTCTGTTTGGAAAAGCAATGTTGAATTATTATTGCAGCGGAGCACCATGGCCGCCGGTGGCGGAATGAGCTCAAAGATCAACGACGCAACAATCGATGTACCGGTTCAAGGTAGAAGATGATCCGGGATTATTATTACAGTTTGGCTGGATGTAAGTTGCATGATAACTACCTGGACTTTGGTTCCCAAGCCTCTTGGTGTTAATATTGTCTCTCACAAATAGGTTTTTCGCCACAAGTTTCATGCCAATGGTTCTCTTGGCAGCTACAAAGCTCGCTCGGTTTGTCGTGTTTTTTCACAGCAGCACAACATTGATTTTGATGAGACCTTTTCTCGTGTTAAAACCTAGCACCATCCATGTTGTTCTTAGTCTTGCGGTCTCCTCTTCATGGCCCATTCATTAACTGGATGTCAAAATGCTTTTCTCCATGAAACACTGAATGAAACTCTGTATTGCTAGCAACCTTCTTGTTGTGAAAATCCCTCCTCCCCGAATCTCGTTTGTCTTCTTAACAAATCGTTGTATGGTCTCAAGCAGGCTCCTCGAGCCTGGTTCCAACGTTTGCTACCTTCGTTCATACCATTGGCTTTGTCCCTTCTAAATCCGACTCCTCTCTCTTCGTTTTTCGTTCCTCTAATCACACCGCCTATCCCTTATTATTATATGTAGATGATATTATTCTAACTACTTCTTCCGATACTTTTCTACATCAAATAATCTCTTCTCTCAATCATGAATCTTCTATGACTAATCTTGGTCCTCTACATCATTTTTTTGGTATCAGTGTTTCTCGTACTCCCTCTACTCTTTTTCTCTTCCAACGCCAATATGTTATAGATTTGCTCTCCCGTATCGGCATGTCTGATTGTCAACCCTGTCGAACACCTACTGGCACCGGTGCCAAATTATCGACTGATGGTGACCCCGTTCCCGATCCCACTTATTATCGTAGCATTACCGGTGCCCTTCAATATGCCACTCTCACTCATCCTGATATTTCCTACTCTGTTCAACATGCCTGTCTTTTTATGCACGACCCTCGTGCTCATCATCTTGCTCATATTAGACGCATACTTCGCTATCCGAAAGGTACTCTAGACCACGTTCTCCTTATTAATTCTTCCTCTCCAACAAGCTTGGCAGTATATTCTGATGCAGACTGGGCAGGTTGTCCCGACACTCGACGATCCACATCCGACTATTGTGTTTATTTGGGTGATAATGTTGTTTCTTGGTCTTCGAAAAGGAAGGATACAGTTTCCAGGTCCTCCGCTGAATCTGAGTATCGGGATGTTGCACATGCTGTAGCCGAGGCCGTCTGGCTTCGGCAACTCCTCGTGCAACTTCATCGACCCCTAGAGCGTGCTACCATTGTTTACCGTGACAACATTTCAGCAGTCTATCTGGCATCTAATCCAGTTCAACATCATTTCACGAAGCACATTAAGATCGACATCCACTTTGTGAGAAGGTGGCTCTTGGTGAGGTTCGAGTTCTACATGTTCCAACGAGTGCGCAATTTCCTGATATCCTCACCAAAGGAATTCCCAATGCATCCTTCATCGACCTATGCTCTAGCTCAACATCGTCATGCCCGACGTGACACTGCAGGGGAATATTAGAGTATATTCGGCCTATTTAGTTTTGGTAGTTTGAATTCTAATCTATCTCTCTTATACTTGTACTCCAAGACTTTGTACTTATATAAGTAGCCCATTGAGGCATAAATTAATGTACAATTATTATCCAATATCACCAATTCACTACTAGGGAAAACCTTATACACAAAAGCGTACCAGTAGCGCTTTTTAAAAGGAGGCGTTGCTGCTACTTAGCAGTAGCGAGTGTAGAAAAACAACGCTACTAATAAATTCAGATCAGTAGCGTGGCTCTTATAAAGCACACTACTACTATATTTGCTACACCATTCTCGACATGCTAGGTATAGGAGTAGCGCCCTTCCTAAACCAGCGCTACTGCTAGTCTACTTAGCTATAGCGCTTGGCACCAACCCGCGCTGCTACTATGCCCACCTTATTGTTGGAGAACGTCGCATGGGAAATAAAAATTTTCCTACGCGCATGAAGACCTATCATGGTGATGTCCATCTACGAGAGGGGATGTGTGATCTACGTACCCTTGTAGACCGTACAACAGAAGCGTTAGTGAACGCGGTTGATGTAGTGGAACGTCCTCACATCCCTCGATCCGCCCCGCGAACCGTCCCGCAATCAGTCCCACGATCTAGTGCCGAACGGACGCACCTCCGCGTTCAGCACACCTACAGCTCGACGATGATCTCGGCCTTCTTGATCCAGCAAGAGAGACGGAGAGGTAGAAGAGTTCTCTGGCAGCGTGACGGCGCTCCGGAGGTTGGTGATGATCTTGTCTCAGCAGGGCTCCGCCCGAGCTCCGCAGAAACGCGATCTAGAGGAAAAACCGTGGAGGTATGTGGTCGGGCTGCCGTGGAAAAATCGTCTCAAATCAGCCCTAAAACCTCCGTATATATAGGGGGAAGAGGGGGAGCCTTGCCTTGAGGCTCAAGGAGCCCCAAGTGTTGTAATTATGCCCTAGAGACAATAATAAATATAGGTATTATTATAATTCCTGTATCAAGATAATCGTTTATTATCCATGCTATAATTATATTGAATGAAGACTCATTTACATGTGTGGATACATAGACAAAACACTGTCCCTAGCAAGCCTATAGTTGGCTAGCCAGTTGATCAAAGATAGTCAGTGTCTTCTGATTATGAACAAGGTGTTGTTGCTTGATAACTGGATCACGTCATTAGGAGAATCACGTGATGGACTAGACCCAAACTAATAGACGTAGCATGTTGATCGTGTCATTTTGTTGCTACTGTTTTCTGCGTGTCAAGTATTTGTTCCTTTGACCATGAGATCATATAACTCACTGACACCGGAGGAATACTTTGTGTGTATCAAACGTCGCAACGTAACTGGGTGACTATAAAGATGCTCTACAGGTATCTCCGAAGGTGTTAGTTGAGTTAGTATGGATCAAGACTGGGATTTGTCACTCCGTGTGACGGAGAGGTATCTCTGGGCCCACTCGGTAATACAACATCACACACAAGCCTTGCAAGCAATGTGACTTAGTGTAAGTTACGGGATCTTGTATTACGGAACAAGTAAACAGACTTGCCGGTAAACGAGATTGAAATAGGTATGCGGATACTAACGATCGAATCTCGGGTAAGTAACATACCGAAGGACAAAGGGAATGACATACGGGATTATATGAATCCTTGACACTGAGGTTCAAACGATAAGTTCTTCGTAGAATATGTAGGATCCAATATGGGCATCCAGGTCCCGCTATTGGATATTGACCGAGGAGTCCCTCGGGTCATGTCTACATAGTTCTCGAACCCACAGGGTCTGCACACTTAAGGTTCGACGTTGTTTTATGCGTATTTGAGTTATATGGTTGGTTACCGAATGTTGTTCGGAGTCCCGGATGAGATCACGGACGTCACGAGGGTTTCCAGAATGGTCCGGAAACGAAGATTGATATATAGGATGACCTCATTTGATTACCGGAAGGTTTTCGGAGTTACCGGGAATGTACCGGGAATGACGAATGGGTTCCGGGAGTTCACCGGGGGGGGGGGGGGGGGGGCAACCCACCCCGGGGAAGCCCATAGGCCTTGGGGGTGGCACACGAGCCTTTAGTGGGCTGGTGGGACAGCCCAAGAAGGCCCTATGCGCCATAGAAAGAAAATCAAGCGTTCAAAGCGACGATGAAGTCCCGGTTCTAAGCCATACAAGACTGCACATTAAACTACTGAGTAGTCCTCCTTACGTGCTAACCAAGCGTTCTTAACATCCTGATCAGCCGTAGCGGGTGGTTCATCTTCTAGTGCAGCATTAAGGACATAATCCTTCTTCCCAGCTTGTAAGATTATCTTAAGATTACGAGCCCAGTCTACAAAGTTGCTTCCATCATCTTTCAACTTAGCTTTCTCTAGGAACGTATTAAAATTCACGATGACTGTCGCGTGAGCCATGATCTACAACACAAATATATTCAAACTGGACTTAGACTATGTTCAAGATAATTAGAGTTTAACTTAATCAAATTATTTGCTAAACTCCCACTCAAAAAGTACATCTCTCTAGTCATTTGAGTGGTTCATGATCCACTTACACTAGCTCAAGTCCGACCATCACCTGAGTTGAGCATAGTTTCAGTGGTAAGCATCCCTATGCTAATCATATCATCTATATGATTCATGATCGACCTTTCGGTCTCATGTGTTCCGAGGCCATGTCTGCACATGCTAGGCTCGTCAAGCTTAACCCGAGTGTTCCGCGTGCGCAACTGTTTTGCACCCGTTGTATGTGAACGTTGAGTCTATGACACCCGATCATCACGTGGTGTCTCGAAACAACGAACTGTAGCAACGGTGCACAGTCGGGGAGAACACAATTTCGTCTTGAAATTTTAGTGAGAGATCACCTCATAATGCTACCGTCGTTCTAAGCAAAATAAGGTGCATAAAAGGATTAACATCACACGCAATTCATAAGTGACATGATATGGCCATCATCACGTGTTCCTTGATCTCCATCACCAAAGCACCGGCACGATCTTCTTGTCACCGGCGCCACACCATGATCTCCATCAACGTGTCGCCATCGGGGTTGTCGTGCTACTCATGCTATTACTACTAAAGCTACATCCTAGCAAAATAGTAAACGCATCTGCAAGCACAAACGTTAGTATAAAGACAACCCTATGGCTCCTGCCGGTTGCCGTACCATCGACGTGTAAGTCGATATTATCTATTACAACATGATCATCTCATACATCCAATATATCACATCACATCGTTGACCATATCAAATCACAAGCATACCCTGCAAAAACAAGTTAGACGTCCTCTAATTTTGTTGTTGCATGTTTTACGTGGTGACCATGGGTATCTAGTAGGATCGCATCTGACTTACGCAAACACCACAACGGAGATATATGAGTTGCTATTTAACCTCATACAAGGACCTCCTCGGTCAAATCCGATTCAACTAAAGTTGGAGAAACTGACACTTGCCAGTCATCTTTGAGCAACGGGGTTACTCGTAGCGATGAAACCAGTCTCTCGTAAGCGTACGAGTAATGTCGGTCCAAGCCGCTTCAATCCAACAATACCGCGGAATCAAGAAAAGACTAAGGAGGGCAGCAAAACACACATCACCGCCCACAAAAACTTTTGTGTTCTACTCGAGAAGACATCTACGCATGAACCTAGCTCATGATGCCACTGTTGGAGAACGTCGCATGGGAAACAAAATTTTTCCTACGCGCACGAAGACCTATCATGGTGATGTCCATCTACGAGAGGGGATGTGTGATCTACGTACCCTTGTAGACCGTACAACAGAAGTGTTAGTGAACGTGGTTGATGTAGTGGAACGTCCTCACGTCCCTCGATCCGCCCCGCGAACCGTCCCGCGATCAGTCCCACGATCTAGTGCCGAACGGACGGCACCTCCGCGTTCAGCACACGTACAGCTCGACGATGATCTCGGCCTTCTTGATCCAGCAAGAGAGATGGAGAGGTAGAAGAGTTCTCCGGCAGCGTGACGGCGCTCTGGAGGTTGGTGATGATCTTGTCTTAGCAGGGCTCCGCCCAAGCTCCGCAGAAACGCGATCTAGAGGAAAAACCGTGGAGGTATGTGGTCGGGCTGCCATGGAAAAATCATCTCAAATCAGCCCTAAAACCTCCGTATATATAGGGGGAAGAGGGGGAGCCTTGCCTTGGGGCTCAAGGAGCCCCAAGGGGGTCGGCCGAGCCAAGGGGGGAAGGTCTCCCCCCCAAACCGAGTCCAACTTGGTTTGGTGGGTGGAGTCCTTCTTCCCTTTCCCACCTCCTCCTTTTTTTTTTCTTTTCTCTTTGATTTTCTTCCTATGGAGCATAGGGCCTTCTTGGGCTGTCCCACCAGCCCACTAAGGGCTGGTGTGCCACCCCAAGGCCTATGGGCTTCCCCGGGGTGGGTTGCCCCCCGGTGAACTCCCGGAACCCATTCGTCATTCCCGGTACATTTCCGGTAACTCCGAAAACCTTCCGGTAATCAAATGAGGTCATCCTATATATCAATCTTTGTTTCAGGACCATTCCGGAAACCCTCGTGACATCCGTGATCTCATCCGGGACTCCGAAAAACATTCGGTAACCAACCATATAACTCAAATATGCATAAAAAACGTCAAACCTTAAGTGTGCAGACCCTGCGGGTTCGAGAACTATGTAGACATGACCCGAGAGACTACTCGGTCAATATCCAATAGCGGGACCTGGATGCCCATATTGGATCCTACATATTCTACGAAGATCTTATCGTTTGAACTTCAGTGCCAAGGATTCATATAATCCCGTATGTCACTCCCTTTGTCCTTCGGTATGTTACTTGCCCGAGATTCGATCGTCAGTATCCGCATACCTATTTCAATCTCGTTTACCGGCAAGTCTCTTTACTTGTTCCGTAATACAAGATCCCGCAACTTACACTAAGTCACATTCCTTGCAAGGCTTGTGTGTGATGTTGTATTACCGAGTGGGCCCCGAGATACCTCTCCGTCACACGGAGTGACAAATCCCAGTCTTGATCCATACTAGCTCAACGAACACCTTCGGAGATACCTGTAGAGCATCTTTATAGTCACCCAGTTACGTTGCGACGTTTGATACACACAAAGTATTCCTCCGGTGTTAGTGAGTTATATGATCTCATGGTCATAGGAACAAATACTTGACACGCAGAAAAACAGTAGCAAAAAAATGACATGATCAACATGCTATGTCTATTAGTTTGGGTCTAGTCCATCACGTGATTCTCCTAATGACGTGATCCAGTTATCAAGCAACAACACCTTGTTCATAATCAGAAGACACTGACTATCTTTGATCAACTCGCTAGCCAACTAGAGGCTTGCTAGGGACAGTGTTTTGTCTATGTATCCACACATGTAAATGAGTCTTCATTCAATACAATTATAGCATGGATAATAAACGATTATCTTGATACAGGAATTATAATAATAACTATATTTATTATTGCCTCTAGGGCATAATTCCAACACTTATCCACCGCGTGCGCTCCCTCTCTCTTCCTCACTCCCGGCCCCTCAGTCCCCCCTCACACTGTCGCTCCATCTCAGCCCCCCGCCGTTCGCCGCCGCCATCGCCTACCCCTCCTCCCTCTGCCGCCGTCACCTCCCCCTCCTCCCTCTGCCGCCGTCACCTCCCCCTCCTCCCTCCTCCCCGCGTCACCTACTCCGTCCTCCCTCCACTTCTCCATTCGCCGCCAGCCGGCCCCTCCTCGCTCCCTCCTCCATTCACCGCCGGCCGGCCCCTCCTCGCTCCGCCTTCCTCCTCCGTCCTCCTTCCTCCTCCCTCCTTCAGTCGCCCCTCCTTCTCCCTCCTCCCTCGCCCATCCACAACCCCTCCTCCCTGCTACATTTTGATTTAGTAGGCTAGTTGATATTTTCTTGTTGATATGCAACATTCTGATTTACTTAATAGTTTGTAGTTGATATATTGCAATTTTGATTTAGTATGATTAACTGATTAGTAAAAATTTAGACATAGTTGATAGTTTTTAGTTGATATAAGCCTCTGTTCATATATAACACTTTGATTTAGGATAGTTTCTAGGGTTTAGTTGATAATTTCTAGTGATCCTGAAACTATTTACTCATTTGCTAGAATGAACATGTCATATTTCTTCGTTTATTTCCTTGTGCTACCTTATATTTCAATATAAGTATAATGTAGTTTTTTTTACTGTTTTTTGAAAGTGTTTATTAGAAATAGTTTATTTAGTAAGTGTTTAATAGAAATAGTTTAATCGGTGAGGGAGCGTCCACCATATATGAGAGAAGAAGAATGTCGATTGTTGTCGTGGTGGTCGTTGCTCCTTCTTCTCCTTGTGCTATATATTTGTTATGCATTAGGGGAAGTAGGAGTAGCAACCATCATCGACGGTCAAAAAATCGGTGAGGGAGTATCCACCATATATGAGAGAAGAAGAATGCCGACTATTGTCGTGGGGGTCGCTTCTCCTCCTTCTCCTTGTGCTAGATATTTGTTATGCACTAGGGGAAGTAGGAGTAGCGACCATCATCAACGGTCGAAAAATCGGAGAGGGAGTGTTCACCATATATGAGAGAAGAAGAATGCCGACTGTTGTCGTGGGGGTCGCTTCTCGTTCTTCTCCTTATGCTAGATATTTGTTATGCACTAGGGGAAGTAGGAGTAGCGACCTTCATTGACGGTCGAAAAATCGATGAGGGAGTGTCCACCATACATGAGAGAAGAGTGTCCATCATATGTCGTTTATTTTAGTTCCTCAACCATATTTATTAAGTAATTTATTTCGTTTATTTAAAAATATTTAATAACTAATTTCTTATTGTTTAATTTCTATTTATGTCATTCTCGTAGGGTTAGCGCCGCCGCCTCTGGCCACCTCCGACGTCGCCCGCGCACGGTACTACCACGCTCTCGCTACCCTCTAGTTCATACTACCTCAAACTTGCAAACATGCATAATCATATTTGGTTAATTTGTCATATGATGTTGTCATGAGCGTTGATCCCCTGAACATGAGCTAATTAGTTTTTTTCATATGAACTTGGTTAATTTGTCATATGATGTTGCCATGTTCTCTTGAGATACCTATGTAATATTTGGTTAATTTGTCATATGATGTTGTCATGTAATATTCGGTTCAAACATTAAACATGAGCTAATTTTTTCCAGAGGAATTTGTCTCGACGTCGACGATGCCCATCCCGCATCCTCGTCGTCGACTCGGTGGCGGCCACCTTCTTAATAGGCGCCAGCATGTGCGGGACTGGGCTTCGTCGGGCTGGCACTGGGAGGTGCTACCTTCCGGGGGGGGTACCTTGGTGCGGAATCCGGGTCTCATCGTTGACCCAGAGCTTCTTTCGTGGTGGTCGCGTAGGCCATTATGGGTGACGAGGGAGCCGGCCCCCACGGAGGCGGTACGTCGCCGTGTCAGGGAGGAGGACGAGCACGTCTAGCGCTACATGGCTGCGTTGGATGCCAGGTTCTCCAATACCTGGCAGGTTCTCCAGGGACATCACCTGAGCTATGATCCGGTGATGGTTCCTTATCTTTGGGTTGCCACCGCCTGCACCGTGAGGCGTCAACTGGATTATTATTAGTGATATGAGTATGAGTTATATGATATGAGCTATATGAGTATGCGTTATATAAGTATGAGCTATATGAGTATGAGTTATGTGAGTATGAGCTATATGAGTATGAGTTGTATGAGTATGAGTTATATGATATGAGCTATATGAGTATGCGTTATATGAGTATGAGCTATATGAGTATGAGTTATATGAGTATGAGCTGTATGAGTATGAGTTGTATGAGTATGAGTTATATGAGTATATGAGTTGTTAAATGAGTATGAGTTATACGAGTTAAATGAGTATGAGTTATATGAGTTATATGAGTTGTTATGTGGATATTCTGAATACTGCTAATATTGACGATGATGATGCATTCTGATGGTAAACGTTAGCAATAGCGCTGGAAAATATTAGCAGTAGCGCTGCTTAGCAGCATCACTTTCTGCGAGCAAGCGCTGCTACTAAACTTATCAGTAGCGATGCCAGTATCTGCGCTACTACTAGTTTTTAGAGCGCTACTGCTATTCATATATCCAACACTACTAGTAGGGTTTTTCCTAGTAGTGATTCAACGATGTTGGGCGAACCCTATATAGGCCGAGTAGTTAGTGTCTGTCCAAAAATACTCATGTGATCCCGAGCTGCACCGCTCCTGAATGAACAGTAAACTTTGTTGATTTCTTTACATGCATTCAAGTTATTATGATGAAATGATGTTTGTGGTGTTGTCGGCAAAAATAATAATATTCCAAAGTGCTTTCAAAAACGCTTTTTTGAAACAACATTTTTGTCTTTTTTCCAACACCTCCACGAATGTCATTTCATCATGAAAATTTCCATGCATGTATAAAAAATATCAATGCTTTCGGCAAAAAAATTATGATTATTCAAAAATTGTTTACTAGTTTTTTGGATTTTACCGTTAATCCGGAATCACTGGAGCTCGGGATCACATACACCATGTCCATATTTTCCAAGTATTTTAGAGAAGCATCTCGGCCACAGCCCGTGACATGTAAACACCGGTTTTTGTAGTGAAGTATTTCTCTGTACCAACTTTCTCTTTGCAAAGCGAAAATTTGCCAACAACCCGTGACATGTAAACACCGGTTTTTGTAGTGAAGTGACCCTTTAAAAGTCCTCACAGCTCGTAAGTCGTAACCCCTGCCCATGTATATATATAAATCATAGACATGAATTTAGAGTGTCAAGTGTTAAGCCTCACAGCTCGCAAGTCGTAACCCCTGCTGCCTGCTTCCATGATGAACATGAACTGGTGGTGGGCGGGCGCAGTGCGCGCCGCCGGAAACAGGAAGGGCCAGCACGGCGTGGCCCAAAGCCTCGCCCTGGTCGTCGGATCCACCGTCATCGTCGACACCTCCCTCGTCGACATCCTCCCGCGTCACGACACCCCCGACGGTCCCTGGAAGGTGGACACGGTGTCCCGTCGCATGCTGCCTCCCTGGTCCCCGCCGACCTCCACCAACGTAACGCATCTGCGCCTTGACCTGGCCGATCCGATGGCCGTCTCCGAGGGCCTCGCGCCGGTCATCGACATTACCCACGTCTTCTACATCGCCTGGTCCAGCTACCCGTCGGAGGCACATAACAGGGAGGCCAACTCCGTCATGCTCCGCAACGTTCTCTCCGTTCCAAAACGATACCTTGTATTGACTTAGTACTAACTTAGTACTGTAGTACTACCTTAGTGCTAGCTATAATAACGGTGAGGTACTATTTGATAATGGAGGTAAATCGATAAGAGCGTTAAAGTACTATATGGTAATGGAGGTTATGTCACATGTGGGTCCGAAAACCAAACTTTGTACTGATTTATTACTAACTTAGTATTTTAGCACTACAATAGTGCTAGCTACAATAGTGACAATATATTATATGCCGATGGTGGTAAATCGGTAACAACACTTGGGTTGTTTCAATCCGAGGTCGTATGTGGCAAATGGGTCCCAATACGAAGCCTCGTATTCGCTTGGTACTCACATAATACTATAGCATACGCTTAATGCTAAATGTAATATGGACAAGGTACTATATGGTAATCAAGGTAAATAGGTATGATCTGAAACTATTATATGATAACGGATGTTATGTAGCATCTGGGTCCTAGAACCGAACTATGTATTTCCTTAGTAATAACTTAGTGTTGTAGCACTAGCTTAGTGGGGTAGCACTAGCTTAGTACAATAGTACTAGCTTAGTGCTAGTTGTAATAGTGGTAGGTTACTATATGTTAACGGAGGCTAATCGTAAGTGTATCAAGGTGTTCTATGGTAATGGAGGATATGTGGCATGTGGATTACGAAACCAAAATTGGTCCTGGCTTAGTCCTAACGTCTTATTTTTAATCCTAGCTTAGTCCTAGGTGTAAGAACAACAAGGTACTACAAGGTAATGGAGATAAACTGGTAAGAGCGTCAAAGTGTTATATGCTAATAGAGGTAAAGTGGTAAAAGCACAAAACATATATATGGTGGTGATGAATCTCAATGAATCATGGCTACAAGCTCATTCTTTCACCTAGAATGCCCACTGTGTATTTAAGTAATTCCCCACATATTTAGATCACCGCCTATTAGGAAGGAACCTTTGAGGAGGCCGATGACGACACATCGATTGGAATAGTTTAGCCAATGGGACATGCCAGGGTCCCCATTCGTGTGTCGGGGCAGGCAACCAACACCAGCTTCGTTTGCTAGCTGCTTGGATTCATACTTTTCTTTTTCCGTTATTATCCGGTGCAAAGGCCAATTGTTGGTTGAAATGCAAGATGGAAGTGAATGAAACAAATCAATAGTAACATCATCTAGGTGGCCGATGCGAACAACTTTTAGCCCTGGATAAATTCATTCCGAGGTCGTATGTGGCCTATGGGTCCCAAAACGAAATCTTGTATTGGCTTAGTACTAACTTAGTACTGTAGCACTAACTTAGTGCTAGCTATAATAATGGTGAGGTACTATTCGGTATTGGAGGTAAATCAGTAAGGACGTCAAAATCCTATATGGTAATGAAGGTTATGTCACATGTGGGTTCGAAAACCAAACTTTATACTGGTTTACTACTAAATTAGTACTATAGCACTATGCTAGTGATAGCTACAATAGTAGCAATGTATTATATGCTGATGCTGGTAAATCGGTAACAACACTTGGATCGTTTCAATCCGAGGTCGTATGTCGCCAATGGGTCCCGATACGAAGCCTTGTATTCGCTTGGTACTGACATAATACTATAACACGCGCTTAATGCTAAATGTAATATAGACAATGTCGGAGATATACCCCGCAGTGTAACCCGGCTTGGAGTATGACCCGCCAAAGGACTTGGCGACTCACCGGCGACTCAGCAGTGACCTGGCGGGCGACTCATACTTGTCCCCACAGGAGACTTAGATAAATGACGAAGGCCCAAGGCCCAGCGTGCACTCTAGCATAAGGCGACTGATAGAGAGGCCAGGAGGGCCGACTCACAAGAGAAGGCCCAAGAAGAGGAAAGACTCCCACAAGAAGGAAACAAGACCCGGATTAGGATTCAAGAGAGACTAGTCCTATTCCTACTCCTAGTAGGACTCTACATGTAAACCTACCCCTTCCACCTATATAAGGAGGGGTAAGGCGCCCCAAGAGGGACAAGATTCACAACTTAGATCTAGACAAGACAAATCATGGGATAGATAGATTAGACACCCACGAGATTAGAGGTGGCGAGTCTGCACCCTTGTAATCAAGATCATCATCTCCATCAATGAAACACAAGCAGGACGTAGGCTTTTACCTCCATCGGAGGGGCCGAACCTGGGTAAACTCGCGTCTCTCGATTCCGACCAACCCCTTCAAGCCGCCACATGGTTGCGATGGCCTCACACCTAAAGGTCTCTCACGAGGACATCTGCCGTGACAAAACCACGACAGACAAGGTACTATATGGTAATGGAGGTAAATAGGTATGATCTGAAATTGTTATATGGTAATGGATGTTATGTAGCATGTGGGTCCTGGAACCAAACTATGTATTTCCTTAGTACTAACTTAGTGTTGTAGCACTAGCTTAGTGGTGTAGCACTAGCTTAGGACTATAGTACTAGCTTAGTACTGGTTGTAATAGTGGTAGGTTACTATATGCTAACGGATGTAAATCAGTAAGTGTATCAAGGTGTACGCGATGTCCCATCGCGTGTTGCCTCCCTGGTCCCCGCCGACCTCCACCAACGTGACACACCCGCGCCTTGACCTGGCCGATCCGACGGCCATCTCCGAGGGCCTCGCGCCGCTCACCGACATCACCCACGTCTTCTACGTCGCCTGGTCCAGCTACCCGTCGGAGGCACATAACAGGGAGGCCAACTCCGCCATGCTCCGCAACGTTCTCTCCATTCCAAAAAAAAAACCTTGTATTGATTTAGTACTAACTTAGTACTGTAGCACTACCTTAGTGCTAACTATAATAACGGTGAGGTACTGTTTGGTAATGGAGGTAAATCAGTAAGAACGTTAAAATGCTATATGGTAATGGAGGTTAAAATGCTATGTGGTAATGGAGGTTATGTCACATGTGGGTCCGAAAACCAAACTTTGTACTGGTTTACTACTAACTTAGTAATTTAGCACTACGATAGTGTTAGATACAATAGTGGCAATGTATTATATGTTGATGGTGGTAAATCGGTAACAACACTTGGATCGTTTCAATCCAAGGTCGTATGTGGCGAATGGGTACCAATACGAAGCCTCTTATTCGCTTGGTAGTGACATAATACTATAGCACGCGCTTAATGCTAAATGTAATATAGACAAGGTACTATATGGTAATGGAGGAAAATAGGTATGATCGGAAACTATTATATGGTAATGGATTTTATGTAGCATGTGGGTCCTAGAACCAAACTATGTATTTCCTTAGTACTAACTTAGTGTTGTAGCACTAGCTTAGTGTTGTAGCACTAGCTTAGTGCTATAGTACTAGCTTAGTGCTAGTTCTAATAGTGGTAGGTTACTATATGCTAACGGAGGTTAATCGGTAAGTGTATCAAGGTGTTCTATGGTAATGGAGGATATGTAGCATTTGGATTCCAAAACCAAAATTGGTCCTGACTTAGTACTAACGTCCTATTGTAGTCCTAGCTTAGTTCTAGGTGTAAGAACAACAAGGTACTACATGGTAATGGAGGTAAACAGGTAAGAGCGTCAATGTGTTATATGCGTCAATGTGTTATATGCTGATAGAGGTAAAGTGGTAAAAGCAAAAAACATATATATGATGGAGATGAATCTCAATGAATCATGGCTACAAGCTCATTCTTCCACCTAGAATGCCCACTGTATATTTAAGTAATTCCCAACATATTTAGATCACCGCCTATTAGGAAGGAACCTTCGAGGAGGCCGATGACGACACAACGATTGGAATAGTTTAGCCAATGGGACATGCCAGGGTCCCCAGTCATCTGTCGGGGCAGACAACCAACACCGGCTTCGTTTGCTAGCTGCTTGGAGTCATACTTTTCTGTTTTCCGTTATTATCCGGTGCAAAGGCCAATTGTTGGTTGAAATGCAAGATGGAATTGAATGAAACAAATCAATAGTAACAACATCTATGCGGTCGATGCGAACAATTTTTACCCGTGGATAAACTCATTCCGAGTTCGTATGTGGCCTATGGATCCCAAAACGAAACCTTGTATTGGCTTAGTACTAACTTAGTACTCTAGCACTACCTTAGTGCTAGCTATAATAATGGAGATGTACTATTTGGTAATGGAGTTAAATCAGTAAGAACGTCAAAATCCTATATGGTAATGAAGGTTATGTCACATGTGGGTTCGAAAATGAAACTTTATACTGGTTTACTACCAACTTAGTACTTTAGCACTACGCTAGTGCTAGCTACAATAGTGGCAATGTATTATATGCTAATGCTGGTAAATCGGTAACAACACTTGGATCGTTTCAATCTGAGGTCGTATGTGGCCAATGGGTCCCAATACGAAGCCTCGTATTCGCTTGGTACTGACATAATACTATAGCACGCGCTTAATGCTAAATGTAATATAGACAATGTACTATATGGTAATGGAGGTAGATAGGTATGATCTGAAACAGTTATATGGTAACGGATGTTATGTAGCATGTGGGTCCTAAAACCAAACTATGTATTTCCTAAGTACTAACTTAGTGTTGTAGCACTAGCTTAGTGGTGTAGCACTAGCTTAGTGCTAGTTGTAATAGTGGTAGGTTACTATATGCTAACGGAGGTAAATCGGTAATTGTATCAAGGAGTACGTGGTGTCCCGTCGCATGCTGCCTCCCTGGTCCCCGCCGACCTCCACCAACGTGCGACACCTGCGCCTTGACCTAGCCGATCCGACGACCGTCTCAGAGGGCCTCGCGCCATTCACCGACGTCACCCACGTGTTCTACGTCGCCTGGTCTAGCTACCCATCAGAGGCATAGAACAGGGAGGCCATCTCCGCCATGCTCCGCAATGTTATCTCCATCCCAAAATGAAACCTTGTATTGACTTAGTACTAACTTAGTACTATAGCACTACCTTAGTGCTAGCTATAATAATGGTGATGTACTATTTGGTAATGGAGGTAAATCGGTAAGAACGTTCAAATGCTATATGGTAATGGAGGTTATGTGACATGTGGGTCCGAAAACCAAACTTTGTACTCGTTTACTACTAACTTAGTACTTTAGCACTACGATAGTGCTAGCTACAATAGTGGCTATGTATTATATGCTGATGGTGTTAAATCGGTAACAACAATTGGATCGTTTCAATCGAGCTCGTATGTGGCCAATGGGTCCCAATACGAAGCTTCGTATTCGCTTGGTACTGACATAATACTATAGCATGCGCTTAATACTAAATGTAATCTAGACAAGGTACTATATGGTAATGGAGGAAAATAGGTATGATCTGAAACAATTATGTGGTAATGGATGTTATGTAGCATGTGGTTCCTAGGACCAAACCATGTATTTCCTTAGTACTAACTTAGTGTTGTAGCACTAGCTTAGTGGGGTAGCACTAGCTTAGTGTTGTAGCACTAGATTAGTGGTGTAGCACTAGGTTAGTACTATAGTACTAGCTTAGTGCTAGTTGTAATAGTGGTAGGTTACTATATGCTAACGAAGGTAAATCGGTAAGTGTATCAAGGTGTACGCGGTGTCCCGTCGCGTGCTGCCTCCCTGGTCCCCGCCGACCTCCACCAACGTGACGCACGTGCGCCTTGGCCTGGCCGATCCGACGGCCGTCTCCTAGGGCCTCGCGCCACTCACCGACATCACCCACGTCTTCTATGTTGCCTTGTCCAACTAACCGTCAAAAGCATAGAACTGGGAGGAGAACTCCGCCATGCTCCGCAACATTCTTTCCGTCCCAAAACGAAATCTTTTATTGACTTAGTACTAATTTAATATTATAGCACTACCTTAGTGCTAGATATAATAACGATGAGGTACTATTTGGTAATGGAGGCAAATCAGTAAGAACGTCAAAATCCTATATGGTACTGAAGGTTATGTCACATGTGGGGTCAAAAGCCAAACTTTATACTGGTTTACTACTAACATAGTACTTTAGCACTACGCTAGTGCTAGCTACAATAGTGTTAATTATGTATTATATGCTGATGCTGGTAAATCGGTAACAACACTTGGCTCGTTTCAATCCGAGGTCATATGTGGCCAATGGGTTCCAATACGAAGCCTCGTATTCGCTTGGTACTGACATAATAGTATAGGACGCACTTAATGCTAAATGTAATATAGACAAGGTACTATATGGTAATGGAGGTAAATTGGAATGATCTGAAACTGTTATATGGTAATGGATGTTATGTAGCACGTGGGTCCTAGAACGAAACTATGTATTTCCTTAGTACTAACTTAGTGTTGTAGCACTAGCTTAGTGGTGTAGCACTAGCTTAGTACTATAATACTAGCTTAGTGCTAGTTGTAATAGTGGTAGGTTACTATATGCTAACAGAGGTAAATCGGTAAGTGTATCAAGGTGTACGCGGTGTCTCGTCGCGTGCTGTGTCCCTGGTCCCCGCCGACCTCCAATAACGTGACACACCTGCGCCTTGACCTGGCCGATCCGACGACTGTCTCCGAGGGCCTCGCGCCGCTCACCGACATCACCCACGTCTGGTCCAGCTACCCGTCGGAGGAACACAACAAGGAGGCAAACTCCGGCATGCTCCGCAACGTTCTCTGCGTCCCAAAACGAAACCTTGTATTGACTTAGTACTAACTTAGTACTGTAGCACTACCTTAGTGCTAGCTATATAACGGTGAGGTACTATTTGGTAATGGAGGTAAATCGGTAAGAACGTTAAAATGCTATATGATAATGGAGGTTATGTCACATGTGGGTCCCAAAACCAAACTTTGTACTGGTTTACTACTAACTTAGTACTTTAGAACTACGATAGTGCTAGCTACAATAGTGGCACTTTATTATATGCTGATGGTGGTAAATCGGTAACAACACTTTGATCGTTTCAATCCGAGGTCCGATGTGGCCAATGGGTCCTAATACGAAGCCTCGTATTCGCCTGGTACTGACACAATACTATAGGACGCGCTTAATGTTAAATGGAATACAGACAAGGTGCTATATGGTAATGGAGGTAAATAGGTATATGATCTCAAACTATTATATGGTAAAGGATGTTATGTAGCATGTGGGTCCTAGAACCAAACTATGTATTTCCTTAGTACTAACTTAGTGTTGTTGCACTAGCTTAGTACTATAGTTTTAGCTAAGTGCTAGTTGTAATAGTGGTAGGTTACTATATGCTAACGGAGGTAAATCGGTAATTGTATCAAGGAGTACACACTGTTCCCTCGTGTGCTGCCTCCCTGGTCCCCGCCGACCTCCACCAACGTGAGGCACCTGCGCCTTGACCTGGCCGATCCGGCGGCCATCTCCGAGGGCCTTGCGCCGCTCACCGACATCACCCACATCTTCTACGACGCCTGGTCCAGCTACCCGTCGGAGGCACAAAACAGGGAGGCCAACTCTGCCATGCTTCGCAACGTTCTCTCCGTTCCAAGACGAAACCTTGTATTGACTTAGTACTAACTTAGTACTGTAGCACTACCTTAACTGTAGCAATAATAACGGTAAGTTACTATTTGGTAATGGAGGTAAATCGGTAAGAACGTTAAAATGCTATATGGCAATGGAGGTTATGTCACATGTGGGTCCGAAAACCAAACTTTGTACTGTTTACTACTAACTTAGTACTTTAGAACTACGACAGTGCTAGCTACAATAGTGGCAATGTATTATATGCTGATGGTGGTAAATTGGTAACAACTCTTGGATCGTTTCAATCTGAGGTCCTATGTGGCCAATGGGTCCTAATACGAAGCCTCGTATTTGCCTGGTACTGACATAATACTATAGGACACGCTTAATTCTAAATGTAATATAGACAAGGTACTATATGGTAATGGAGGTAAATAGGTATGATCTAAAACTATTATATGGTAATGGATGTTACGTAGCATGTGGGTCCTAGAAGCAAACTATGTATGTCCTTAGTACTAACTTAGTGTTGTAGCACTAGCTTAGTGGTGTAGCACTAGCTTAGTACTATAGTACTAGCTTAGTTCTAGTTTTAATAGTGGTAGGTTACTATATGCTAACGGAGGTTAATCGGTAAGTGTATCAAGGTGTTCTATTGTAGTGGAGGATATGTGGCATGTGGATTCCAAAACCAAAATTGTTCCTGGCTTAGTATTAACGTCTTATTGTAGTCTGAGCTTAGTGCTAGGTTTAAGAACAACAATGTACTACATGGTAATGGAGGTAAACGGGTAAGAGCGTCAAAGTGTTATATGCTAATGGAGGTAAAGTGGTAAAAGCACAAAACATATATATGATGGTGATGAATCTAAATGAATCATGGCTACAAGCTCATTCTTCCACCTAGAATGCCCACTATGTATTTAAGTAATTCCCAATATATTTAGATCACCGCCTATTAGGAAGGAACCTTCGTGGAGGCCGATGACGACACATCGATTGGATAGTTTAGCCAATGGGACATGCCAGGGTCCCCATTCGTGTGTCGGGGCAAGCAACCAACACCGGCTTCGTTTGCTAGCTGCTTGGATTCATACTTTCCTGTTTTCTGTTATTATCCGGTGCAAAGGCCAATTTTTGGTTGAAATGCAAGACTGAATTGAATGAAACAACTCAATAGTAACATCATCTATGTGGTCGATGTGAACAACTTTTACCCATGGATAAATTCATTCCGAGGTCGTATGTGGCCTATGGGTCCCAAAACGAAACCTTGTATTGGCTTAGTACTAACTTAGTACTGTAGCACTACCTTAGTGCTAGCTATAATAATGGTGAGGTACTATTTCGTAATGGAGGTAAATCAGTAAGAACGTCAAAAATCCTATATGGTAATGAAGGTTATGTCACATGTGGGTTCGAAAACCAAACTTTATATTTCCTAGGACCAAACTATGTATTTCCTTAGTACTAACTTAGTGTTGTAGCACTAGCTTAGTGTTGTAGCACTAGCTTAGTACTATAGTGCTTGTTGTAGTAGTGGTAGGTTATTATATGCTAACGGAGGTAAATCGGTAAGTGTATCCAGGTGTACGCGGTGTCCCGTCGCGTGCTGCCTCCCTGGTCCCCGCAGACCTGCACCAACGTGACGCGCCTTTGCCTTGACCTGGCCGATCGGATGTCCGTCTCCGAGGGCCTCGCGCCTGTAACCAACATCACCCATGTCTTCTACGTCGCCTGGTCCAGCTACCCGTCGGAGGCACAGAACTGGGAGGCCAACTCCGCCATGCTCCGCAACGTTTTCTTGGTCCCAAAACGAAACCTTGTATTGACTTAGTACTAACTTAGTACTAACTTAGTACTATGTTAGTGCTAGCTATAATAATGGTGATGTACTATTTGGTAATGGAGGTAAATCGGTAAGAACGTTAAAATGCTATATGGTAATGGATGTTATGTTACATGTGGGTCCTAAAACCAAACTTTGTACTCGTTTACTACTAACTTAGTTCTTTAGCACTACGATAGTGCTAGCTACAATAGTGGCAATGTATTATATGCTGATGGTGGTAAATCGGTAACAACACTTGGATCGTTTCAATCCGAGGTCGTGTGTGGCCAATGGGTCCCAATACGAAGCCTCGTATTCGCTTGGTACTGACATAATACTATCGCACTCGCTTAATGGTAAATGTAATATAGACAAGGTACTTTATGATAATGGAGGTAAATAGGTATGATCTGAAACTGTTGTATGGTAGTGAATGTTATGTAGCATGTAACTTTTTTTTGGCATGCAGGATCCGTGAAACCCTTCTACAGTACAAGTTAAAAAAGCAAATGCATCAATCATCAGTAATACAAAGAGAAAACATCTCCCCTCGTTCACAAAAAAAGAAGAGAAAACATCACCCCCGCTCCTGTACATCTGTTCCTTTAAAGAAGAGGCAGCCTGTGTCTCAAAAACATCTTATCCGTGAAACTCTTCTTCTTGCCAATCAAATTATCGAAAAACATATGTCCATGAAAAAGCGAGAACATCTCCATTGGCTCCTGCATATGGCCGGACCTTTCAAGCCTTCTCACTAATCATGGACCACTGATGTAAATTTATATCCATGTCATATGAACGAACTACACCACTGATGTAAATGTATGATAGAAAAAAAAGAAAACTTGCCGAACATGGCCGGTGACTCCACCTCCCCTTCAATCCTGCTCTCCTATATATGGCTGGTGTTTGCGATTTCTCTAACTGATCGATGTCCCAAACTCCCCATCACCATCAAGTGCATTGTCCCACCCATAGGGCCAACATCACACCACAAAGTAACCTGAAACCAAGTGTTGCAAGGTATCACACGAGATCGACTACGCCCTAAGTGGGGATCGATCTTAGTGATGGTTAGTGTGGCCATGTCGCCCTCCATCCACCCCGGGCATCAAAGTACACCCACTTTTATCATATAAAAAAGGCTAATTACCAAGTACAACCTCCATCACGTTTCTTTGGGCTTCATGTTCCGAGAAGACTACAATCTAACACTAGTAGAAAACAGGGCTGTCGTTCGGCCCTGGCCAGACCATTAGTCCCGGTTCTTCAAGAACCGGGACGAATGGGGGGTATTAGACCCGATTCGTGAGCCCAGGGGGCCGGTCGGGGCCTCGTGGGCATTGGTCCCGGTTCGTGTAGAACCATTTGTCTCGGTTCGAGCCACGAACCGGACCAATGGTCCTCGCTGCTGGCCCACAATCATTGGTCCCGGTTCGTGGCATGAACCGGGACAGAAGGGGTGGGTTTAGTCCCGGTTCATGTCACGAACCGGGACAAATAACTTGCCTATATATACCCACCGCCACGGCAGAGCATGCCACAGTGCTCTGTTTTTTCAATCCGGCGAGGTTTCTAGTTCACCTCCTATGCACATAAGGTGTTCACCTCCTATGCACATGAGTGTTCGATGAAATGCCCGAGCCACACTAGTTAAGCTTTCTCCTCTCGAAACTCGACCTAGGAGCTCCTTTTTTTTTGAGATTTGTCTAGATTTAGGGGTGCGTCACGCCCCATCCCCATTTTCACCGCCGTTGATCGCCCGCGCCGATCTCGTCGCCGGCACCACCATGGTGAGCCTCTTGTTCTTATCTTCTTTATGATACTTGTCTGATTTTCTTACTTTAGATAGATATTTGTCTGATTTTCTTAATTTTGACACACATAATTATATGTAATGCACGCAGATGAACCGACAATGGATGTATGGTGACACACACACCTCCGAGTACATTAAGGGCGTGCATATTTTCTCGAAGTGGCTGAGGCAAACTAGCAGAATGGTTTTATGTGTTGTCCATGCAGTAAATGTGGGAATACGAAGTCTTACTCTGACCGGAAAATCCTTCACACCCACCTGCTTTACAAGGGTTTCATGCCACACTATAATGTTTGGACGAGGCACGGAGAAATAGGGGTATGTTGGAAGACGGCGAAGAAGAAGAGGACGATGACAACTATGTGCCCCCTGAATACGGTGATGCTGCAACGGGGGGAGCTCCTGAAGATCAAGAGGAACCAGACGATGTGCCCGATGATGCTGCAACGGGGGAAGCTGCTGAAGATCAAGAGAAACCAGACGATGTGCCCGATGATGATCTCCGCCGGGTCATTGTCGATGCAAGGACGCAATGCGGAAGTCAAAAGGAGAAGCTGAAGTTCGATCGCATGTTAGAGGATCACAAAAAAAAGTTGTACCCCAATTGTGAAGATGGCAACACAAAGCTGGGTACCGTACTGGAATTGCTGCAGTGGAAGGCAGAGAATGCTGTGCCTGACAAAGCATTTGAGAAGCTACTGAAAATATTGAAGAAGAAGCTTCCAAACGATAATGAATTGCCCGACAGTACGTACGCGACAAAGAAGGTCGTATGCCCTCTAGGATTGGAGGTGCAGAAGATACATGCATGCCCTAATGACTGCATCCTCTACCGCGGTGCGTACGAGGATTTGAACGCATGCCCGGTATGCGGTGCATTGCGGTATAAGATCAGACGAGATGACCCTGGTGATGTTGACGGCGAGCCCCATAGGAAGAGAGTTCATGCGAAGGTGATGTGGTATGCTCCTATAATACCATGGTTGAAACGACTGTTCGGAAACAAAGAGCATGCCAAGTCCATGCGATGGCACAGTGAGGACCGTAAGAAAGACGGGAAGTTGAGAGCACCCGCTGACGGGTCGCGGTGGAGAAAAATCGAGAGAGAGTACTGGGCTGAGTTTGGACGTGACCCAAGGAACGTATGGTTTGGTTTAAGTGTGGATGGCATTAATCCTTTCGGAGAGCAGAGCAGCAATCACAACACCTTGCTCGTGACTCTATGTATGTATAACCTTCCTCCTTGAATGTGCATGAAGCGGAAGTTCATTATGATGCCAGTTCTCATCCAAGGCCCTAAGCATCCCGGCAACAACATTGATGTGTACCTAAGGCCATTAGTTGAAGAACTTTTACAGTTGTGGAATGGAAACGGTGTGCGTGCGTGGGATGAGCACAAACAGGAGGAATTTAACCTGCACGCGTTGCTGTTTGTAACCATCAACGATTGGCTCGCTCTCAGTAACCTTTCAGGACAGACAAACAAGGGATACCACGCATGCACGCACTGTTTAGCTGACACCGAAATTATATACCTGGGAAGCTGCAGGAAGAATGTGTACCTGGGCCATCGTCGATTTCTTCCGATCAACCATCAATGTCGAAAGAAAGGCAAGCATTTCAAAGGCAAGGCGGATCACCGGAAGAAGCCCGCCATGCGTACCGGGGATCACGTACTTGCTATGGTCAATGATTTACACGTAATCTTTGGAAAGGGTCCCGGCGGACTAGCTGTTCCGAGTGACGCTGGGGGACACACACCCATGTGGAAGAAGAAATCTATATTTTGGGACCTACCCTACTGGAAAGACCTAGAGGTCCGCTCTTCGATAGACGTATGCACGTGACGAAGAACCTTTGCGTCAACCTGCTAGGCTTCTTGGGCGTGTATGAGAAGACAAAAGATACAGCTGAGGCACGGGAGGACGTGCAACGTTTGCACAAAAAAGACGGCATGCCTCCAAAGCAGTATGAAGGTCCTGCCAGCTATGCTCTTACCAAAGAAGAGAAGGAAATCTTCTTTGAATGCCTGCTTAGTATGATGGTCCCGACTGGCTTCTCGTCTAATATAAAGGGAATAATAAATATGGCAGAGAAAAAGTTTCAGAACCTAAAGTCTCATGACTGCCACGTGATTATGACGCAACTGCTTCCGGTTGCATTGAGGGGGCTTCTACCGGAAAACGTCCGATTAGCCATTGTGAAGCTATGTGCATTCCTCAATGCAATCTCTCAGAAGGTGATCGATCCAGAAATCATACCAAGGCTAAGGAGTGATGTGGTGCAACGTCTTGTCAGTTTCGAGCTGGTGTTCCCACCATCCTTCTTCAATATCATGACGCACGTCCTAGTTCATCTAGTTGACGAGATTGTCATTCTGGGCCCCGTATTTCTACACAATATGTACCCCTTTGAGAGGTTCATGGGAGTCCTAAAGAAATATGTCCGTAACCGCGCTAGGCCAGAAGGAAGCATCTCCATGGGCCATCAAACAGAGGATGTCATTGGGTTTTGTATTGACTTCATTCCTGACCTTAAGAAGATAGGTCTCCCTAAATCGCGGTATGAGGGGAGACTGACTGGAAAAGGCATGCTTGGAGGGGAGACAATAATATGCAGGGACGGATATTCTTGGTCTCAAGCACACTGCACAGTTCTACATAACTCTACCTTGGTGACCCCTTATGTCGATGAACACAAGAACAGTCTGCACTCCAAACACCCGGAGCAGTGTGACGACTGGATTACATGTGAACACATCAGGACTTTCAGCAGTTGGTTGGAAACACGTCTCAGAGATGAAAACACTGTTTGTGATGAGTTGTACTCGTTGTCCAGGGGACCATCTTCGACTGTTACGATTTGGAAAGGATACGAGATAAATGGGAATACATTTTACACGATCGCCCAAGATCAAAAGAGCACCAACCAAAACAGCGTGTCCGCTTTGATGCAGCCACCGAGAGGGGAAAGGACACATATTATGGTTACATAGTGGACATATGTGAACTTGACTACGGAGTAGATTTTAAGGACCCTTTGTTTAAGTGCAAATGGGTCAATCTGTCAGGAGGCAGGGTACAGGTAGACCCACAGTACGGAATGACAACAATAGATCTGAACAATCTTGGGTACACTGACGAACCGTTCGTCCTAGCCAATGATGTGGCACAGGTTATTTATGTGAAACATGTCTACCAAACCGAGAAAAATAAAAAATAAGGAAGCGAATACATCATACGATGAGCCAAAGTGCCACATAGTTCTTTCAGGAAACAGGGGCATCGTGGGAGTGGAGGGCAAGACAGACATGTCCGAAGATTATGAAAAGTTTCATGAAATTCCTCCCTTCAAAGTCAAGGCTGACCAAAGCATCCTGATAAATGATGAAGATTATCCATGGTTACGGCGCAATAAGGAAAGGACACAAGCGAAGAAAAAGTGAAGACTTTCTCCACAACTATTATGATGATACCATGCCAACTTTCAACTTTTTGTAGTTCATTTGAAATGCATGTTGTAACAGACAAGTTTTCGTATGAAATCCTGATACTTCGAAAGAGATTGTCCGTTTTGTACACGAAGTGCATCCAGTTTTTGTCGTAACCCTCTCAACTTTCTTGCATATGCTATGTGGATGAAATGATGATACCATGTCAAAACAAAAGAGAGGCGCAATGCTCACCTGTACGTTGCTTAGCTTCTGGCCAATGTGATGGTGAGCACTGCGCTTCTCCCTTCATCGTCTCTACATTCAGGGCTTATAAACCGCTGCGAGTGCCTCTCGCTTGGCGAGGTGGGACTAAAAAACAGCTGCAGAAAAAATCAACTAAAAAACTCGGTTCATGCCACGAACCGGTACTGAAAGGTGCTCGTGGGGCCCCAGCCTTAAACCTGTACCAAATAAAATGCCTTCGTAACAGCCTTAGAACTCGTACTAAAGGAATCAACTAAAAAGCTTTTATAAACCTCTAGTATTATTGAAACTAAAATTATATAGAATTTTTTTACAAATTTTAATAGCAAAAAGAATTATCATAAAAGAAAATAAATAAGTAATTAGAATTTTGTTCAAAACATTAAAAGCAAAAAGAGTTATCATAAAAGAAAATAAATAAGTAATTAGAATTTTGTTACAAACTTTAATAGCAAAAAGAATTATCGTAAAAGAAAATAAATAAGTAATTAGAAACAAAAAAGAAAGCAAAAAACATGATTTTTTTTAAAAAAAAGTGCCACCTACAAGGCCACCACTGTGTGCATACGACTAGAAACTCATTACTAGGGCCAGGATGCAGGCCCGCAGTAGGCTCAATAGACCCACAAGCACACAGAGTGATTTTAGGCCCGTAAGCCTGCAGTAGAGAGGAGCTCGAAGTGGTTGGTTCGGCAGGGCTTATAAACCACTCCGAGCCCCTCTCGGCTAGCGAGGTGGAACTAAACATAACATCGCACCGTGCCAGCACACGCCCTTTGGTCCTGGTTGGTGCCACCAACCGGGACTAAAGGGGTGCATTGGTACCGGTTGGTGGCACCAACCGGGACCAAAGGTCTCTATTTCCCGCCCTTTGGGCTGCTGAAAAGAGGCCTTTTGTCCCGGTTTGTGGCACCAACCGGGACCAAAGGTGTCTGTTTCCCGCCCTTTGGGCTGCTGAAAAGAGGCCTTTGGTCCCGGTTGGTGCCCTTTGGTCCCGGTTGGTGCCACCAACCGGGACTAAAGGGGTGCATTGGTCCCTGTTGGTGCCATGAACCGGGACCAATGCTCTGCCTATATAAGTAGCACTCGTGAAAATTTGATTCAGTTCGTTCTTCCCCGCCGCCCGACGCCGCCAGGCTGCCTGTCCGTCTCCGCCTCGTCGTCGCCGTCGTCGCCCCGCGCCGTCCCGCGCCGCCCCAACGCCGTCGCGGCCCCCCGCCCCGCGCCCCGTGCACCGCGACGCCGCCGGCCCCTGCCCGTCGCCGCCCCGCCCCGCCCCGCGCCGCACCTCACTGTCGACCGTCGCCGCGCCGCCCCGCCCCACGCCGCACCTCACCGTCGCCGTCGCCGTCGCCGTCGACGTCCCCGTGAGCAAAAGATTTTTTCTGTTAAAAGATTTTTTTTTCTGTTAAAAGATTTTTTTGGTGATATTATTGTTGAATATGCATGTTTGTATGTTCATATATATATATATGCAAAGATCGAATATGTCAAATTTGTATGATTTTTTTCTGTTCATAGAATTTTTATGATTTTTTTCTGTTGTAATTTTATTCATAGAATTTTAATGATTTTTTTGTTCATAGTATTTTCTTTGTAAATTTATGTATATGTTCATATTGTGTATGTATAGGAAAATTGTGCATGATCAAAGTCATTTATGAATATGTTCATATTTAGAATAGAGGAAAAAGGAAAAAATAAGAAGAGAAAATGTTTAATATAGTTAGTTAGAAAAATAATAGAACTATAGTTAAACTATTTTATTTTTAGTAAGTACTACTTTATTTTATTTATAGTAAGTGCTTCGTATATAGTTGAACTAGCTAGTTGATTTAATAAACTACTTTATTTTCTATATATAGAAGTAGTTTGTTTTTAATAAGTACTACTTTATTTATTTATAGTAAGTGCTTAGTAGTTGAATTAGTTGATTTAATTAATAAAACTACTTTATTTAACTATATATAGAAGTAGTTCCCGCATCGACATCGACGATGCCTATCCCGCATCCTCGTCGTCGTCGACTCGGCGGTGGAGGCCTGCTTAATCAGGGCCATGTTCAGGACTGGGCTCCGCCGGGCTGGTATTGGGAGGTGCTACCTTCCGGGGGACGTAGGTTGGTGAGGAGGCAGCTCGTTGTTGACCCGATCCTTGTTTGGTGGCGGTCCCGTGGGCCAGTGACGGTGCCGAGGCTTCCGGACACCGCGGAGGTGGTACGTCACCGTGTGAGCGAGGAGGACGAGCACGTCCGTCGCTACATGGTTACATTGGAGGGAAGGTTCGACAATACCTGGCAGGTTCTTCAGGGATCTCACTGGAGCTATGATCCTGTGATGGTTCCTTATCTTTGGGTGTCCACCGCCAGCGACGATACCCGTCGGGCGCTACGGTTCTAGCTGTATTAGTGATGCTATATGTATGACAAGAGATGATGTAGTTTTGCTTACAATTGAATGCATGCTAATTTGAATACTACTTTATTTTACGATTTGGTTTTGCTTATTGAATGCTCAAATTGGAAAAGTACTCCTACTTTGAATGCTAAAATTGGAGAGCACTATGCAGAAATCTAGGAGCCCCCTCCATCATCCACGTCATCGTCATCGTCCCCGTCACCGACCCCCCTCCGACCTCGAGTCAGGGTCTATATTGTTTTATGCTATTTTACCTTAAAGAGGGTATTTAATTAGGTCTTATCTAATACTGATGATCATGTTGCTGTAAATGTTGTATGACAATGTTGTAAAGGGTAGTAATTGGTCTCTTTAGCTGCTTTTCAGAGATGGAGTTCTTCACGATTATACTTGAGAAATCCTCCAGCAGGCAGGTGCTGCCGAACAATTTTGTGTAGATGCTGGACGGCCATCGGCCACAAAACATGAAGCTGAGGCAGGCCGGCAACGGGCTTCGCAAGCTGTGGACGTGGAGGTGGTGTTCGACACCGATGGAAGCATGTACCTAGATCGTGGCTGGAAGCAGTTCGTCCGTGCCTACGACCTGCGGCACGGGTACTTCCTTGTCTTAAGGTACGACGGCAAGGCCACGTTTGCCGTGAAGGTGTTCGACACGACTATGTGTCGGAGGCGCTACCAGGACGACGACGATGCCAGTATGCTCTGTCTCTTCTTCCTCTCCATTAGGCTATGTCTCACACCCATTTAAAAAAACTTTTTTGCATTTGGCAAGGCAATGGGAGCAGGAGCAACGAGTACTGACAATGTTGTAAAGGGTAGTAATTGGTCTCTTCTGCCGCTTTTCAGAGATGGAGTTCTTCACGATTATACTTGAGAAATCCTCTAGCAGGCAGGTGTTGCCGGACAATTTTGTGAAGATGTTGGACGGTCATCGGCCACAGAACATGAAGCTGAGGCAGGCCGGCAACGGCCTTCGCAAGCTGTGGGACGTGGAGGTGGCGTTCGATACCGATGGAAGCATGTACCTAGATCGTGGATGGAAGCAGTTCGTCCGTGCCTACGACCTGCGGCACGGGTACTTCCTTGTCTTCAGGTACGATGACAACTCCACGTTCACCGTGAAGGTGTTCGACACGACTATGTGTCGGAGGCGCTACCAGGACGACGACGATGCCAGTACGCTCTGTCTCTTCTTCCTATCCATTAGGCTATGTCTCACACCCATTTTAAAAAAAAACTTTTTTGCATTTGGCAAGGCAATGGGAGCAGGAGCAGCGAGTACTGCGACAGGTGCTATGTCTACGACAGCAGCGACTCTGACTATAGCAAAAGTAGGAGCGACCCTGGCTACAGCAAAAGTAGCAGCGACGATGGCGTCGCGATGGTGATCCCACAGCTGGGCGACAGGGCCATGCCAATTCTGGTAAAGGAGTACATCCCACAACCTGGCCTTGGGCTTCGCCGCTCTAAGTGCATCAGGATGATGAAGGAGAAGGTGAAGAAGCAGGAGTGAAGATCTTAAGAACCTGATGGAGCTTTAATCTTTACATGTAAACCTTTTAAGTACGATAGTGTAACATCCCAAAATTATAAATTTTGGAATGTTAATATAATTATTAGATTGATTATTTGTTTGTTTGAGTGACTGAAACTTGAGTGGAATTTGAAACTTCTCAAAAAAAGAGAGGGAATAAAATGACTTTCCCAAAATGTTCTATTTTGAATCCCTTTTCAATTTTGAGTTTGAATATTTTCAAAACCCTTTGATTAAAAAAAAAATCAAACGAGAGGAGGAAAATGACCCTCCAAAATCAGAGACAATGTCTTGATTCAAATTTTATGTATTTGCAATTTATTTGAAATTCAAATTTCTTTTCATTTGAAAGTTATTGCAAAAAAATAATTTTTTTAAAAAGTATTTTTTTGGTTTTGAAAATATGTTCATGTTTTAGAAAATTTTATTCTGAAAATTTTGATATATAATATGTCTATATAAAATGTTCTCTCTTTTTCATTTATACGTTTTTCTTCTTTGTTTTTTTTTAAAAAAAAATTATTCGTTCGAGAAAAAAAAAGGCCACGGCTGGCCGTAACTACTCATGCGGCTGGCCAAAGTTTTTTTTGCCCATGCGGCCCTTCTTCTCTCTTTTTTCTATTTTTTCCTCTTTATGTATATGTTTAGTCCCACATTGTCTATCTATGGACCATCAGACCTCCCTTCCACCTATAAATATAGATCCATAGGAGAATCCAAAAATCATCTATTTCGGGTTAAATCAATCTTTTAGTTTAACTAGATTTATTAAATAAAAATATTTTTTCTTCTCTTCGGCATGATTTCTCAAAGTCGTCTCCTCATTGGAATTAATTCTTACTCTGCATTCTAAAGGTATTTCTCTTCGTATTTTTTTATACTTCCATAGTTTATTATTTCTAGACTAGTATTCCTACACTAGTATACGGTAGAGTAATTAGATATATTAATTAGTCTTCGTATTTCCACATTAGTATTAGAATTCTTTTAGACGTAGCACTTTTATTCCGTAAAACAGCTTGGCCCTGATTTTTCAAATAGCCATAACTTTTTACTCATTTATCCGAATTAGATGAAACCAACGCCTAGAGTTTCGTCTTGATCCCACCTATCCTATGAACCTATCATATCAACTTTTCGAAATTTTCAAATTTCGAAATTTGTTCAGATTCATATTCAAACTTCTTTTGATCATATCTTTTTATCCGTAGCTCCGTTTTAGATGAATCCAATTGCGTCCGATTCGTATCAAAGTAATCTTCCTGTTTGTATCATTAGTTTTAAATTTTCAACTTATAAATTTGATCAAATCAGATTTATCTATTAGTGCCCAAAAGTGTTCACATCGTTCTAAGCCGATTCAATGTTATATTGAAGTATTTGTATCTTTTGATCCGCTAGTTCAAATCTAGTAATTCTTTTTTCTACACGCTCATATTGATCTCCTATATCCAGTAGCATCATTAGTTTCGACCTTTGAACCTTACAAATTTGAGCGATTCAAATTTGTATTCAAACATTCATTTGATCTTATCTTGCAAATCGTACCACCTTTTCAATTGATTCCTTTTACCCCTAAACACTCATGTCATATATTTTTGTACGTAACCATCGTACTTCAGTTCAACCTCTCTTGACCTTTTTAATGCAAATTCAATTCATACTTCAATTCGCTATAACTTGCGTTGTAGTGCTCCATTTCAAGAAATTCTTTCTACAAATAAACTCTTATGCCTTATACTATTTGTCAAACAACATTCATGTTGTTCTCCCAATATTTTTGATCATCTCCCATAGTGTATGCAAGTCGAGCTTATATAGCGATAGTTGATCATCCTTTGATTCTTTTGAGTTGACCCCTTTCACCGTTCCTTTTACAACACCATAAGGCCCTATCTTTTTTTATTAAACCTTAGTACATTGTTATTTTGCATCAAGACATGCTTTGTTCTTATGTTCTCTTGGTTCTTCCTTTTTGGCATGAATGTTTATTGAATGCTATTTGTTTACGATAGATTGCTCGGAGTGTGGCGAGTAGAATTATCAGGATTATGAGAGCGACTATCTTCATCAAGTAATACCAGGCAAGTCACTTTGATCATACTATCACCTATGTTTTATGCATCGTAGTTCTACCATCCTATGTCCAATTGCATGCTGAGTAGGTACTTGGAAATTTTAGTATAGATTGTAGTATCATGTGGTAGGCACACAACAACCCCGATACTTGGCCCCGGGACGACAAATTTCATATTGCTATGCTCGAGTAGACGGGATTTCGGTTGAGTGCATAACACGAGTGATGTGAGGTTGATTAAATAATCAAGACCGGTTAAGACAAGATTTTCAAGACCTCGGACGCAATGCAACTCTGGGTGAAGGACGGTTGATCGGCTCCTTGGAGAACCCAGTGGATGACCCGGGATGCTGGAGAGGCCATGACATCCTGCGAAAAGCTTCACCCAGGCTCAAAGAGACGGACGGATATTTTCAAGACCCAAGGCTTACCTGCACAGCCACAAGTCATTATGGGCTCTGGCTTGGTTGGACAACGTGGCGACTCTGGACAGACGGTGCCAGCAGATGTAGAAGAACGGTAGGATTGGATGGGCACCGACAGGGATTCAGAGGGACCCGTTGAATGACCATGTTTTGATCATCCGGTCTTCAAACACCCTGAAGTGCGAGGACATACACGGAGGCGATCAAATCTTGTGGGGAACGTGTGCAAAACTCTGAAGAGTACTCAAAACTAATCGATTAGCCGTGTCCACGGTCATGGACAACTTGAGCCAAAGGAACTAAAGTTATCTGGATTTCTCAACACAAATAATAATATTGATGTGGGAATTATTGACAACTCGGGTGCGAGAATTGGTTGGCGGAACCATCTCGTTAACAACCAACAATGTAGTAACATTTTGCTTTTAGCCCTCTCTTGATGTAGGAGAAAACTTGCTTTTCGCTAAAAACTTATAGCCCCACCTGCCATATATGCATATAGTATAGATGATTACTTTTCACCCCTCTCTTATGTGACTTGCCGGCATATTCAATATGCTGGCCTACACGGCTGCAACGTCTTATGTTGCAGATATTTTCTTCGACGAGTAAGAGTACGATTCAGGGTTACGGTCTACATTCAACTTGCCGTTGGTGTTTATTGGGACTCCACTCCCTTGACTTATTCCGCTGAGATATTTAAGGTATATATCAGTTTTACGCTATTTGCATGTGATTGCACGTTGATATATACATTGATGTACTGTGTGTGCCAGCATACTGATCCAGGGATGGCACAGAAACACAAAGGCTTGACTCGTTTTGAGTCGATATATAATATGTCTATATAAAATGTTCTCTCTTTTTCATTTATACGTTTCTCCTCTTTGTTTTAAAAAAAATAATTTGTTTGTTCGATAAAAAACAAAAAACAAAGTCCACGGCTCGCCGTAACTGCTCATGCGGCTGGCCAAAGTTTTTTTTGCCCATGCGGCCCTTCTTCTCTCTTTTTTCTATTTTCTCCTCTTTACGTATATGTTTAGTCCCACATTGCCTAGCTATGGACCATTAGACCTCCCTTCCACCTATAAATATAGATCCATAGGAGCATCCAAAAATCATCTATTTCGGGTTAAATCAATCTTTTGGTTTAACTAGATTTATTAAATAAAAATATTTTTTCTTCTCTTCGGCGGGATTTCTCGAAGTCATCTCCTCATTGGAATTAATTCTTACTCTGCATTCTAAAGGTATTTCTCTTCGTATTTTTTTTATACTTCCGTAGTTTATTATTTCTAGACTAGTATTCCTACACTAGTATACGGTAGAGTAATTAGATATATTAATTAATCTTCGTATTTCCACATTAGTACTAGAATTCTTTTAGACGTAGCACTTTTATTCCGTAAAACAGCTTGACCCTGATTTTTCAAATAGCCATAACTTTTTACTCGTTTATCCGAATTAGATGAAACCAACGCCTAGAGTTTCGTCTTGATCCCACCTATCCTGTGAACCTATCATATCAACTTTTCAAAATTTCGAAATTTCGAAATTTGTTCATATTCATATTCAAACTTTTTTTGATCATATCTTTTTATCCGTAGCTCCGTTTTAGATGAATCCAATTGCGTCGGATTCGTATCAAAGTAATCTTCCTGTTTGTATCTTTAGTTTTAACTTTTCAACTTATAATTTTGATCAAATTAGATTTATCTATTAGTGCCCAAAAGTGTTCACATCGTTCTAAGCCGATTCAATGTTATATTGAAGTATTTGTATCTTTTGATCCGCTAGTTCAAATCTAGTAATTCTTTTTTCTACACGCTCATATTGATCTCCTATATCCAGTAGCATCATTAGTTTCGACCTTTGAACCTTACAAATTTGAGCGATTCAAATTTGTATTCAAACATTCATTTGATCTTATCTTGCAAATCGTACCACCTTTTCAATTGATTCCTTTTACCCCTAAACACTCATGTCATATATTTTTGTACGTAACCATCGTACTTCAGTTCAACCTCTCTTGACCTTTTTAATGCAAATTCAATTCATACTTCAATTCGCTATAACTTGCGTTGTAGTGCTCCATTTCAAGAAATTCTTTCTACAAATAAACTCTTATGCCTTATACTATTTGTCAAACAACATTCATGTTGTTCTCCCAATATTTTTGATCATCTCCCATAGTGTATGCAAGTCGAGCTTATATAGCGATAGTTGATCATCCTTTGACTCTTTTGAGTTGACCCCTTTCACCGTTCCTTTTACAACACCATAAGGCCCTATCTTTTTTTATTAAACCTTAGTACGTTGTTATTTTGCACCAAGACATGCTTTGTTCTTATGTTCTCTTGGTTCTTCCTTTTTGGCATGAATGTTTATTGAATGCTATTTGTTTATGATAGATTGCTCGGAGTGTGGCGAGTAGAATTATCAGGATTATGAGAGCGACTATCTTCATCAAGTAATACCAGGCAAGTCACTTTGATCATACTATCACCTATGTTTTATGCATCGTAGTTCTACCATCCTATGTCCAATTGCATGCTGAGTAGGTACTTGGAAATTTTAGTATAGATTGCAGTATCATGTGGTAGGCACACAACAACCCCGATACTTGGCCCTGGGACGACAAATTTCATATTGCTATGCTCGAGTAGACGAGATTTCGGTTGAGTGCATAACACGAGTGATACGAGGTTGATTAAATAATCAAGACCGGTTAAGACAAGATTTTCAAGACCTCGGACGCAATGCAACTCTGGGTGAAGGACGGTTGATCGGCTCCCTGGAGAACCCAGTGGATGACCCGGGATACTGGAGAGGCCATGACATCCTGCGGAAAGCTTCACCCAGGCTCAAAGAGACGGACGTATATTTTCAAGACCCAAGGCTTACCTGCACAACCACAAGTCATTATGGGCTCTGGCTTGGTTGGACAACGTGGTGACTCTGGACAGACGGTGCCAGCAGATGTAGAAGAACGGTAGGATTGGATGGGCACCGACAGGGATTCAGAGGGACCCGTTGAATGACCATGTTTTGATCATCCGGTCTTCAAACACCCTGAAGTGCGAGGACATACACGGAGGCGATCAAATCTTGTGGGGAACGTGTGCAAAACTCTGAAGAGTACTCAAAACTAATCGATTAGCCGTGTCCACGGTCATGGACAACTTGAGCCAAAGGAACTAAAGTTATCTGGATTTCTCAACACAAATAATAATATTGATGTGGGAATTATTGACAACTCGGGTGCGAGAATTGGTTGGCGGAACCATCTCGTTAACAACCAACAATGTAGTAACATTTTGCTTTTAGCCCTCTCTTGATGTAGGAGAAAACTTCTTTTCGCTAAAAACTTATAGCCCCACCTGCCATATATGCATATAGTATAGATGATTACTTTTCACCCCTCTCTTATGTGACTTGCCGGCATATTCAATATGCTGACCTACACGGCTGCAACGTCTTATGTTGCAGATATTTTCTTCGACGAGTAAGAGTACGATTCAGGGTTACGGTCTACACTCAACTTGCCGTTGGTGTTTATTGGGACTCAACTCCCTTGACTGCTTCCGCTGAGATATTTAAGGTATATATCAGTTTTACGCTATTTACATGTTATTGCACGTTGATATATACATTGATGTACTGTGTGTGCCAGCATACTGATCCAGGGATGGCACAGAAACACAGAGGCTTGACTCGTTTTGAGTCGGGTCGCTACAGATAGTGTTGAACTGTTACTGCACTTTTAAGTATGATGGTGGTGTGCGTGATGAAATTTTGTGCATGCTCATGGATGCTCATTAATGAAAGATAAAATTATTTCTTTTGTTGCTTGCTAATGGATGCTCCTTGGTTGGTGTATATAACAACCTAAATTAACCCCTAAACCAACCCCTTTCAAAAAAAAAAAAAACTCAGCTTCAGCCAGGTGCTGGCGCGTGGATGCCTTTTGGTCCCGGTTGGTGTCTAAAGGCCCCCTGCCTGGCCTGGCCGCAGCGGCCACGTGGAGGCCCATCTGTCCCGGTTGATGTAAGAACCGGGACTAAAGGGCGAGAGCATTAGTAACGACATTTTAGTCCCGGTTCCAAAACCAGGACAGAAGGTACTTACGAACCGGGACAAAAGGTCATTTTTCTACTAGTATAACTATGATAATCATGGATTAATGGTCGATGCAGCCTAAGATGACGTCTACACATCATTGTCTAAAGTAGATCATGTTGCTGTGTTAATTTGTAAACTCGCCATCGAAGAGCCCTCAGTGAATAGGATACACAACGATTTATCTTTGTAATGTTGTTCATCATTGGTTCTCTAAATCCACAAGCAAGTAAAATCTATCATGGATTTTTTTCAATGTGCGACATGATTTTTCGCCCTTTGAACTCATGACTAGCCATGAGCACACTCCACCAGTTTGTGTTTTAGAGGAGCGAACCAGATTCACCTGCATCAAATGTGGCCAGGTACAAAGTAGGGGCATCGTGTTGAATAATCTGGAAAGTCAATTAGTATTTTGCATATGCATAATGCGATTTTTTTTAAATATACACTACATTGCCTGGCTCGCATTCAATTTGTGAATTACATGGATTCACATAATTCTTTTGATACGCAGATTGCTAATACATATCTGCATATATAGTACATATGCATGTCTTCATTTTGTGCTTAGAACAAAGAGAAAATTAGCTATAAATGAATCTTTAAATACATATAAATTATGAAAGTAATAAGAAAATCTGAATGTACCATGCGCCACAAAGATCTCATATTAACACATGATTATCTATGAGATATAGATATGTATAAATTATGGATAGAAATATTAAAACTGGCATCCATATTAAAAATTCTTATTTTTTTGTCTGAGAGAAGAACTTAAAATTTGAATAATCAGTGGTATATATAGTAATGAGAATATACTACAAAATATTGTTTGCCATCACATAATGGCAATATTGATAAGGTTGTCACACAATTGGAGGCAAATAATCAAATCAGAAAATAATCCAAAGCAATGTTACATTTTTCAACCTTCTGTCCAACAAAGATAAACTTGCACGTGTAACAATAATAACCCATATGAAAATATTCATATTATTGTCTGACATATCTTATTCATAACAACTTTATTGCATCTGATATTAAAAATGCTAGCCCGTGCAAGTGCACGGGTTGACGACTAGTGTAATATAGACAAGGTACTATATAGTAATGGACGTATATATGTATGATCTAAAACAGTTATATGGTAATGGATGTTATGTTGCATGTGGTCCTAGAACGAAACTATGTATTTCCTTAGTACTAACTTAGTGTTGTAGCACTAGCTTAGTACTATAGTACTAGCTTAGTGCTAGTTGTAATAGTGGTAGGTTACTATATGCTAACGGAGGTAAATCGGTAAGTGTATCAAGATGTACGTGGTGTCCCGTCGCGGGCTGCCTCCCTGGTCCCCGCCGACCTGCACCAACGTAACGCACGTGCGCCTTGACCTGGCCGATCGGATGTCCGTCTCCGAGGGCCTCGCGCCGCTAACCGACCTCACCCATGTCTTCTACGTTGCCTGGTCCAGCTGCCCATCGGAGGCACAGAACAGGGAGGCCAACTCCGCCATGCTACGCAATGTTCTCTTCGTCCCAAAATAAATTCTTGTATTGACTTAGTACTAACTTAGTACTATAGCACTACCTTAGTGATGGGGTCATAGTCCTAGGGTAGGGTCATAGGCCTGTCCTACAGGTCCTACCCAAGGACTACCCCACACAAGGGACAGGACCTTAAGTATGCCCGACTGTATTAAGGTGCCCCCATCATCCAGTCGGTAACGGGCCCAGAATCATCCAGTCGGAGAATAAGACTCGGAGGACACCAGACCTACCGACTGGATACACTCGGTGCGTCGTAACCTCTCTGGAGGGAAACTTCCGTACGCTTCCGGGTGCATTTACTAGCATTTATAGGATACGTTACCTGTAACGCATGCATTCAATCGCCACTACTCCACCCTCGAATCAGAACCGTTGTGGAGGGCAGCGCACTCTATATAAGCCGCCCTCCCCCACTGGTAAGGGGGTTAGAAAAACATTGTACTCCATATTACACTCGGTAACAAGCTCCGAGAGCACTGAGACGTAGGGCTATTACCTCCACCGTAGAGGGGCCTGAACTCATACAACCTCGCCGTAGCTAGGATTCTGCCCATCTCATTCGTACCCTACACATCTACTGTCAGGCTTATACCCACGACAGTTGGCGCCCACCGTGGGGCAGGCGTCTAAGCGACTTCCGGCGAGTTTGCGACTACTTCCTTTCGTCATGTCGTTCGGTGGAGATTCGAGCATGGGTCACCAGATCCTCTTCGGTGCTCTCTCCTTCGTCGTCGATGATTCCGCGTGGCTTCGGGAGGCGCCCCTCGACGTCGAGGCGCTTCCCCGTCGCGGGGCCACGCACTTCCGTGCCGGCGCTCGCGGCGTTCTTCTTCTCCAACAATCGTCTCCATTTCCGGCTTGCACCCTCGTCACTCGCCGCAGTAAGCGGTCCCGCAGTCCGCGTCTCCAACGTTGGGTACAGCATGCCCGAGCAGGTGGCAGTTCTGGAGTCTGTTGTAGTCGCCCCACGCTCCCAGTGCTCGGATTCGGTTCCGACTGAGCTTCCTACCGAGTACGTGGGTCGTGGGCCTGCAGCAGAAGCACACATGGCCAACTCCCATGAAGATCCTCGTCAAGCCGACCGAGGTGAAGTTGGCGAAGCATCCGGTGCGCGTCGTCGGCCTCGTCGTTCTGCCAGCCGACACACTCGGCGGAGCAACGTGGAGGTGTTCCGCACACCTCTCCTCAACCTGGCCGCGGCTGCCCAGATTGCCGATTCCCTCCAGCCGACTGATTCGAAGGCAGGAAGGGGAATCGAACAAATCCGAGCCCTGTTGCGCACGGCGCAGCAGCAGAATTCGGCAGTCTCCCAGTCTCACAATCGGATCCACAATAGTTCCGTCCATGCAAACACGCATCGATCGGTTCACAGCCCTGGCTCTCATCAGTATCGCCGTCGCTCACGCACCCCTCCGCGGGGTGGGCCCTATGGGTCCCGGCATCATGATGATCGGCATTCGGTTGGCGACACTTACGACCCAAGACCCGACGCAAGGGGACGAATCGCCCAACGAAGAGTCGACAGAGGTCGAGCCCACGGCGATGGCCGTGATATGGACCGTCCGAGTGGAAGCAGGGCCATCGTATCCGGCCCCGAGTGTTTTAGTCGAGCCATCCGCTCGGCTGATATCCCGCCCAACTTCCGATTGGCTGCGGGAATCGGTAAATTCTCAGGAGAGTCCAAGCCTGAAACATGGCTAGAAGACTACCGAGTGGCAGTCCAGATCGGAGGAGGAGATGACCATGTCGCTATGAAGCACCTCCCTCTGATGCTCGACGGCTCGGCCCGAGCTTGGCTGAACCAGTTGGCCCCCTCAAGCATTTACAGTTGGGCGGATCTACCCCGAGTGTTCTTTAGAACCTTCGAAGGGACGTGCAAGCGCCCTGCAGGTCTTGTGGAGCTTCAGCATTGTGTCCAGAAGCCGAATGAGCCCTTGCGCGACTTCATCCAGCGATGGACGACTCTTTACCACACGGTGGAGAACGTCACCGAGCATCAAGCAGTCTGCGCCTTCAAGGCAGGCGTGCGGTACAGGGAGCTGTACTTGAAGTTCGGTCGAACGGGCGACATCTCCATGAGCAAGATGATGGAGATAGCAACTCGCTACGCAAATGGCGAAGAAGAGGACCGCATCCGTAGCGGCAAACACAAGACAGTCGGCGATGCCGACGGGGGCAACACTCGGAAGAAGAAACCAAAGGTTTCGCCCACACCGCAAGCAGAAGCTGCAGCTGTAACTAGCGCCAAATTCAAGGGCAAAGGGAAGCGCAGTTCGCTCCCAAGAAAAAGGCTTTCAACAATCCCATCCTGGACCAGCCTTGTCCAATCCACATGAAGATGGACGAGGAAGGTAACCCCATATACGCAAAGCACACCACTCGGCAGTGCCGTCTCCTGATCCATGGGTTCAGCGAAGGGCAGCCGAGTGAGAAGAATCCTGAACAGGATGAGGAGGACAAAGAGGATCCGTTCCCCCAAGTCCACGCAACCCTCATGATCTTCGCTGACGTCGAAAGCAAGAGTCGACTGAAGCTAGTGAACAAAGAAGTCAACATGGCCGTTCCGACTGCCCCCAAGTTTCTCAAATGGTCTCAGACTGCGATTACCTTCGATCAGTCGGATCATCCAACACATGTCCCCACCCCAGGAAGGCAGGCTCTGGTCGTCGACCCGGTGGTGGAAGGAGTCTGACTGCGCAAAGTCCTCATGGACGGAGGCAGCGGGCTGAATATTATGTACGCCGACACTCTCAAGGGGATGGGCATTCCGATGTCCAGACTCAGTGAGAGCAATATGCAGTTCCACGGAGTCGTCCCAGGGCGGAAGGCCAAATCACTCGGCCAGATCGCGTTGGAGGTCATCTTCGGCTCCGACAAGAACTTTCGCAAGGAGAAGCTCACGTTTGAGGTGGTGGATTTCCAGAGCGCTTACCATGCAATTCTGGGCCGCCCGGCATATGTGAGTTTCATGGCACGACCGTGCTATGTGTACTTGAAGTTGAAAATGCCCGGTCCAAAAGGCGTTATCACCATCACCGGCAACCGCCAGCGAGCCGAGGAGTGTCTGCAGATGGCTGTACTCGAGCTCGAAGAGTACAAGAAGACAGTCGACCCCGCCGACTTAATGCGCTCGAAGAAGCCAGCTTCTGAGTCCGCGTTCCAGTCGGCGGGAGAGACTAAGAAGGTTAGCATCCACCCGACGGACGAGTCTGCCGCCCCGACGAACATCTCCACCACCCTGGATCCCAAATAGGAAGCCGAGCTCACCCAATTCCTTCGTGAGAATTGGGACATCTTTGCATGGAAGCCATCTGACATGCCGGGTGTACCTAGGGAGTTGGCTGAGCACCGACTGCATGTGGATCCCGCTGCTCGGCCCGTCCGAGAGCGCCTGCGCCGGTCCGCCGCGCACAAGAGGAAGGCAATCGGAGAAGAGGTGGCTAAGCTGTTAGCTGCCAAATTCATTCGCGAGGTTCACCACTCCGAGTGGCTCGCCAATGTAGTCATGGTGCCCAAGAAGAACAAGTCACTCCGAATGTGCATTGACTTCAAGCACCTCAATAAGGTCTGCCCGAAAGACCATTTTCCGCTCCCCCGCATAGATCAAATTTTCGACTCGACTGCGGGGTGCGAGCGCTTATCATTTCTTGATGCCTACTTGGGTTATCATCAGATCTGTCTGTATGGTCCCGATGAGTTGAAAACAGCTTTCATCACCCCGTTTGGGTGCTTCTGCTACATCACCATGCCTTTCGGTCTGAAGAATGCAGGAGCTACTTTTATGCGCATGATCCAAAAATGTCTCCTCGACCAGATCGGTCGCAATGTGGAGGCATACATGGATGATATCGTAGTCAAGTCACGCAAAGGTTCTGACCTGCTGACTGACTTGGCAGAAACATTCGCCAACCTTCGTAGGTACGATATCAAGCTAAGTCCTGCCAAGTGTTCATTCGGTGTTCCCAGCGGAAAGTTACTCGGTTTCTTCGTTTCCGAACGAGGGATCGATGTTAACCCCGAAAAGATCGGGACCATCGTCCGAATGGAGAGGCCGGTCAGAATACACGATGTTCAACTACTCACAGGTTGCTTAGTAGCTTTGAGCAGGTTCATCAGTCGACTCGGCGAAAAAGCACTTCCTCTGTACCGACTCATGAAGAAATCAGATACCTTCGAGTGGACAGACGAAGCCCAAGTCGCATTCGACGACCTCAAAGTCCTACTTTCCACCCAGACGGTTCTTACTGCTCTGCTCGGTAAAGAGCCCCTTCTTCTATATATCGCGGCTACAAATCAAGTCGTCAGTACTGTTCTTACAGTCGAGCGAGAAGAAGAAGGCAAAGCATACAAAGTTCAGCGGCCAGTGTACTACGTCTCCGAAGTCCTGACACCTTCCAAGCAGAGGTATCCCCATTATCAAAAGCTTATCTATGGGATCTATATGACTGCAAAGAAGGTGGCTCATTATTTCCAAGACCACTCGGTATCTGTCGTTTCTAATGCTCCGTTGTTGGAAATTCTCCACAATCGGGACGCATCAGGCCGAGTGGCGAAGTGGGCGATGGAGATGCTGTACTGCAACATCAAGTTCGAGGCCAAGAAAGCTATTAAGTCTCAAGCCCTGGCTGACTTTATAGCAGAATGGGTAGAACAACAGCAACCGACTCACATCTACTCGGCTCATTGGACAATGTTCTTCGATGGGTCTAAGATGTTGAATGGATCCGGCGCTGGTGTTGTGATCGTATCACCAAAGGGTGACAAGCTCAAGTATGTGCTTCAGATACACTTTGATTCCTCTAACAATGAGGCAGAGTATGAAGCTCTTCTCTATGGATTGCGCATGGCCATCTCACTCGGCGTCCGTCGCCTGATGGTCTACGGTGATTCAGACTTGGTGGTCAACCAAGTGATGAAAGAGTGGGACGTAAGGAACCCCACTATGACAACCTACTGCAATGCAGTCAGGAAGCTGGAGAAGAAGTTTGAAGGTCTAGAACTTCATCATGTTCCAAGACTGAAGAACCAAGCGGCGGACGAGTTGGCGAAGCTCGGATCCACTCGGAGACCCGTCCCGAGTGACGTCTGCCTCGAGCACCTCCATCTTCCTTCAGTTAAAGAAGATCCCTTCACGGAAGAGCCAGTACAACCCAAGAGCGCAACAGACCCGACTGAAGTCGATGTGCCTGCTATGGTTGATCTGGTCACAGAGATTCTGGTAATCATTCCCGATTGGACTGTGCCTATTATGGCATATATTCTAAGGCAAGAAATTCCAGAGGATGAAGTCCAAGCCCGGCAAATAGGTCGCAGGTCGAAGGCATTCACTGTCATTGACGGTCAATTGTACAAGGAGAGTGTTTCAGGCGTCCTTCAACGTTGCATTTCCCCAGAGGAAGGGCAGTTGATCCTAGAGGATATCCACTCGGGAACCTGCGGCCATCATGCTTCTTCAAGAGCAATTGTCGCCAAAGCGTTCAGAGCTGGATTCTTCTGGTTGCAGGCTAACGAAATGGCCAAAGCTCTGGTCGATCGATGCGAAGGCTGTCAGTTCTACTCCAACAAGTCCCACAAGCCAACATCTGCACTAAAGACAATCCCACTTGTGTGGCCGTTTGAAGTTTGGGGATTAGACACAGTCGGACCATTCAAGACAGGCCAAGGAGGCTACACACATCTGTTGGTGGCAGTCGACAAGTTTACAAAGTGGATAGAAGCCAAGCCCATCAAGAAACTCGACGCCTCCACAGCCGTGAAGTTTGTTAGAGACATCATCTCCAGATTCGGAGTTCCTCACAGCATAATCACGGACAATGGAACAAACTTCGACTCGGATAGATTCAAAGGTTTCTGCGCGAGTCAAGGTGTCCGAGTGGATTTTGCCTCCGTAGCACATCCGCAATCCAATGGACAAGCTGAGCGTGCAAATGGACTTATCCTTCAAGGTTTGAAGCCTCGACTCTTGCGAGAGATAGGACATGCTGCCGGCGCGTGGGTAACCGAGTTACCTTCAGTACTTTGGGGCCTCCGCACCACTCCGAACAGATCAACAGGGAGATCACCGTTCTTCCTCGTCTATGGAGCAGAAGCGGTCCTTCCGAGTGACCTGCTTCACAATGCCCCGCGAGTCGAACTCTTCTCCGAAGCCGAAGCAGAACAAGCAAGGCAAGATGGAGTCGATCTTCTAGAGGAGGAGCGCGAGATGGCACTTACTCGCTCAACAATTTATCAGCAAGATCTGCGACGTTTTCATGCACGACATGTCAGGAGCCGCACGTTCCAGGCTGGCGATTTGGTGCTCCGAGTGGATCAACAAAGACCACACAAGTTGGCTCCGGCCTGGGAAGGTCCTTTCATCATTTCAAAGGTGCTGAACAACGGGGCATACAGACTCTACAACATTCAGAAGGAGACCGACGAGCCGCACGCGTGGAACGGAGACCTCCTCAAACGTTTTTATACGTGATCGCCGACTGAAGCAGTGTAACGAACAAGTTTTGGCGAAATAATATACAACAGATTCAATTTCTTTTGCAGATTCAGAGTTCTTCTGCGGTTGCACACTACGGTCACACAAAAAAAAACTTAGCTGCGATCCTGCATCGCCTAAGTACTAACTTCCTCCGAGTGTGTACTTCACGTCACACTCGGGGACTTAGCTGCGATCCCGCATCGCCTCAGTATTAACTTCTTCCGAGTGTGCACTATACGTCACACTCGGGGACTTAGCTGGGATCCCGCATCGCCTAAGTACTAACTTCCTTCGAGTGTGCACTTCACGTCACAGTCGGGGACTTAGCTGCGATCCCGCATCGCCTAAGTATTAACTTCCTTCGAGTGTGCACTTATCGTCACACTCGGGGACTTAGCTGCGATCCTGCATCGCCTAAGTATTAACTTCTTCCGAGTGTGCACTATACGTCACACTCGGGGACTTAGCTGCGATCCCGCATCGCCTAAGTATTAACTTCCTTCGAGTGTGCACTTCACGTAACACTCGAGGACTTAGCTGCGATCCCGCATCGCCTAAGTATTAACTTCTTCCGAGTGTGCACTATATGTCACACTCGAGGACTTAGCTGCGATCCCGCATCGCCTAAGTATTAACTTCCTTCGAGTGTGCACTTCACGTCACACTCGGGGACTTAGCTGCGATCCTGCATCGCCTAAGTATTAACTTCTTCCGAGTATGCACTATACGTCACACTCGGGGACTTAGCTGCGATCCCGCATCGCCTAAGTATTAACTTCCTTCGAGTGTGCACTTATCGTCACACTCGGGGACTTAGCTGCGATCCCGCATCGCCTAAGTATTAACTTCCTCCGAGTGTGTACTTCACGTCGCACTCGGGGACTTAGCTGCGATCCTGCATCGCCTAAGTATTAACTTCTTCCGAGTGTGCACTATACGTCACAGTCGGGGACTTAGCTGCGATCCCGCATCGCCTAAGTATTAACTTCCTTCGAGTGTGCACTTCACGTCACACTCAGGGACTTAGCTGCGATCCAACATCGCCTAAGTACTAATATTCCTTCGAGTGTGCACTTATCGTCACACTCGCGGACTTAGCTGCGATCCTGCATCGCCTAAGTATTAACTTCTTCCGAGTGTGCACTATATGTCACACTCGGGGACTTAGCTGCGATCCAGCATCGCCTAAGTACTAATCTGCCTTCGAGTGTGCACTTATCGTCACACTCGGGGACTTAGCTGCGATCCTGCATCGCCTAAGTATTAACTTCCTCCGAGTGTGCACTATACGTCACACTCGGGGACTTAGCTGCGATCACGCATCGCCTAAGTACTAATCTCCTTCGAGTGTGCACTTCACGTCACACTCGGGGACTTAGCTGCGATCACGCATCGCCTAAGTACTAATCTCCTTCGAGTGTGCACTTCACGTCACACTCGGGGACTTAGCTGCGATCCCGCATCGCCTAAGTATTAACTTCTTCCGAGTGTGCACTATACGTCGCACTCGGAGACTTAGCTGCGATCCTGCATCGCCTAAGTATTAACTTCCTCCGAGTGTGCATTATACGTCACACTCGGGGACTTAGTTGTGATCACGAATCCCCTAAGTAATAAATTTCTCCGAGTGTGCACTATACGTTCCACTCGGAGACTTAGTTGTGATCAAGAATCATCTCAGTACTAACCTCCTCCGAGTGTGCACTGTACGTCACACTCGGTAACTTAGCTGTGATCATGAATCACCTAACTCTTCATTTTCTCCGAGTACACATTAAGTGTTCAACTCCAAACATCATTCACGAAAAAGACTAAGTGTTTTCATTGTGACTCCAGCAGTATAGAAACGATAACGGACTCGGTGCGGATCAAGCTTACCCGCACCGATTTAAAAGTATGACGGCCAACAGAAGTGGCCAGAGTATCTTACAGGCAAACACTCGGCATACCGAGGATAAAGTTTGATCATGCGTCAGCTGGGCCCGCGTCAGGACTAGAGGGTTCCACAAAGGTATCCAGGTCGATTCCATCAGCAATGCGGGTCGCAGTCTCCAGGAATGTCTCCATGAAGTCTTCGAATTGAAGCTTCTTCGTGTTGGCGACCTTCAAGGTTTTCAGCTTATCTTCCTGCACTTCCTTGCAATGGACTCGGAGCAAGGACAGCGCCACATCAGCACCGCAACGCGCTGCCGATTTCTTCCAAGATTGCACTCGGGCCGGAATCTCCCCCAGTCGCCCCAACAGAGTCTCCATCTTCTCCCGCGACTCGTCTTCCGGCCAAAGCTCCTTCTCAATGCGGCCGAAGATTTCTCTCAGTTGGTTGATGAACGGACCCACTTTGCCTACGCGGATATGAGCCCGGAGTAGATTCCGGTTGGCGTCCTCGCTGAGTGGCACATTGTCCTTCATGGATCGTTCCACGGCCGCCGCTTCAGCTTCGGCGTCACCACAAAAATCTGCAACAAACGAGCAAATAGACAGTATAAACCGAGTGTTCGTCACAAGATACAACCACTCGACAAATCATCAGACTTGCCAGCCAGGCGACTCATCATCTGGACAGCCCAGTCGTTCACATACTTCTCTTGAGCTGTCCATCGTTTGTTCCGAGCAGCCATTTGATCGTACACTTCGGTCCTTTGTTTCTTCAGCCTCTCCACCTCCGCCACCAACGCCCTGTTTGCCTCCAGCGCCTCCTCCAAGGATTTTTCTCGAACTTCCAGCGCATCCTTCATGCCAGCCATGGCGAGCGTTGCGGCTTCTAGTTCACCAGCATATTGGTTCTTCTCAGCCCTCAAGGCTTCATAAGCGGTCCCCATATCACAAGTTTTCTACAACACGAAACAAAGGGTTATCAACAAGTTTCTCAATACACATTAAGTTCTTCAGACCCCTGCCGACGCAAGCAGTCGACAGCGATCTCGGGGACTACACCCAGTGGGTTCACTAAGAGTGACCCCACTGGCATGCACCTCAAGCAGGTCTGCCCTATTGAGGTGCACGTTTTCACCTACGCCTCCGAGGCTAAAGCTACTCGACCTGTGTGCAGTTTACTCTAGAGAACTCTTACCGCAAGAGTGCTCCGACTGCAGTAAGTACTTGCACTCAGAAATTTTGTCTACGGACACGACAAAAATAAAGACCAAATGTATAAAGACAACTGTCGGTGCAAGCACTCGACAGAAGTCTCGGGGACTACACCCACTGGGTTCACTCGGAGTGAACCCATTGCAAACAACAGGCTATGACAACACCCAGTGGGTTACAAAAGAAAAGTAAGTACTTACTAGACTACTTACTCGGATGTCGTCGCGCATCTCCAAGCTCCGCTGGTACAAAGCCGCAACGGAGTCATAAGCCCTCTTGGCCTCCCCGGTCATCAGCTCCGCCTGGACCATGGCTCCCTTGGCCGCTCCCACCTGCTCCTCTGGGACACACCGAATGCTGAATTCAACATTCGACGAACCGGGAATCGTGGGAAGATCCTGGGGCATCCCAAGGTCCGCCCCAGTCGTTTCATCGCCCACCGGCACTGGTTCGGTCGGTGGAGGCACTTCAGTTGGTGGAGCATCGGCGGCAGGGGCAGCAGCAGGAGGAGCAGCCTCAAGGACAGGCTCCACAACAGGCTCCGCGGCCGGGTCGGCTCTCCCTTGCTCGTCTCCGTCCAGGTGAATCGCCCCTGACAAGCCGAATGGCACGACGACTCAGAAAAAGAAAAGGATAGTACAGTCTACAGGAATAAAACACCCGACTCTCCTACAACATACCCGGCTGGGACGAGACGACGTTGTCTGTGTCCATGGGGTCATCCCCTTGGCGGACCGGAAAGGTTGTAGAAGTGGCGACCCTATCAAGTGAAGCCCATTCGACTTGTAAAGCGGGAGTTCACTCAGGTAACATAAAAAGCTGAGAGTTGGATTCACTTACGTGGATGTGACGGGGATGGAAACCCTCATGCGCGGCAGAGCCCTCCGAGGTTTGGGCCCACTCGGTTTGGGCGCCCTGGAAGATTGGCCTGCAGGCTCAGCAGGGACATCCCTGGACCTCTTCGTGGCTCGAGCACTCGGGACCACCGGAGCGGCAGGTGGAGCACTCGACAACGCAGGGGGAGCCGAAGGGACGACACGCTCATGTCGATGCTTACTCCGCTGTTCTGGCGGTGGAGGCGGCGAGTCGCGCTCTTTGTCTTCTTCCTCCTCCTCGCTGTCCTCCTCCTCCGACTCCCCGCTGTCGGAGACATATTCAGCGCTCTCCACACTCCCCTCCTGGCTACCTTCTTCCTCCTCCTCCTCCGGATCGCTGTTCGAGACAGGGGAGGACCAGTTGGTCCATTCCTACATGAGATTCAGTCGGAAACATTAAGCATCACACGAGGATATAAATGAACGACTGAAATCAAGACAGTTCGATATATTCGGCTAATGCTACTCACCTGATTCGGTGGCGGGTTATCTGCGCTGTAAGGCGCCACTCGGCGAGCTCCTTTAGGGTTCTCGCAAGGTCCCGTGATTTGGAGCACTATCGAGGTCACCTTCTCCTCGAGTATGCCCACCGCGACGGTCCGAGTGGAATCCTCGGGCCCTGTGTAGAACCACATAGCATGGTGGCGGGCTTGTAGAGGCTGGATCCGCCGACCGATGAAGACTTCCAGCAGGTCAATACCGGAGACCCCCCTTCTGACAACATCCACGAGTGCCTCGACCAAAGGCTGGATGTCGTTCTTCTCGGTTTTCGAGAGGGCGAGTTGCTTGGGCGGAGCAGGGCGGTCTAGACTAAATGGAGGCAGCCCAGTCGACGCGTTCGGACAGGCTATATCCTGGCAGTAGAACCACGTCGACTGCCAGTTCCTAACCGACTCGCTCAACTGCAGAGCAGGGTAGCTGCTCCGCCTCTTCTTTTGGAATCCTAAACCCCCGCAGAGCTGGAGGAGATGCGTCTTGTCATCCGACTGACTAAGACGTTTTATGGTTTGGGAGCGGGCGGAGAGGATGTATTTGAATAAACCCCAATGGGGAGGACAACCAATAAAGCACTCGCACAAAAGAATGAATGCTGAAAGGTGGGCGATGGCATTCGGAGGGAAGTGATGGAGTTGAGAACCAAAATGATTCATGATACCCTTGAAGAAAGGGTGGGGGGCAGAGAGAAACCTCGGTGAACGTGACTGAGGAGCAAGACGCGCTCCCCCTCCCGTGGCGCCGGCTCAACCTCGTCGCCCGCCGGTAACCTCCAGGACTTATGCACGAGCTGGCCGTGCTCTACCAGCTCCAGCAGGTCCCCCTCCGTCACCGTGGAGGGGAGAAAGTCTCCCTGGATCCACCCCGCCGGCAATGGCCGCTGCCGCTGCTGAGCTGCCGCCGCCTTGCCCTTCTTCTTCCTTTCCTCCATCTTGTTGGTCTGGCCTTTGGTCATGGCGGCGATGGCGAGCTTTTGAGAAGGATGGGAAGAGAAAGGTGTATGAGCGCAAGAGGTGGCGAGGAAGACGGAGCAAGCAAGAGCAGAGGATTCGGCGAGCGTAACCGAAGGGTCTCGTCGGCCAGAGTTAAATAGAACACCGATTGGGTCGCTGGCGAGCAGGCCCGAAATCTTATCTGCCCAACCAGCCGCGGCCATATCGGCGGAGGAGTTGAAGGCGCGAGGATCGAGGAGTCAGGCGCTACTCGAGCGCGCTGACGTTGCCCCCGCTAAGCGCGGCGGCGAGGAGGACGGCGCGACGGCGAGGAGGACGGCCGACGGCGAGCAGGACGGCGGGCAGCCTGACGGCGTCGGTTACGTTCGTCGCTGTGCCGCGCCGGGCAGGAGAACGAGAGGAAGAAGAAGAGAAATGGACGAATTGGGTTGGAAATTTTCGAAGTCCCGCTTATATAGGAGGGGCTTTAGTCCCGGTTGGAGCCATGCCCCGGGACTAAAGACCCCCTTTATTCCCGGTTGGAGCCACGACCCGGGACTAAAGGCCTCTTTTCGGGCAGACCAAGATGCGGGAAGCAGGGGGTCTTTAGTCCCGGGGCGTGGCTCCAACCGGGATTAAAGGGGGTCTTTAGTCCCGGGGCGTGGCTCCAACCGGGACTAAAGACTCTCCTCGGCTGTACGATAAGTTTAGTCCCACCTCGCCCATTGAGGGGGATTAACACTTGTTTATAAGCCCTGTCGCAGCTTCTCCATCGAGCTCCTCTCTAAAGCATGCTTACGGGCCTAAACTCACTGAAAATTGTAACTATATTAGAAATTATAGGGAAAATTCAATCTAAATTCAAATGAGAATTTAGGTTGAATTTTCTCTATGATCTCGAATATAGTTTCAATTTTTTTTATTTTCATAATTAATAATTTTGACTATCCAAACTATTATCTATTTTGTTATTTTCAATTAAAAACTATGTTTATTAAAAATTCTTTTTGCATATTTGAGAATTTGACAAAACTATGATAATGAAAAGTGTTTCAAATTGAATAAATAATGCAAAACTATTTTTTATTTTCATAATTAATAATTTTGACTATCCAAACTATTATCTATTTTGTTATTTTCAATTAAAAACTATGTTTATTAAAAATTCTTTTTGCATATTTGAGAATTTGACAAAACTATGATAATGAAAAGTGTTTCAAATTGAATAAATAATGCAAAGCTATTTTTGATTTTCATAATTAATAATTTTGACTATCCAAACTATTATCTATTTTGTTATTTTCAATTAAAAACTATGTTTATTAAAAATTCTTTTTGCATATTTGAGAATTTGACAAAACTATGATAATGAAAAGTGTTTCAAATTGAATAAATAATGCAAAACTATTTCTTATTTTCATAATTAATAATTTTGACTATCCAAACTATTATCTATTTTGTTATTTTCAATTAAAAACTATGTTTATTAAAAATTATTTTTGCATATTTGAGAATTTGACAAAACTATGATAATGAAAAGTATTTCAAATTGAATAAATAATGCAAAGCTATTTTTGATTTTCATAATTAATAATTTTGACTATCCAAACTATTATATATTTTGTTATTTTCAATTAAAAACTATGTTTATTAAAAATTCTTTTTGCATATTTGAGAATTTGACAAAACTATGATAATCAAAAGTGTTTCAAATTGAATAAATAATACAAAACTATTTTTTATTTTCATAATTAATAATTTTGACTATCCAAAGTATTATCTATTTTGTTATTTTGACTTCATTTGTTATATTTCGTGCATTTACTTATTTTTTTGAGCTAGTTGACCCTGAAATTGAAAAGCACTACAAATGAACTCTGAAAATGTTGAAAGTTGGCATGCTATCATCATTTCACCCACATAGCATGTGCTAAAAAGTTGAGAGGGCTACGACAAAGACTGGATGCAGTTCGTGTACAAAACTGACAATCTCTCTCGAAGTAGCAGGGTTTCGAACGAGAACTCATCTCTTACAAATGGATTTCATTTTTTAAACTTATTTGAACTCCATACTCTTTGTGTGTTCAAAATGCACCATTCAAAGGCACATCACAAAATTTCAACAATTTCTGACTTCATTTGTTATATTTCGTGCATTTACTTATTTTTTTTAAGCTAGTTGACCCTGAAATTGAAAAACACTACAAATGAACTCTGAAAATGTTGAAAGTTGGCATGCTATCATCATTTCACCCACATAGCATGTGTTAAAAAGTTGAGAGGGCTACGACAAAGACTGGATGCAGTTCGTGTACAAAACTGACAATCTCTCTCGAAGTAGCAGGGTTTCGAACGAGAACTCATCTCTTACAAAGGGATTTCATTTTTTTTAACTTATTTGAACTCCATACTTTTTGTGTGTTCAAAATGCACCATTGAAAGGCACATCACAAAGGGATTTCTTCTTCTCTCATATATGGTGGACACTAGCTCACCTGATTTTTCAACCGTCGATGATGGTCGCTACTCCTACTTCCCCTAGTGCATAATCAATATCTAGCACAAGAGAAGAAGGAGAAGTGATTGTTTTAATCAAAAACAGATCTGTTACAAAAGAGATTTCATTTTTTGAACTTATTTGAACTGAAGACTTTTTGTATATATATGTGGTCGAAATGCATGATACCATGAAGTTAGAAAGGGCTAAACCATTCAAAAGTAGCAAATGAAGTTAGAAAGGGCTAAACCATTCAAATTTGGAAACTATAATGGCACAAACAGAAACTAGACATATATAAATTGCTCCAAGAAGTACATGATACTAGTCCAAACAGTACATAATAATAGCTACAATAGATATATATACAAGTGTTCGACGTTAAGAACACTACTCGTCTGAATCATCTGAATCAGAATGTCCACCTTCCTCGAGGGGATATAGGTGACGCTGGCCATAGTGGACGAGTCGAATCTTGCGGTACAACTCGTATGAAACATATGCATCTTTTGCTGCATATTCAATGTTGATTTCATCAAGTGGGCCCTTCTCCCAAAGTCTGTGCTGAGACCTTGGGAAACTGGTCTTCATATCAGCATATGAATCGTCGATCAAGGCAACTGCCATACGAGCCATCGAAGTCCTGTCATGTTGAAGCTTGAATATCGTTTGGATATCAACGAGGCAACCAGCTGGTATCTCAATACCGAAGCTGTGCCTCATCTTGAGCCTGTCGTTCCTTATGTCAACGGAAGCAAAAGTGACGCCGCTGCGAAGGAACTCCATGAGTCCTTGACAATGCTTGTCACTCCTACAACAGAAACAAATTAAAATGGACCAAATGTTACATACTGCTGCAATAAGGAAACATGTTTCACTACAACTAAAGAGAAACTTATCTTTAGGATTCATATAGCACATATGCAATGGAACCTAGAGATTGATTATGAACCTACTGCTGCAATAAGGAGACATGTTTCACTACAACTATTTGAAGGGAACCAACTATGATAGAAACAAATAAACTTATACGTGGAATTCACTATGATAGATTATGGACATTATGCATAATATGCAAACAAAAGAAAGCTTGTTAACTAGTAAATCCAAACTACAAACTAAGTCTTATCGGATTGACAAAATTCGATCCAATGTGAATTATAAATGAACACAAATAAATCAAATGTACTCCACACATACTACACTACTAAATCAAATGTACTACACTACTAAATCAAATGTACAAATACACAAAATCAAATGTACTACACTACTAAATCAAATGTATTCCACTACTAAATCAAATGTACTACACTACTAATCAAATGTACTACACTACTAAATCAAATGTACTGCACTACTAAATCAAATGTATTCCACACATACTACACTACTAAATCAAATGTACAAATACACAAAATCTACTACGCTACTTAATCAGATACACAAATACACAAAATCCATGTGAACGTGGGAGTAGTGACCCTAGGGGAGGGATTATCTTGGATCAAAGAAAGCATCAAAACTTACTTCGCCCATTGGAAGATCAAGACATGGGTTGCGAAGCATATTTGGATGACGGCGACACCACGTTGATCGGCCGTGTACTCCAGATCAAGCCCAAAGAACTTCTCATGATCCGGTGCGTGGTTAAACCATCGTTCCTTCAACTGTTGAAGGAAATGCGGCACCTCCGCGCTCAGGTTCGTGTACACGACAAGGAGCTTCGTTGCGCCATGCACGACCACCTCACGAAAGATAGTTGGCATGGTGGAAGAAGAGCAGGGAAGAAGAGAGGAGAAGAAAAGAGAGGGCAACGCGAGAGAGAAGAAGAACAGAGAGGGCGACGTGAGAGAGAAGAAGAACAGAGAAATGACGACTGTAAGGTTCGATTCGTGCTTTTCATCGCCCGAAACGACGCGGGATGCAAACCGTTTGGGCCATTAATCCCGGGTTGAGCCACCAACTGGGACTAAAGAGGTATACCAAACGGTTGCCACCACTACGGCAGGCCACGTGTTAGGCTTTTAGTCCCGGGTTCAACCACCAGCCGGGACTAAAGTGGTATGCCAACGATCGCCCCACTACGGCAGGCCACGCGTTAGTCCTTTAGTCCCGGGTTGAGCCAGCAACCGGGACTAAAGAGGAATACCAACCGCCGCCACAACCACGGCATGCCACGTGTTAGGCCTTTAGTCCCGGGTTGAGCCACCAACCGGGACTAAAGGGGGATACGAACGGTTGCCACCACCACTGCCCGCCGCGTAGCCCTTTAGTCCCGGTTTGGGACACGAACCGGGACTAAAGGCTCCTTACGGCCCGGGACTAAAGCCTCGAGGGAGGCATTGAGAATTGGGGCGACGTGGCCGGGCCTTTAGTCCCGGCCCAGAGGGACTCCGGGACTAAATGGTCCAGGCCAAAGGCCCGTTTTCTACTAGTGTTGGTAATGGACGTAAATCAGTAAGAATGTCAAAATCCTATATGGTAATGAAGGTTATGTCACATGTGGGTTCGAAAACCAAACTTTATATTTCCTAGGACCAAACTATGTATTTCCTTAGTACTAACTTAGTGTTGTAGCACTAGCTTAGTGTTGTAACACTAGCTTAGTACTATGGTACTAGCTTAGTGCTAGTTGTAATAGTGGTAGGTGATGTCCCACAAGCGTATGGGATCGCAACAGTTTTCGAGGGTAGAGTAGTCAACCCAAATTTATTGATTCGCTCACAAGGGGAAGCTAAAGAATATTTTCAAGTATTAGTAGTTGAGTTGTCAATTCAATCACACCTGAAAGATTATTGTCTGCAAGCAAAGTATCAGTAGCAAGGTAGTACGATAGCAACGGCACCAGAAAAAGCTTTGGCAATCCCCGATAACGACGCTAGAAAAAGCCTTGTTGACGGGATGTTAGCACCAACAAAGTCTTGCAACAAGTAACAGCGGAGTAGCAAGGAACAGAAGTAGCGGAAGCAGCAAGGTAACAAGTAACAGTAGTAGCAACAACAGCAAAGTAACAGCACTAGTGACATCAGCAAAGTGGCCCAATCCCTCTTGTAGCAAGGGACAAGCCTAGGAAAAGTAACGTAGCGAGGACCAGTAGTAAAAGACTCGTAGGCAGTGGATCGGTGATGGATGAGTGTGACAGATGTGATTCATCATGTAACAGCTATAACATGGAGAGATATGTGGCTAGCTCCCGTTCATCAATCTAATGTAGGCATGTAATCGGTATGTAGTCATATGTGCTTAGGGAAAAGAACTTGCATGACATCTATTGTCCATCCCTCCCGTCGCAGCGGGGTCCTAATGGAAACTACGGGATATTAAGGTTCTCCTTTTAATAAAGAACCGGACCAACGCATTAACACACGGTGAATACATGAACTCCTCATACTATGGTCATCTCCGGGAGTGGTTCCGGCTATTGTCACTCCGGGGTTGCCAGGTCATAACACGTAGTAGGTGACTACAACTTGCAAGATAGGATCTAAAACACACATATATTGGCGACAACATAATAGGTTCAGATCTGAAATCATGGCACTTAGGCCCTAGTGACAAGCATTAAGCATAGCCAAGTAGTAGCAACATCAATCTAGAACATAGTGGATACTAGGGATCAATCCCCGTCAAGAACTAACTCGATTACACGATAGATCTCATCCAACTCATCACCGTCCAGCAAGCCTACGATGAGATTACTCATGAACGATGAAGAGCATCATGGAATTGTCGATGGAGAAAGGTTGATGATGACGATGGCGACGATTTCCCCTCTCCGGATCCCGAAACGGACTCCAGATCTGCCCTCCGGATGAAGAACAGGATGTGGCGGCGCCTCCGTATCGCAAAACGCGATGAAACCTTCTCTCTTATTTTTTCCAGGCGAAACGGAAGATAAAGACTGAGATTGGGGGCGGTGGTGCCAAGTGGGCCCCCACAAGCCCTCATGGCGCGGCCATAGGGGGTGGCCGCGTCCCCGGGGCTTGTGGCCCACTGGCACGCCCCCTCACGTGGATCTTTGCGCAGGTATTTTTCTTTTATTCTAGAAAAAATCTTCGTAAATTTTTAGGATGTTCCGAGAACTTTCATTTCTGCACAAAAACAACACCATGGCAATTCTGCTGAAAACAACGTCAGTCCAATTTAGTTCCACTCAAATCATGCAAGTTAGAGTCCAAAACAAGGGCAAAAGAGTTCGGAAAAGTAGATACGATGGAGACGTATCAACTCCCTCAAGCTTAAAGCCTTGCTTGTCCTCAAGCAACTCAGTTGACAAACTGAGAGAGACAAAAGAAAAACTTTGACCAACTCTGTTTGATCTTGTTGTTGCAACTATGTCTAACTCACAACCAGAATTTGAGCAACATCACAAGCAAACCACATAAACAAATGACATCTAGGTCTCACGGTAAACTCATATCAATGGCATAATCAACTAGAGAGCAAATAATAGTAAGCCTCAAATGTCAACACTTCAATCAAAACAACATGAAGCAGTACGAATAGACGGTATCTCGCTAGCTCTTTCTGAGACCGCAAAACATAAATGCAGAGCACCTTAAAAGACCAACGGCTGACTAAACATTGTACTTCATGGAAATGAAGATCCAGTGATAGTCACACTCAACACAGTTAAAAGGAAAGCATAAAAATGACAGAGGTGCTCTCTAATTGGTGATTTTATAAGAGGAGGATGACTCAAGAGGAACATAAATAGACAGGCCCTTCGTAGAGGGAGCATTGATTTGCATAGGTGCCAGAGCTCAAGCTTTGAAAACAGAGATAAGACAGAAAACAGGGAAACTAAACTAAACCAATCATTTTTCTTCTAAGCAACCTAAAGTGAAATCTTGGAACAGATGTTTGTGACTCCTCGATTCATCCATCTCATGGTCATCGAAAGAAATCCATCAATGTTGTTGATCAAATCCCCTTTACAGAACTTTCTCGAATCGCAAAAGAGAACGGAGAATTTTCGAATAGTCACTAGGTCACCTCAATGGGGATGTGTATCTCCCTAACAAGCAAGTCATACTTCATCTTGACACGAGAAAAAGGACATTCAAAGCTCCCAATAAGTATCGCTGAAGTTTTTTTGATAGCATTGATGCAATGTACTCGATATTGTTTCTTCGGAAAGTGCACCGTATGCTTATTACCGTTGACATGGAAAGTGACATTGCCGTTGTTGCAATCTATAACAGCCCCTGCAGTGTTTAAAAAGGGTCTTCCGAGGATGACAGCCATGGCATCGTCCTCGGGAATATCCAAGATAACAAATTATGTTAAGATAGTGGTGCTAGAAACCACGACAGGCACATCCTCGCAAATGCCGATAGGGAAAGCAGTTGATTTGTCGGCCATTTGCAGAGAGATTTCACTGGGTGTCAGCTTATCCAGTTCAAGTCTACGATAAAGAGAGAGAGGCATAACACTAACACCGGCTCCAAGGTCGCATAATGCAGTTCTAACATAGTTGCCTTTAATGGAGCAAGGTATAGTGGGCACACCGGGATCACCTAGTTTCTTAGGAGTTCCACCCTTGAAAGTGTAATTGGCAAGCATGGTGGAGATCTCAAGATCAGGTATCCTCCTCTTATTAGTCACAATATCTTTCATGTACTTAGCATACGGAGACATCTTGAGCAAATCTATCAGACGCATATGCAGAAAGACATGTCTGATCATCTCAACGAAGCGCTCAAAATCCTCATCATCCTTTTTCTTGGATGGTTTGGGAGGAAAGGGCATGGGTTTCTGAACCCATGGTTCCCTTTCTTTACCATGCTTCCTAGAAGTGAAGTCATTCTTATCATACCTTCTATTCTTAGGCTGTGGGTTATCAAGATCAACACTAGGTTCAATGTCCACATCCTTTTCATTGCTAGGTTGAGCATCTTCATGAACATCACTATTGATTTTATCATTAGGCTCATGTTCATCACCAGATTGTGTTCCAGCATCAGAGATAGAGGCATCGTTTGGACTCTCAGGGGTAGTAGCAACAGGGTTGCTAGCGTGCAGGCTCCTATCATCTTTCTTCTTCTTTCTAGGATGACTAGGTGCATCAGTGCTAAATCCTTGAGACTCTTTTTCAACTCTCTTCGGATGACCCTCAGGATACAAAGGTTCCTGGGTCATTCTACCGCCTCTAATAACGACTCTGACGGCATTGTCATTCAACTCATGGAGCAAGTCATTTTGAGCTTGAAGTACTTGTTCTACCTGAGTAGTAACCATAGAGGCATGCTTACTCAGAAGCTTAAGATCATTGACATTTCTGTCCACACAAGCACTTAAATGACTGAGCATACGAGCATTCTTTTCCAATTGTCTGCTAACATAATCATTGAAACTCTGTTGTTCGGAAACGAAGTTATCAAATTCATCCATGCATAAGCTAGCAGGTTTATCAAAAGGAATATCACTCTCATCAAAACTACGCAGAGAATTTACTTCTACTACCTGTATTGGGTTATCGAGACCATGGATCTCTTCGATAGGTGGTAGATTTTTGACATCTTCAGATTTAATGTCTTTCTCTCGCATAGATTTCTTGGCTTCTTGCATATCTTCAAGACTGGGGAATAGAATACCTCTTTTCTTCGGAGTTGGCTTAGGAGGTGGTTCGGGAATATCCCAAGCATTCTCATTGCACAAGATGTTATTCAGTAGAATCTCAGCTCGTTCTACGGTTCGTTCCCTAAAAACACTACCGGCAAAACTATCTAGATGGTCTTTGGAAGCATCGGTAAGTCCATTATAGAAGATATCAAGTATCTCATTCTTCTCAAGAGGGTGATCAGGCAAAGCATTCAGTAGCTGGATAAGCCTCCCCCAAGCTTGTGGGAGACTCTCTTCTTCAGCATGAGCAAAGTTGTATATTTCCTGCAAGGCAGCTTGCTTCTTATGGGCAGGGAAATATTTTTCAGAGAAGTAGTAGACCATATCCTAGGGGCTATGCACACATCCAGGAGCAAGAGAAGTGAACCAGGTCTTAGCACCATCCTTTAGCGAGAAAGGAAACAGCTTGAGCATATAGTAGTGGCGGATCTTTTCCTCACTAGTGAATAGGGTGGCTATGTCGTGCAGTTTGGTAAGATGGGCTACAACCGTTTCAGACTCGTAACCGTTAAAGGGATCAGATTCGACAAGAGTGATTAACTCAGGGTCGACAGAGAATTCATAATCCTTATCGGTCACAAAGATAGGCGAAGTGGCAAACTTCGGGTCGTATTTCATCGTAGCGTTCAGAGATTTTTCTTTCCACTTGTGCATAAGTTTCTCAACATCATAGCTATCCTTATACGCAAGAAAATCCTCAGCTATCTCTCCCTCCATAACATAGCGCGTATCAGGCATAACAGACAATTCAGGCATAGTAGCAGGTTCTACTTCAATATTATCAGCAGTTTCAGAAGCATCATCACAACTAGCAGCAACTCTAGCAATATGTGCATCAAGGGCACCAAGTGGCAAAGCAGTATCAGGCATAGCAGGCATAGTATCAAGCATAGCATCATGAGGCATAGTATCAAGCATAGCATCATCATGCATAGTATCGAGCATAGCATCATCAGGCATAGTATCAAGCATAGCATCATAAGCATCATGGGCAGCAGAAGTAGCATCATCAAGCACAGGCGACATATCAAGATTTCTAGCAGGAGGCGAAGTCGCAAACTTACTCAAACTGAAGGTGAATCAAGTGCAGAGCTAGATGGCAATTCCTTACCTCTCCTCGTAGTAGAAGGCAAGATTTTAGTTCTTGGATCTTTCGGATTCCTCATAGTGATCAGCAGACGTCAATCCCAAGTGACTCACAGAATATAGCTGTGCCTCCTCGGCAACGGCGCCAGAAAAAGCCTTGATGTCCCACAAGTGTATGGGATCGCAACAGTTTTCGAGGGTAGAGTATTCAAGCCAAATTTATTGATTCTCTCACAAGGGGAAGATAATGGATATTCTCAAGTATTCGCAGCTGAGTTGTCAATTCAAAAACACCTGAAAGATTAGTGTCTGCAAGCAAAGTATTAGTAGCAAGGTAGTACGATAGCAACGGCACCAGAAAAAGCTTTGGCAATCCCCGGCAACGACGCTAGAAAAAGCCTTGTTGATGAGATGTTAGCGCCAACAAAGGCTCGCAACAAGTAACAGCGGAGTAGCAAGGAACAACAGTAGCCGCAACAGCAAAGTAACAAGTAACAACAGTAGCAGCAGCAGCAAAGTAACAACAGTAGTGACAACAGCAAAGTGGCCCAATCCCTCTTGTAGCAAGGGACAAGCCTAGGCAAAGTAACGTAGCGAGGACCAGTAGTAAAAGACTCGTAGGCAGTGGATCGGTGATGGATGAGTGTCACGGATGTGATTCATCATGTAACAGCTAAAACATGGAGAGATATGTGGCTAACTCCCGTTCATCAATCTAATGTAGACATGTAATCCGTATGTAGTCATACGTGCTTAGGGAAAAGAACTTGCATGACATCTATTGTCCATCCCTCCCGTGGCAGTGGTGTCATAATGGAAACTACGGGATAGTAATGTTCTCCTTTTAATAAAGAACCGGACCAACGCATTAACACGCGGTGAATGTATGTACTCCTCATACTATGGTCATCTCCGGGAGTGGTTCCGGCTATTGTCACTCCGGGGTTGCCGGGTCATAACATATAGTAGGTGATTACAACTTGCAAGATAGGATCTAAAACACACATATATTGGCGACAACATAATAGGTTCAGATCTGAAATCATGGCACGCGGGCCCTAGTGTCAAGCATTAAGCATAGCGAAGTAGTAGCAACATCAATCTAGAACATAGTGGATACTAGGGATCAATTCCAGTCAAGAACTAACTCGATTACATGATAGTTCTCATCCAACTCATCATCGTCCAGCAAGCCTACGATGAGATTACTCACGAACGATGAAGAGCAAAGGAATTGTTGATGGACAAAGGTTGATGATGACGATGGCGATGATTTCCCCTCTCCGGAACCCGAAAAGGACTCCAGATCTGCCCTCCAGATGAAGAACAGGATGTGGCGGCGCCTCCGTATCGCAAAACGCGATGAAACCTTCTCTCTGATTTTTTTCAGGCGAAACGGAAGATATAGGATTGAGATTGGGGGTGGTGCTGCCACGTGGGCCCTACAAGCCCTCATGGCGAGCCTTGGACGGTGGCCGCGGCCCAGGGGCTTGTGGCCCACTGGCACGTCCCCTCACGTGGATCTTTGCGCACATATTTTTCTTTTATTCCAGAAAAAATCTCTGTAAATTTTAAGGACGTTCCGAGAACTTCCATTTCTGCACAAAAACAACACCATGACAATTCTGTTGAAAAGAACGTCAGCCCGGGTTCTTTCCATTCAAATCATGCAAATTAGAGTCCAAAACAAGGGCAAAAGAGTTCGGAAAAGTAGATAGGACGGAGACTTATCAGTAGGTTACTATATGCCAACGGATTTAAATCGTTAAGTGTATCAACGTGTACGAAGTGTCCCGTCGCGTGCTGCCTCCCTGGTCCCCGCCGACCTGCACCAGCGTGACGTACCTGCGCCTTGACCTGGCCGATCGGACATCCGTCTCCGCAAGCCTCGCGCTGCTAACCGACATCACCCATGTCTTCTACGTTGCCTGGTCTAGCTACCCGTCGGAGGCACAGAACAGGGAGGCCAACTCCGCCATGCTCCGCAACGTTCTCTTCGTCCCAAAACGAAACCTTGTATTGACTTAGTACTAACTTAGTACTGTAGCACTACCTTAGTGCTAGGTATAATAACGGTGAGGTACTATTTGGTAATGGAGTTAAATCTATAAGAACGTTAAAATGCTATATGGTAATGGAGGTTATGTCCCATGTGTGTCCTAAAACCAAAGTTTGTACTGGTGTACTACTAACTTAGTTCTTTAGCACTACGATAGTGCTAGCTACATTAGTGGCAATGTATTATATGCTGATGGTGGTAAATCGGTAACAACACTTGGATCGTTCCAATCCGAGGTCGTATGTGGTCAATGGGTTCCAATACGAAGCCTCGTATTCGCTTGGTACTGACATAATACCATAGCACTCTCTTAATGCTAAATGTAATATAGACAAGGTACTATATGGTAATGGAGGTAAATAGGTATGATCTGAAACTATTATATGGTAATGGATGTTATGTAGCATGTTGGTCCTAGAACCAAACTATGTATTTCCTTAGTACTAACTTAGTGTTGTAGCACTAGCTTAGTGGAATAGCACTATCTTAGTACTATAGTACTAGCTTATTGCTAGTTGTAATAGTGGTAGGTTACTATATCCTAACGGAGGTTAATTGGTAAGTGTATCAAGGTGTTCTATGGTAATGGAGGATATGTGGCATGTGGATTCCAAAACCAAAATTGGTCCTGGCTTAGTACTAACGTCTTATTGTAGTCCTAGCTTAGTGCTAGGTGTAAGAACATCAAGGTACTACGTGGTAATGGAGGTAAATGGGTAAGAGCGTCAAAGTGATATATGCTAATAGAGGTAAAGTGGTAAAAGCACAAAACATATATATGATGGTGATGAATCTCAATGAATCATGGCTACATGCTCATTCTTCCACCTAGAATGCCCACTGTTTATTTAAGTAATTCCCAACATATTTAGATAACCACCTATTAGTAAGGAACCTTCGAGGAGGTCGATGACGACACATCGTTTGGAATAGTTTAGCCAATGGGACATGCCAGGGTCCCTATTCGTGTGTCGAGGCAGGCAACCAATCCCGGCGTCGTTTGCTAGATGCTTCGATTCATACTTTTTTGTTTTCTGTTTATCCGGTGCAAAGACCAATTGTTGGTTGAAATGCAAGATGGAATTGAATGAAACAAATCATTAGTAACATCATCTAGGTGGTCGATGCGAACAACTTTTACCCTTAGATAAATTCATTTCGAGATCGTATGTGGCCTATGGGTCCCGAAACGAAACCTTGTATTGGCTTAGTACTAACTTAGTACTGTAGCACTACCTTAGTGCTAGCTATGGTAATGGTGAGGTACTATTTGCTAATGGACGTAAATCAGTAAGAACGTCAAAATCCTATATGGTAATGAAGGTTATGTCACATGTGGGTTCGAAAACCAAACTTTATATTTCCTAGGACCAAACTATGTATTTCCTTAGTACTAACTTAGTGTTGTCGCACTAGCTTAGTGTTGTAGCACTAGCTTAGTACTATAGTACTAGCTTAGTGCTAGTTGTAATAGTGGTAGGTTAGTATATGCTAACGGAGGTAAATTGGTAAGTGTATCAAGGTGTACGCGGTGTCCCGTCGCGTCCTGCCTCCCTGGTCCCCGCCGACCTGCACCAGTGTGATGTACCTGTGCCTTGACCTGGCCGATCGGACATCCGTCTCCGCAGGCCTCACGCTGCTAACCGACATCACCCATGTCTTCTACCTTGCGTGGTCCAGCTACCCGTCAGAGGCACAGAATAGGGAGGCCAACTCCGCCATGCTCCGCAACGTTCTTTTCGTCCCAAAACGAAACCTTGTATTGACTTATTACTGTAGCACTACCTTAGTGCTAGCTATAATAACGGTGAGGTACTATTTGGTAATGGAGTTAAATCTATAAGAACGTTAAAATGCTATATGGTAATGGAGGTTATGTCCCATGTGGGTCCTAAAACCAAAGTTTGTACTGGTTTACTACTAACTTTGTTCTTTAGCACTACGATAGTGCTAGCTATAATAGTGGCAATGTATTATGTCCTGATGGTGGTAAATCGGTAACAACACTTGGATCATTTCAATCTGAGGTCGTATGTGGCCAATGTGTCCCAATACGAAGCCTAGTATTCGCTTGGTACTGACATAATACTGTAGCAGTCGGTTAATGCTAAATGTAACATAGACAAGGTACTATATGGTAATAGAGGTAAATAGGTATGATCTGAAACTATTATATGGTAATAGATGTTATGTAGCATGTGGGTCCTAGAACCAAACTATTTATTTCCTTAGTACTAACTTAGTGTTGTAGCACTAGCTTAGTGGTGTAGCACTAGCTTATTGCTAGTTGTAATAGTGGTAGGTTACTATATGCTAACGGAGGTTAATCTGTAAGTGTATCAAGGTGTTCTATGGTAATAGTGGATATTTGGCATGTGGATTCCAAAACCAAAGTTGGTCCTGGCTTAGTACTATAACGTCTTATTGTAGTCCTAGCTTAGTGCTAGGTGTAAGAACATCAAGGTACTAAATGGTAATGGCGGTAAATGGGTAAGAGCGTCAAAGTGACGTATGCTAATAGAGGTAAAGTGGTAAAAGCACAAAACATATATATAATGATGATGAATCTCAATAAATCATGGCTACAAGCTCATTCTTCAACCTAGAATGCCCACTGCGTATTTAAGTAATTCCCAACATATTGAGATCACCGCCTATTAGTAAGGATCCTTTGAGGAGGCCGATCACGACACATCAATTGGAATAGTTTAGCCAATGGGACATGCCAGGGTCCCCATTCGTGTGTCGGGGCAGGCAACCAATCCTGGCTTCGTTTGCTAGCTGCTTGGATTCATACTTTTATGTTTTTCGTTTATCCGGCGCAAAGACCAATTGTTGGTTGAAATGTAGGATGGAATTGAATTAAACAAACCAATAGTAACATCATCTAGGTGGTCGAGGCGAACAACTTTTACCCCTGGATAAATTCATTCCGAGATCGTATGTGGTCTATGGGTCCCTAAACGAAACCTTGTATTGGCTTAGTACTAACTTAGTACTGTAGCACTACCTTAGTGCTAGCTATAGTAATGGTGGGGTACTATTTGGTAATGGACGTAAATCAGTAAGAACGTCAATATCCTATATGGTAATGAAGGTTATGTCACATGTGGGTTCAAAAACAAAACTTTATATTCCTAGTACCAAACTATGTATTTGCTTATTACTAACTTAGTCTTCTAGCACTAGCTTAGTGTTGTAGCTCTAGCTTAGTACTATAGTACTAGCTTAGTGCTAGTTGTAATAGTGGTAGGTTACTATATGCTAACGGAGGTAAATCGGTAAGTGTATCAAGGTGTACGCGATGTCCCGTCCCGTGCTGCCTCCCTGGTCCCCGCCGACCTGCACCAACGTGACGCACCTGCGCGTTGACCTGGCCGATCGGACGTCCGTCTCCAAGGGCCTCGCGCCGCTAACCGACATCACCCATGTCTTCTACGTTGCATAGTCCAAATATCCGTCGGAGGCACAGACCCGGGAGGCCAACTCCGCCATGCTCCGCAACGTTCTCTTCGTCCCAAAACGAAACCTTGTATTGACTTAGTACTAACTTAGTACTGTAGCACTACCTTAGTGCTAGTTATAATAACGCTGAGGTACTATTTGGTAATGGAGTTAAATCTATAAGAACGTTAAAATGCTATATGGTAATGGAGGTTATGTCCCATGTGGGTCCGAAAACCAAACTTTGTACTGGTTTACTACTAACTTAGTTCTTTAGAACTACGATAGTGCTAGCTACAATAGTGGAAATGTATTATATGCTGATGGTGGTAAATCGGTAACAACACTTGGATCGTTTCAATCCGAGGTCGTGTGTGTCCAATGGGTCCCAATACGAAGCCTCGTATTCGCTTGGTACTGACATAATACTGTGGCACTCGCTTAATGCTAAATGTAATATAGACAAGGTATTATATGGTAATGGAGGTAAATAGGTATGATGTGAAACTATGGTAATGGATGTTATGTAGCATGTGGGTCCTAGAACCAAACTATGTATTTCCTTATTACTAACTTAGTGTTGTAGCACTAGTTTAGTGGTGTAGCACTAGCTTAGTACTATAGTACTAGCTTATTGCTAGTTGTAATAGTGGTAGGTTACTATATGCTTACGGAGGTTAATCGGTAAGTGTATCAAGGTGTTCTATGGTAATGGAGGATATGTGGCATGTGGATTCCAAAACCAAAATTGGTCCTGGCTTAGTACTATAACGTCTTATTGTAGTCCTAGCTTAGTGCTAGGTGTAAGAACATCAAGGTACTACATGGTAATGACGGTAAATGGGTAAGAGCGTCAAAGTGATATATGAAAATAGAGGTAAAGTGGTAAAAGCACGAATCATATATATGATGGTGATGAATCTCAATGAATCATGGCTACAAGCTCATTCTTCCACCTAGAATGCCCACTGCGTATTTATGTAATTCCCAAGATATTTAGATCACCGCCTATTAGTAAGGAACCTTCAAGGAGGCCGATGACGACACATCAATTGGAATAGTTTAGCCAATGGGACATGCCAGGGTCCCCATTCGTGTGTCGGGGAAGGAAACCAATCTCGGCTTCGTTTGCTAGTTGCTTGGATTTATACTTTTATGTTTTCCGTTTATCCGGTGCAAAGACCAATTGTTGGTTAAAATGCAGGATGGAATTGAATGAAACAAACCAATAGTAACATCATCTAGGTGGTCGAGGCGAACAACTTACCCCTGGATAAATTCATTCCGAGATCGTATGTGGTCCATGGGTCCCAAAACGAAACCTTGTATTGGCTTAGTACTAACTTAGTACTGTAGCACTACCTTAGTGCTAGCTATAGTAATGGTGGGGTACTATTTGGTAATGGACGTAAATCAGTAAGAACGTCAAAATCCTACATGGTAATGAAGGTTATGTCACATGTGGGTTCGAAAACAAAACTTTATATTCCTAGGACCAAACTATGTATTTGCTTAGTACTAACTTAGTCTTCTAGCACTAGCTTACTGTTGTAGCTCTAGCTTAGTACTATAGTACTAGCTTAGTGCTAGTTGTAATAGTGGTAGGTTACTATATGCTAATGGAGGTAAATCGGTAAGTGTATCAAGGTGTACGCGGTGTCCCGTCGCGTGCTGCCTCCCTGGTCCCCGCCGACCTGCACCAACGTGACGCACCTGTGCGTTGACCTAGCCGATCGGACGTCCGTCTCCGAGGGCCTCGCGCCGCTAACCGACATCACCCATGTCTTCTACATTGCCTAGTCCAAATATCCGTTGGAGGCACAGAACTGGGAGGCCAACTCCGCCATGCTCCGCAATGTTCTCTTCGTCCCAAAACGAAACCTTGTATTGACTTAGTACTAACTTAATACTGTAGCACTACCTTAGTGCTAGTTATAATAACGGTGAGGTACTATTTGGTAATGGAGTTAAATCTATAAGAACGTTAAAATGCTATATGGTAATGGAGGTTATGTCCCATGTGGGTCCGAAAACCAAACTTTGTACTGGTTTACTACTAACTTAGTTCTTTAAAACTACGATAGTGCTAGCTACAATAGTGGAAATGTATTATATGCTGATGGTGGTAAATCGGTAACAACACTTGGATCGTTTCAATCCGAGGTCGTGTGTGTCCAATGGGTCCCAATACGAAGCCTCGTATTCGCTTGGTACTGACATAATACTGTGGCACCCGCTTAATGCTAAATGTAATATTTACAAGGTATTATATGGTAATGGAGGTAAATAGGTATGATGTAAAACTATTATATGGTAATGGATGCTATGTGGCATGTGGGTCCCAGAACCAAACTATGTATTTCCTTATTACTAACTTAGTGTTGTAGCACTAGCTTAGTGGTGTAGCATTAGCTTAGTACTATAGTACTAGCTTATTGCTAGTTGTAATAGTGGTAGGTTACTATATGCTAACGGAGGTTAATCGATAAGTGTATCAAGGTGTTCTATGGTAATGGAGGATATGTGGCATGTGGATTCCAAAACCAAAATTGGTCCTGGCTTAGTACTATAACGTCTTATTGTACTCCTAGCTTAGTGCTAGGTGTAAGAACATCAAGGTACTACATGGTAATGACGGTAAATGGGTAAGAGCGTCAAAGTGATATATGAAAATAGAGGTAAAGTGGTAAAAGCACGAAACATATATATGATGGTGATGAATCTCAATGAATCATGGCTACAAGCTCATTCTACCACCTAGAATGCCCACTATGTATTTATGTTATTCCCAACATACTTAGATCATCGCCTATTAGGAATGAACCTTAGAGGAGGCCGATGCCGACACATCGAATGGAATACTTTAGCCAATGGGACATGCCAGGGTCCCATTTCGTGTGTCGGGGCAGGCAACCAATCCCGGCTTAGTTTGCTAGCTGCTTGGATTCATACTTTTATGTTTTCCGTTTATCCGGTGCAAAGACCAATTGTTGGTTGAAATGCAAGATGGAATTGAATGAAACAAATCAATAGTAACATCATCTAGGTGGTCGATGAGAACAACTTTTACCCCTCGATAAATTCATTCCGAGATCGTATGTGGCCTATGGGTCCCAAAACGAAACCTTGTATTGGCGTAGTAATAAGTTAGTACTGTAGCACTATCTTAGTGCAAGCTATAGTAATGGTGAGGTACTATTTGGTAATGGACGTAAATCAGTAAGGACGTCAAAATCCTATATGGTAATGAAGGTTATGTGACATGTGGGTTCGAAAACCAAACTTTATATTTCCTAAAACCAAACTATGTATTTCCTTAGTACTAACTTAGTGTTGTAGCACTAGCTTAGTAGTGTAGCACTAGCTTGGTAATATAGTACTAGCTTACTGCTAGTTGTATTAGTGTTAGGTTAATATATGCTAATGGAGGTTTATCGGTAAGTGTATCAAGGTGTACGCGGTTTCCCGTCGCGTGCAGCCTCCCTGGTCCCTGCCTACCTTCACCAACGTGACCACCTGTGCCTTGACCTGGCCGATTCGACGGCCGTCTCCGAGGGACTCTCGCCGCTCACCGACATCACCCACGTCTTCTACGTAGGCTGGTCCAGCTACCCGTCCGAGGCACAGAGCAGCGAGGCCAACTCCGTCATGCTCCGCAACGTTCTCTCCATCCCAAAACGAAACCTTGTATTGACTTAGTACTAACTTAGTACTAACTTAGTAATGTAGCACTACCTTAGTGTTAGCTACAATAACGGTGAGGTACTATTTGGGAATGGAGGTAAATCGGTCAGATTGTTAAAATGCTATATGGTAATGGAGGTAATGTGACATGTGGGTCTGAAAACCAAACTTTGTACTGGTTTACTACCAACTTAGTTCTTTAGCACTACGATAGTGCTAGCTACAATAGTGGCAATGTATTATATGCTGATGGTGGTAAATCGGTAACAACACTTGGATCGTTTCAATCCGAGGTCGTATGTGTCCAGTGGGTCCCAATACGAAGCCTCGTACTCGCTTGGTACTGACATAATACTATATCACGCAGTTAATGCTTAATGTAATATAGACAAGGGTCCCCAGTCGTGTGTCGGGGCAGGCAACCAATCCCGGCTTCCTTTGCTAGCTGCTTGGATTCATACTTTTATGTTTTCCGTTTATCCGGTGCAAAGACCAATTGTTGGTTGAACTGCAAGATGGAATTGAATGAAACAAATCAATAGTAACATCATCTAGGTGGTCGCTGAGAACAACTTTTACCCCTAGATAAATTCATTCCGAGATCGTACGTGGCCTATGGGTCCCAAAACGAAACCTTGTATTGGCTTAGTACTAACTTAGTACTGTAGCACTACCTTGGTGCTAGCTATAGTAATGGTGAGGTACTATTTGGTAATGGACATAAATCAGTAAGAACGTCAAAATCCTATATGGTAATGAAGGTTATGTCACATGTGGGTTCGAAAACCAAACTTTATATTTCCTAAAACCAAACTATGTATTTCCTTAAAACTAACTTAGTGTTGTAGCACTAGCTTAGTAGTGTAGCACTAGCTTAGTACTATAGTACTAGCTTAGTGCTAGTTGTAATAGTGTTAGGTTACTATATGCTAATGGAGGTAAATCGGTAAGTGTATCAAGGTGTACGCGGTTTCCCATCGCGTGCTGCCTCCCTGGTCCCCGACGACCTTCACCAACGTGACCACCTGTGCCTTGACCTGGCCGATCCGACGGCCATCTCCGAGGGACTCGCGCCGCTCACCGACATCACCCACGTCTTCTACGTCGGCTGGTCCAGCTACCCGTCTAAGGCACAGAGCAGGGAGGCCAACTCCCCCATGCTCCGCAAGGTTCTCTCCATCCCAAAACGAAACCTTGTATTGACTTAGTACTAACTTAGTACTAACTTAGTATTGTAGCACTACCTTAGTTCTAGCTATAATAACGGTGAGGTACTATTTGGGAATTAATGGAGGTAAATCGGTCAGAACCTTAAAATGCTATATGGTAATGGAGGTTATGTCTCATGTGGGTTAAAAAAACAAACTTTATACTGGTTTACTACTAACATAGTACTTTAGCACTACGCTAGTGCTGGCTACAATAGTGGTAATGTATTATAGGCTGATGCTGGTAAATCGGTAACAACAGTTGGTTCGTTTCAATCCGAGGTCGTATGTGGCCAATGGGTCCCAATACGAAGCCTCGTACTCGCTTGGTACTGACATAATACTATATCACGCGCTTAATGCTAAATGTAATATAGACAAGGTACTATATGGTAATGGAGGTAAATACGTATGATCTGAAACTATTATATGGTAACCGATGTTATGTAGCATGTGGGTCCTAGAACCAAACTATGTATTTCCTTAGTACTAACTTAGTGTTGTAGCACTAGCTTAGTGGTGTAGCACTAGCTTAGTACTATAGTACTAGCTTAGTGCTAGTTGTAATAGTGGTAGGTTACTATATGCTAACAGAGGTAAATCGGTAAGTGTATCAAGGTGTACGCGGTGTCCCTTCGCATGCTGACTCCCTGGTCCCCGCCGACCTCCAACAACGTGATGCACCTGCGTCTTGACCTGGCCGATCCGACGTCCATCTCCGAGGGCCTCACGCCGCTCACCGACATCACCTACGTCTTCTATGATGCCTGGTCCAGCTACCCGTCGGAGGAACAGAACAAGGAGGCCAACTCCGCCATGCTCCCCAACGTTCTCTCCGTCCCAAAACGAAACCTTGTATTGACTTAGTACTAACTTAGTACTGTAGCACTACCTTAGTGCTAGCTATAATAACGGTGAGGTACTATTTGATAATGGAGGTAAATCGATAAGAACGTTAAAATGCTATGTGGCAATGGAGGTTATGTCAAATGTGGGTCCAAAAACCAAACTTTGTACTGGTTAACTACTAACTTAGTACTTTAGAACTACGATAGTGCTAGCTACAATAGGGGCAATGTGTTATATGGTGATGGTGGTAAATCGATAACAACACTTGGATCATTTCAATCCGAGGTCGTATGTGGCCAGTGGGTCCTAATACGAAGCCTTGTATTCGCCTGGTAGTGACATAATACTATCAGACGCGCTTAATGCTAAATGTAATATACACAAGGTACTATATGGTAATGGAGGTAAATAGGTATGATCTGAAACTATTATATGGTAATGGATGTTATGTAGCATGTGGGTCCTAGAACCAAATTATGTATTTCCTTAGTACTAACTTAGTGTTGTAGCACTAGCTTAGTCCTATAGTACTAGCTTAGTTCTAGTTGTAATAGTGGTAGGTTACTATATGCTAACGGAGGTTAACCGGTAAGTGTATCAAGGTGTTCTATGGTAATGGAGGATATGTGGTATGTGGATTCCAAAACCAAAATTGGTCCTGGCTTAGTACTAACGTCTTATTGTAGTCCTAGCTTACTGCTAGGTGTAAGAACAACAATGTCCTACATGGTAATGGAGGTAAACGGGTAAGAGCGTCAAAGTGTTATATGCTAATAGAGGTAGATTGGTAAAAGCACAAAACATATATATGATGGTGCTGAATCTCAATGAATCATGGCTACAAGCTCATTCTTCCACCTAGAATTCCCACTGTCTATTTAAGTAATTCCCAACATATTTAGATCACTGCCTATTAGGAAGGAACCTTCGAGGAGGCCGATGACGAGACATTTATTGGAATTGTTGACCCAATGGGACATGCGGGGGTCCCCATTCGTGTGTCGGGGCACGCAACCAACACCGGCTTCGTTTGCTAGCTACTTGGATTCATACTTCTCCGTATTCTGTTATTATCCAGTGCAAAGGCTAATTGTTTGTTGAAACAAATCAATACTAACAACATCTAGGTGGTCAATGCGAACAACTTTTACCCCTCGATCATATGTGGCCTATGGGTCCCAAAACGAAACCTTGTATTGGCTTAGTACTAACTTAGTACTGTAGCACTATCTTAGTGCTAGCTATAATAATGGTGAGGTACTATTTGGTAATGGAGGTAAATTAGTAAGAACGTCAAAATCCTATAAGGTAATGAAGGTTATGTCACATGTGGGTTCGAAAACCGAACTTTATACTGGTTTACTACTAACATAGTACTTTAGCACTACGCTAGTGCTAGCTACAATAGTGGTAATGTATTATATGCTGATGTTGGTAAATCGGTAACAACAGTTGGATCGTTTCAATCCGAGGTCATATGTGGCCAATGGATCCCAATACGAAGCCTCGTTACGCTTGGTACTGACATAATCGTATAGGACGCGCTTAATGCTAAATGCAATATAGACAAGGTACTATATGGTAATGGAGGTAAATAGGTATGATCTGGAACTGTTATATGGTAATGGATGTTATGTAGCATGTGGGTCCTAGAACCAAACTATGTATTTCCTTAGTACTAACGTAGTGTTGTAGCAGTAGCTTAGTGCTGTAGCACTAGCTTAGTGCTAGTTGTAATAGTGGTAGGTTACTATATGCTAACAGAGGTAATCGGTAAGTGTATCAAGGTGTACGCGGTGTCCCATCGCGTGCTGTCTCCCTGGTCCCCGCCGACCTCCAACAACGTGACGCACCTGTGTCTTTATGTAACATCCCAATTTTCCTAATTGGGAATGTTTTACATTTTAACTAAGCATCTATGCATATTGATTGAAATAAAGTTGGCACTTGAATTCTTTCGTCTTTTATTTTTTTGCATTTTCTATTTTTTTTCCTCACACGAGAAATGCCCGGGGAAATACTCTCTTGCACGCAAGAGAGAGAGCGGAGGAAAATGACCCTCCAAAGTGCGGACATTTCTAAAATATTGGAGCCAAGAAATCCAAAGATTATTTGCAAAAATATTTGCAAAAAGAAAATAAAGATTTTTAGGGAATTTCTGAAAAAAAACATATTTTTAAAGTTTTTATTTTTGCTTTGGAAAAATGTTATTCGGGTAGAGGATATTTTTCTGATTTTTTTGGTATATAATACTCTATATTAAATATTTGATTTATTTCCTTTTTATTCACTTCTGTTTTTCTGTTTCGGAAAAGATATAAAATAGGAAAGTCTTGTTTTTTTTAGGCAGCCGCCCGAGAGCTTAATAGGCAGTGGGCCGCCACCCCCACAGCCCGGGGACCGAATCCCTTAGATCTCGGCCGCCCTTCCCACCGCAGCCCCCTCCCTCCCACTGCCACGCGGGGCCCCCTGGCCGACCCCCTCTCCCCTGCGGTGACTTTCCACCTCTCCCTCCTCTCTTTCCTAACCGAGCCGAGCCCGAGCTCCCTATAACCCGAGATCCTCTCGGATCTCCCTCCTCCCTTTCCTTCCCCGCACCCCTCCCGGCCTATATAAAGCCCGAGCCTCGGCCGCACCCCGTTCCCACCATCGCCTCGCCGAGCCGCCGCCCTGAGCCTCTGCCGCTGCCTCGCCACCGGAGCCCGAGCTCCACCACCTTCGCCCCCCCTGGGAGCAGTCACCCCAAGCACCCCCGACTCCGCCCGACGCCTCCCCTCGCCGGAGGGAAGCCGCCGCCGCCTCCCCGTCCCGTCAGCCACCACCGGAGCCCCTACCCTCGCCGGCGACCCTCACCCCGCCGGAGTTGCCCAGCCACTGCCACGGTAACTCCTCCTCCTCCTGTTAGTTTTTCTTTTCTTTTCTTGGTTAGCCCTTAGATATATATTCTACGGTGTAGATTAGAGTAGGATACCCCTTCGGTTTAGATCAGAAAACCACGCTGGTTTTTATTTCACTTAAGCAGTTAGCCGGAGCTTTTAGTTAGGTTTCGGCCGTTTGTTTATAAGCCTCGCAGCAAACACCCCTTAGCCTATCACAGCGCGCCACGTATACCCCGTGTCAGTTAGCAAATTATTTCTTTTTTTCTGTCTAGTTGCAAAAACAGCAAAGTTTCTGTTTTGTTTTGGCCATAACTTTTGATCCCAAAGTCCAATGATGTTAATTCTTGTTCCAGTAGATTCCAATTTTTCTGTAGTTTTTAAAAAACATATAATTTGTCTATGTTTGAAATTTTCAAATATAAGTTAGATCATATTTAGTTTAAACCTTGTTTTGCCTATTTCAGGAGTTTAGAAAATGATTTTGAGTTGATTCTTTTTGCTACTCCTTCCTAGTGATTATATCTTACTGTGGTAGAAGTTTCAAAAATTTTAAAGTATTTTTACTGGTGTTTTTAACAGAAAAAAGTTTCTTCCTTAGTAACGCGTGTTGAAGTCTTTTACTTAGGCCTTAGCAAATCCTTACTTGTGAGGTTATTTATACTTGTTGCTTGATTGTAGTGCTTATGGTGTGTTTTGTGTTTGTATCGGTAGATCATCCGGAGTGCGAAGCGTGTTACTTAGAAGCGCTCGATCAAGTCAACTATCATCAAGGCAAGTCATTTTGATCATGTTATTTTTCCTATGTTCTCGATGCATGGTAGTTCACCTTTCTTTGCCCAATTTGCATGCCGCCTAGGTACTTGGAAATTTTAGTATAGGTTGTAGTATCATGTGGTAGACACACAACAACCCCGATACTTAGCCCCGGGACGACAATTTCTTGTTGCTATGCTTGAGTAGACGCGTTTTCGGTTGAGTGGATAACACGAGTGATGCGAGGTTGATTAAATAATCAAGACCGGTTAAGACAAGATTTTCAAGACCTCGGACGCAATGCAACTCTGGGTGAAGGACGGTTGATCGGCTCCCTGGAGAACCTAGTGGATGCCTGGGATGCTGGAGAGGCCATGACATCTTGCGGAAAGCTTCACCCAGGCTCGAAGAGACGGACAGAGACTTCAAGACTCAAGGCTTACCTGCACAGCCACAAGTCATTATGGGCTCTGGCTTGGTGGAACAACGCGGCGACTCTGGACAGGAGGTGCTAGCAGATGTAGAAGCACGGTAGGAATGGATGGGCATCGACAGGGATTCAGAGGGACCCGTTGAAAGATCATGTTTCGATCATCCGGTCTTCAAACACCCTGAAGTGCGAGGACAAACACGGAGGCGATCAAATCTTGTGGGGAACGTGTGCAAAACTCTGCAGAGTGCCCAACCTAATCGATTAGCCGTGTCCACGGTCATGGACAACTTGAGCCGAAGGCATTGAAATTCCCCTGAACTCCCGACACAACTTAATAATGATGTGGGTGTTAACAACTATTCGGGTATGAGAATTGGTTGGCGGAACCATCTCATTAACAACAAACAATGTAGTAATATTTTGCTTTCAACCCCTCTTGTTGTAGGATAAAACTGGCTTTATGCAAAACTCATAGCCCCACCGGCCAAATATGCATGTAGAGATAGTTGATTATTATTTTACCCCTCTCTTTGCTGACTTGTCGGCATATTCCATATGCTGACCTACACGGCTGCAACGTATCATGTTGCAGAGTACTTTTCCGACCAGGAGTGAGGCTACGTTCTACGCTCAGCGACATGCCCTTGGAGTCGGAAGGACTCGTCTACCTGATGCTTCCGCTAGTCTTCGTTAGATATCTCATGAGATGGCCTTATTGTAATCCTTTATTGTAATAAAGTACTCTTTATGAGATTTCGTTTAATAAAGCTGTGTGATTGAACTCTTGAATATATACATTATGTACTGAGTGTGTACCAGCATGATCTTGGGATGGTACGGAAACACCAGAGGCTTGACTCGTCTTGAGTCGGGTCGCTACAGAAATGGTATCAGAGCACACGCTGACCATAGGACGTAACCTCTAGGAATGGAAAAGCCTTAGGAAGAAAACTATTTTCTTATGTCTATAAATCCTTTATTTTCTCTTCTGATCATTTCTGACATCTCTCCGATTTTCCAATGTTTTAGATGGCCACCTTCGTCCCTGTTAAGTTCGCGGAGTTTTGCCAGCCCGACGCAACTATGCCTTTCGGAAAGGAGCTGGTGCAGATCACCAAGGACTTGAGGATTGCTCTGCCGACTATCACAGGGAAGCCAACTTCATCTTACCTGGAGGATTCACGCTACAGGATCGAGGTGCACGTTCCCGGAAGGACATTCGAGCCGCGCACTGAGCTAGTTGATTTCAAGTTCATCGTACCCAACTGGATTCTCGGAAGAGACATGGCGATCCATTGTGCACTCGGACGTATCAAGGAAGAGTACAAAGGCTGCCCTATTTCACCAGACCTATTCACGGTATCCCGGAGAAGCGAAGACGGAGAAATCATCTCAAGCAAGACCAAGGACGCTCTCCTGTCTTATGCCCAGACCTTGGAGAAGCACAACGGGACTCTGGAGCATCGCGTGATCAAGGACGCCAGGAAGATCAAGCAACTGTCGCTCCGCGAACTCGAACTCGAAGAAGCAGCTCGGGAAGCCCACTATGAGCACGAACTGGAGGTGAAGGACTTTCTGGAGAGGATCGAGAAGCTGAAGACTCGAGTTGCATACCTGGAGGAGGAACTGGACATGGGCGAGAACCTTCATCCCGAAGGTGACGTAGCCCCCTTGATCAGCAATGACGAGGACTATGAAGAAAGCTCCACCGAAGGACCCATCACCATGCTTTTCTGAGGAGGACACTTAGACTAGACCACCAAATTTACTTTATCGTTAAACTCTTAGGCCGATGTTTAGGATTATCGAATTTTGTATCCTCGTGTGGACCTTTGTGATGGTATTGAATAAAATGTGTGGTGTGATACTTGTTTGTTGCATTGCATATGGGTAGTGTAATTACTCTGAGACCATTGTTCTATGCTAATCTCACCCCTCCACAAACATCAGATGCCTCCGAGACGCGCCCCTGAGTCCAACTTTCCGCCAGAACTCACCCAGTTGATCCAGCAACAAAACACCCTGATGCAGCTGATCATCCAGAACCAGAACAATAACAACAACCGTCATCCACCCCAGGCAGACAATCTCACCCGTTTCCTGAGGTTGAACCCTCCAACTTTCTCCAGCAGCATTGAGCCCATTGTGGCAGATGATTGGCTCCTCAAGATGGAGCGGGAACTTATCACTGCTGGTTGTACTGAAGCTGAGAAGTTGCGCTTTGCCGCGCATCAACTTGGAGGCCCTGCAGCTGCTTGGTGGGAGAACTACACCACCACTTACCCCACTGCTGGAGTCACTTGGGAGCAATTCAAGCAAGCCTTCCGTACCGCACATGTCTCAGCTGGTGCAATGAGTCTGAAGAAGCGTGAGTTTCGCAACTTACGCCAGGGGAATCGCTCTGTGGCCCAGTATGTCGATGAATTCAGCATGCTCGCCCATTATGCACCTGGAGATGTGGCCGATGATGCGGCCAAGCAGGAAAAGTTCTTGGAATGACTCAATGATGAGCTGAGCATTCAGTTGACTGTAGCCACCTTAAACAACTACCACGAGCTCGTTGATAAGGCCCTCATCTTGGAGGGGAAACACCAGCAGATGGAGAACCGCAAGCGGAAGTATGGGATTGGAAAGTTCAACTTCGGCACTCAGCAGAAGCCTCACTACACCCCCTATTCAGGGAATACCGGCACTGGATCTGGTAAGTTTGGAGGACACGTCGAGCATAACCACCCAGTGCACAACCATGGAGGCCACAACCATGGAGGGAATGGGAAGCACCGCAACAACAACAACTTCAAGAATGGCGGTACTGGCACTTAGCAGCATTCAGCTCCAGCTCAGAAGGATCAGAACCACATCACCTGCTTCAAGTGTCAGAAGACGGGACACTACGCCACTGAATGTCCCCAGAACAAGCAGGGAAATGGAAACGGCAACGGCAACTCTGCAGCAAAGAAGCCCAATCCTTTTCCTCGAGCTCAGGTGAACCACATTGATGTTGAAGAGGTCTATGATCACCCCGATACTGTGGTTGGTAAGTTTTTGCTAAATTCACGTCCAGTATTGGTACTTTTTGATTCTGGTGCAACACATTCATTCATATCAAGGGTAGTTGTGGAAAAGTATAGTTTACCAACTAGAACCCTCAGCCAGCCTATTAAGGTTAGTTCCCCAGGAGGCATGATGATAGCCGGGATAGGATGCCATGCTTTGAGTCTCAACATCGGGAACCATAATTTTCCCACCGACCTCATCGTATTAGAGTCCCAGGGATTGGACGTAATCCTTGGCATGGATTGGTTGGCCAAGTATGAAGGGAATATTGATTGTGCCCTTAAGTCTATTTTGCTAACCACCCCCAAGCAGAAGCGGATTAAGTACGTGTCTCAGCGCCCGATGCGGAGTAAGCGAGTAAACTCTCTCACGGGAGTAGTCCAGGAGGAAGTACCGATTGTACAGGAGTACCCAGATGTATTTCTGGAGGAATTGTCGGGCATGCCACCTGATAGAGAGATTGAGTTCTTGATTGAGCTATTACCCGGAACAGCCCCGATATCCAAGAGACCCTATCGGATGCCCGCAAATGACTTGATAGAAATCAAGAAGCAAATTAAGGAGTTGTTGGACAAAGGGTATATTCGCCCAAGTTCTTCACCTTGGGGAGCCCCAGTGCTCTTGGTTGAAAAGAAGGACAAGTCCTTGAGAATGGTTGTCGATTATCGTGCATTGAACGATGTGACCATCAAGAACAAGTACCCCTTGCCGATGATCAATGATCTGTTTGATCAGTTAGTTGGAGCTCGCGTATTCTCGAGGTACTATTTGGTAATGGAGGTAAATCAGTAAGAACGTCAAAATCCTATATGGTAATGAAGGTTATGTCATATGTGGGTTCGAAAACCAAACTTTATATTTCCTAGGACCAAACTATGTATTTCCTTAGTACTAACTTAGTGTTGTAGCACTAGGTTAGTACTATAGTACTAGATTAGTGCTAGCTGTAATAGTGGTAGGTTACTATATGCTGACGGAGGTAAATCGGTAAGTGTATCAAGGTGTACGCGGTGTCCCATCGCGTGCTGCCTCCCTGGTCCCCGCCGACCTGCAACAACGTGACGCACGTGCACCTTGACCTGGCCGATCGGACGTCCGTCTCCGAGGGCCTTGCGCCGCTAACTGATGACCCACAAGTGCAGGGGATCTATCATAGTCCTTTCGATAAGTAAGAGTGTCGAACCCAACGAGGAGCAGAAGGAACTGACAAGTGGTTTTGAGCAAGGTATTCTCTCCAAGCACTGAAATTATCAGTAACAGATAGTTGTGTGATAAGATGATTCGTAGGAAGTAACAATAGTAACAAAGGTGCAGCAAGATGGCCCAATCCTTTTTGTAGCAAGGGACAAGCCTGGAGAAACTCTTAAAGGAGGTGAAGCGCTCCCGAGGACACATGGGAATTTCTGTCAAGCTAGTTTTCATCATGTTCATCTGCTTCGCGTTCGCTACTTTGATAGTTTGATATGTGGGTGGACCGGTGCTTGGGTGCTGCCCTTACTTGGACAAATATCCCACTTATGATTAAGACCTCTCGCAAGCATCCGCACCTACGAAAGAAGAATTAAGACAAAGTCTAACCATAGCATTAAACTAGTGGATCCAAATCAGCCCCTTACGAAACAACGCATAAACTAGGATTTATGCTTCTGTCACTCTAGCAACCCATCATCTACTTATTACTTCCCAATGCCTTCCTGTAGGGCCAAATAATGGTGAAGTGTCATGTAGTCGACGTTCACATAACACCACTAGAGGAAAGACAACATACATCGGATCAAAATATCGAACGAATACCAACTTCACATGACTACTTATAGCAAGACTTATCCCATGTCCTCAGGAACAAAAGTGACTACTCACAAAGCATAATTATGTTCATGACCAGAGAGGTATTGAATAGCATCAAGGATCTGAACATATAATATTCCATCGAGTAATCCAACTAGCATCAACTACAAAGAGTAATTAACACTACTAGCAACCTTACAAGTACCAATCGGAGTCGCGAGACGGAGATTGTTTACAAGAGATGAACTAGGGTTTGGATATGAGATGGTGCTGATCAATATATTGATGGTGATGAGTCCCCTCCGATGAGAGGAGGGTTGGTGATGACGATGGCGACGATTTCCCCCTCGGGGAGGGAAGTTTCCCCGGCAGGACGGCCCTGCCGGAGCTCTAGATTGGTTCTGCTCAAGTTCCGCCTCGTGGCGGTGTTGATTCCTCCCGAAAACGTCCTCCTGATTTTTTCTGGAACGAAACCCTCCTTATAGCAAAAGATGGGAGCCAGAGGGGCAACAGGGGCCCCACAAGCCACCTAGGTGCGGCCAGGGGGGTAGGCCGCGCCTGGCAGGCTTGTGGCCTCCTGGTGGCTCCCCTCTCGTACTTCTTCTTCCTAGTATTTTTATAAAATCCAAAATAATTCCTCGTTGATTCTAACGGCTTTTGGAGTTGTGCAGAATAGGTATCTCAAACTTGCTCCTTTTTCAGACCAGAATTCCAAGTGCCGACATTCTCCCTCTTCATGTAAACCTTATAAAATAAGAGAGAAAAGGCATAAGTATTGTACCGTGAAGTGTAATAACAGCCCATAAAGCGATAAATATCAACATAAAAGCATGATGCAAAATGGACATAACAACTCCCCCAAGCTTAGACCTCGCTTGTCCTCAAGCGGAAGCCGAGATCAATAAATATGCCCACATGTTTAGAGATAGAGGTGTCGATAAAACAAAATACGGACATGCATGCATCATGATCATAATTAGAACATCAATAGCGTCATATAAACTGTTATGCTAAAGTGAAAATTCCTCCACAAAGTGAAGTATGGGTCAAGAATCTTATTGAGAATTAACAACCAATAGCCTTTAGTCATTGAAGCAATAGCAATTTATCATAACATTAGAAAGAGTCAAATAAGAGCATGTAAAGCAAATCCAGATACTCAATCATCCTTTCGTCTTCTACAATTGCTAAAACTCATGTGGTACTCATGAGGTCAAAGTTTCAGTTGGACACAGAGAAAGATAGGGGATTATAGTTTCGCCTCCCAACTACTTACCTCAAGGGTAATGTCAACAATAATAATTCATGGATTCTTACTTACAAGTTGACATATGAATATAGATCTTTCCCTAGCACATGAGGTTAGACAAGATAAAGGAGAAATAAGGAATTGGTGTCGATCACCATGACTCTTTTAAGGATAAATAGTAAAGTTACAAGATAGGCCCTTCGCAGAGGGAAGCAGAGGTTGTCATGCGCTTTTGAGGTTTGTATGTCTGACCTCTTAGTGTGGAGGAACGTCATTTTATTTGCCTCCTGTGATAAAGAACTTTATTATGCAGTCTATCCCTTTTATGTCTTCCTCATCACAGGTTCGTACAAAGCTTATTTTCCATACACTAATAGATCATACATATTTAGGGAGCAATTTTTATTGCTTGCACCGATGACAACTTACTTGAGGGATCTTCTTCAATCTATAGGTAGGTATGATGGACTCTCATGGCAAAATTGGGTTGAAGGTTTATGGATGCACAAGTAGTATCTCTACTTAGTGTGGAAGTCTTGGCTGATATGAGGTGGAAGCAAGCGTCACATACTAAGGGATCTCTAGTCATATAACATTGTTCGGAACCAAGCAAACATAATTCATTATGTTTTCTTCTTGTCCAACATCTACTTCTGGGCATGTAATAGTTTAATGAGTGTTCACAATCATAGACGGTGCCCAAGATGATATATTTATATGTGAACCTCGCCTTCTTTATTACTTCCTATTAATTGCAACAATGACTAAGGTCTACGTTTGTCCACCCACAACAAGTTTCAATCAACATTCTTTTTATATGTGAAGTCATTGCTACCTCTTGAGCTTGCGTTGGTTTTTTCCCTTGAAGAGGAAAGGGTGATGCAGCAGAGTAGTAGTAAGTATTTCCCTCAGTTTGAGAACCAACGTATCAATCTAGTAGGAGTATCAAGATGAGGCACCAATGTACCTGCGCAAAAACAGCAAACTTGCACCCAACTCTACAAAGGGGTTGTCAATCCCTTCACGATTGATTGCAAGGTGAGATGTGAAGGTGGAAAGTGCAACAAAGTAAAAGTGTAGGGCTGAAAATATGATGTGAAGTAGACCTCTAACATCCCAAATTTTGGAATGTTAATATAATTATTAGATTGATTATTTGTTTGTTTGAATGATTGAAACTTGAGTCAAATTTGAAACTTTTTAAAAACTTTTGAGTGAGAAGGAATAAAATGACTTTCCCCTTTTTCCTGTGAATTCAAATTCATCCATTTAAAATCAATGAGAGAAGATGACATGACTTCTTCAACTATAAAGAGTTTGAATCAAGGTGCATTGGAATTCCTTTCAATTTTTCTTTGCATTTTGTTTCTTCCTCACTCACGGAATGCCGGGAACCATATCTTGTCAAGCAAAAAAAAGAGAGGAGAAACATGAACCTCCAAACCCGGGGATATTCTTTGAAATATTTGAGCCATGACACCCAAGATTCATTTGAGTAATTATTTGCAAAAAGATATAAAGCATTTAGGGGATTTTCTGAAAAACATTGTTTTAAAAAGTTTTTTATATTGGCCATGGAAAAATGTCCATCATTTAGATTTTATTTTTCTGATAATTTTAGTATATAGTAACTCTATATTCCGAATTTATTTGGTTTGCTTTTTAATCGTTTACTTTCCGGTTTTTGAAAATAGGAAAGATATCTCTTTTAAATGGAAATAGAGCTGGCCCATTAAGACCTTTCCAAATCTGGCCCGACAAGAATCATCTCTTTCCTCAAGTTCTCCTTCCTCCGGTTCACACAACCTTCCATGGTAATGGTGACAAGAAATCCTACCTTCCCGATCTCCCTCTCCTTTCCATCCCAGAGCACCCCGAACCCCTATAAATACTCCCCTCCACCTCCTGTCCCCATTTTCCCAGAACCGCCCCCACCCCTCGCCGCAGCGCCCCCCCCCCCCCCCCCCCCCCGCCTCGCTGGAGTTCGCCTCCAACAGGAACTTGCCGGAGCTATTGCTGCTCCCTCCTGTCGCCCCCACGCCCCGCCGACGCCACCAACCTTTGGCCCGAGACCTCCTCCTTCGCCTGGACCTCTCCACCGCCTCGGCCGGCCATCGGAGGCACCTTCCCGCCATCTTCTCCAACTCCGGCGACTAACTCCGGTGAGATCCACGAAATCCCGTATTGCAGTTTTTTCAGAAAACTATAATCTTAGAAAATTCATATCTATTAGTCTATAACTCCGAATTAGATGATTCTTTTTGCGTTAGATTAGAAATTTCTTTTAGTTTCCGAAACAAATATAATTTGACTATGTTTGAACTTATAAAATTTGAGGTAGAACAAAATTTTTTAAAGCTTGTTTTGCTTATACCGGGAGTATAAAAATAGGTTTTTAATTAATTATTTTTGCTACTGATCCCTAGTGATATTATTTATCAGTGGGTAAAGTTTAAGAAATTTTGGAGTATTCTAACTCATCATTTCATGTGAAACAGAATCTGTTTTACTTCTTTTAGGATTATGGCTATTTGTTTTTCTATAATTGTTTTTAAATTATTTTCTTTTATACTTGAGAAAGTTTATATTTTGTTTTTATGTTAGATAACAGTAGATTATCAACAACAACAAAATTTTATTTGTATTTGATATTATGAAATCAATTCTTGTTCTATATTTACTTGCAATTGATTTCCCTACTAGTTTAACTCCCATTTGAAAATAGTTTCAAATAGTATTATGAAAAAAAATACTTTCTGTTGTCTTACTTAAATTTATTTTTTTATTTTCTGTTATTTTACTAGTTTAGTGTTTTATTTTTCTGATTTGAACAAAAACTATTTAGTGTTTGATGTAGTAGAAGACTCCCTAGTTTTCTTTGAAATTTTCCTTTGGATTCTTATTCGATCTTTCTTATTGTTTTGGATTGCATCAACTTTTATTATTGTTTTTTATTTGATTGCTAGTGTGAGTGCTTATGTGAATACTATGTTTGATTATATAAATTCCATCGGAGAGTGACGAATAGTTCTATCATGTTATTTCTCGAGAGCGATAATTCTTCTTCATCAACCTCATCAGGCAAGTCACGTTGATCATATTGTTACCTATGTTTTACATGCATTGTAGTTCTAGCTTTCTTCACCCAATTGCATGCAAAGTAGGTACTTGGAAATTTTAGATCTTGATGTAGTATCATGTGGTAGGCACCCACCCCCTTGTTACTTTGGCTGGGACGTTATTATGCTATGCTCCTAGTAGACGAGGTTTGGTTGAGTGTTTACCATGAGTGTTGTGAGAACTTAATAATCAAGACCTGAAGACTCCAAGACTTGCAAGACCTCAGAACAAAATATACCTCTGGGTGAAGGATGGTTTAGATGGGCTCCCTGGAGAAACCAGTGGACGACCAGGGATGCACGGGGAAGCGCCATGACATCTTGCGGAAAGCTTCACCCAGGCTCAAAGAGACGGACGGATATTTTCGAGACCCAAGCCTTACCTGCACATCCACAAGTCATTATGGGCTCTGGCTTGGTTGGACAACGTGGTGACTCTGGACAGGCTTAGTGGATGACCCGGGATGCTGGAGACGGCCATGACATCCTGCGGAAAGCTTCACCCAGGCTCAAAGAGACGGATGGATATTTTCAAGACCTAAGGCTTACCTGCACAGCCACAAGTCATTATGGGCTCTGGCTTGGTTGGACAACGCGGCGACTCTGGACAGGCGGTGCTAGGAGATGTAGAAGTACGGTAGGAATGGATGGGCGCCGACAGGGATTCAGAGGGACCCGTTGAAAGACCATGTTTTGATCATCCGGTCTTCAAACACCCTGAAGTGTGAGGACATACACGGAGGCGATCAAATCTTGTGGGGAACGTGTGCAAAACTCTGCAGAGTACTCAAACCTAATTGATTAGCCGTGTCCACGGTCATGGACAACTTGAGCCAAAGGAACTGAAGTTATCTGAAATTCTCAACACGAATAATAATATTGATGTGGGAATTATTGACAACTCGGGTACGAGAATTGGTTGGCGGAACCATCTCGTTAACAACAAACAACGTAGTAACATTTTTCTTTTTAACCCTCTCTTGATGTAGGAGAAAACTTGCTTTTCGCTAAAAACATATAGCCCCACCTGCCATATATGCATATAGTATAGATGATTACTTTTCACCCCTCTCTTATGTGACTTGCCGGCATATTCAATATGCTGACCTACACGGTTGCAACGTCTTATGTTGCAGATGTTTTTCTTCGACGAGTAAGTGTACGATTCAGGGTTACGGTCTACACTCAACTTGCCGTTGGTGTTTATTGGGACTCCACTCCCTTGACTGCTTCCGTTGAGATATTTAAGGTATATATCAGTTTTACGCTATTTACATGTGATTGCACTTTGATATATACATTGATGTACTGTGTGTGCAAGCATCCTGATCCAGGGATGGCACAGAAACACAGAGGCTTGACTCGTCTTGAGTCGGGTCGCTACAATTGCATTTTAACGTTCTTATAGATTTAACTCCATTACCAAATAGTACCTCACCGTTATTATAGCTAGCACTAAGGTAGTGCTACAGTACTAACTTAGTACTAAGTCAATACAACATTTTGTTTTGGGTCGAAGAAGAGAACGTTGCGGAGCATGGCAGAGTTGGCCTCCGGGTACTGTGCCTACGGGTAGCTGGACCAGGCAAGGTAGAAGACATGGGTGATGTCGGTTAGCGGCGCGAGGCCCTCGGAGACGGACGTCCGATCGGCTAGGTCAATGTGCAGGTGCGTCACGTTGGTGAAGGTCGGCGGGACCAAGGAGGCAGCACGCGACAGGACACCGCGTACACCTGGATACACTTACCGATTTACCTCCGTTAGCATATAGTAACCTAGCACTATTACAACTAGCACTAAGCTAGTACTATAGTACTAAGCTAGTGCTACAACACTAAGCTAGTGCTAGAACACTAAGTTAGTACTAAGGAAATACATAGTTTGGTTCTAGGAAATATAAAGTTTGGTTTTCGAACCCACATGTGAGAAAACCTTCATTACCATGTATGCTAGAACACTAAGTTAGTACTAAGCCTCTCCAGAGTCGCCGCGTTGTCCAACCAAGCCAGAGCCCATAATGACTTGTGGCTGTGCAGGTAAGCCTTGGGTCGTGAAAATATCCGTCCGTCTCTTTGAGCCTGGGTGAAGCTTTCCGCAGGATGTCATGGCCGTCTCCAGCATCCCGGGTCATCCACTGGGTTCTCCAGGGAGCCGATAAACCGTCCTGCACCCAGAGTTCCATTTCATCATGAGGTCTTGAAAAGTCTTGACTTAACCGGTCTTGGTTATTAAAGTATCCTTCGCATCACTCGTGATAAACTCTCAACCAGAATCACGTCTACTCAAGCATAGCAATATGAAATTTGTCTTCCCGGGAAAAGTAATGGGGTTGTTGGGTGCCTACCACATAATACTACAATATGTAACCATAATTTCCAAGTACCTAGTGAGCATGCAAATTGGGCATAGGATCGTAGAACTACGATGCATAAAACATAGGTGATACATGATCAAATGACTTGCCTTGATGATAGTTGTCATGATCGAGCGCTTCTAAGTAACAAGCTTGGCACTCCGGGAGATCTACCGATACAAACAAAATACACACCATAAGCACTACAATCAAACAACAAGTAAAATAACATCACAAGTAAATAGTTGCTATGGCCTAACTGAAAGAATTCACTACACGTCACTAAGGCAGAAACTTGTTCCTGTTAAAAACCCAAGTAAATATATTTAATTTTTTCGAAACTTATACCACAGTAAGATATAATCACTAGGAAGTAGTAGCAAAAAGAATCAACTCAAAATCATTTTTTAAACTCCTGGAATAAGCAAAACAAGGTTTAAACTAAATCTGATCTAATTCAAATTTGCAAATTTCAAACATAGACAAATTATATGTTTTTAAAATCTGCACAAAATTGCGATCTACTGGAAAACGTTTCAACTCCATTGGAGTTGTGGATCAAAAGTTATGATCAAAAGAAAATTGAATCTGCCTCTGTTTTTGAATTAAACTGAAAATAGAAAAAATCCAACTAGTGAACATGGGGTCCACGTGGCGCGTTGTGGTTGGCTCTGGGGTGTGAGCTGCGTAGCTAATACAACAAACGGCCGCAATGTAACTAAAACAGCTCGGCTAAAGTTAAGTGGAATAAAAACGTTTTGGTTTTTCTGATTAAACCGAAAGGGTATCCTCGTTTCTAATCCTGCGCGTTTACTCTAGATCCAACGGCTAAAAAGAGGTGATGGAGTTCACAGGGGCTGGCTCACCGAGGCAGGAGGTTCTCCGGCGAGCAGGGAGGTGGCGGGGGTCGAGGTCGTCGCTCCGGCGGGTCTCGGCGGCGTCCGAGGTGTCCAGCGGGTGGCGGCGGGGCTCCGGCGTCCGAGGGAGACGACGGCGGGGCGAGAGGGAGCCGGGGGCGAGCAGGGGGAGCTCGGGGAGGCTCGGTGGTGGCTGGAAACTCCGGTGAGGCGCGGGGTGGCGATGCAGTGGAGGGCTCGGGTGTAGGGGGGACAAATGGGGCGCGGCGGCGGCGGCGAGCTTGGTGGTGGTGTCGGACGGGGCGGGGAGGCTAGGGTGGCGAGGCAGGGCGAGGAGGGGCTCCTCTGGAGCTTCGGCTCCGGCGAGTAGGGGGCTCGGGTGCAGGGGCGGCGAGGGGTGGAGGCTACGGGGGGGGGGGCGAGGGGCTTTGGAGGGGCTGGCCTTAAATAGGGAGAAAGGGGGGTCGAGGGAAGGAAGGGGCTCGCGGATCCGAGCGGATCCCGGAGAGGCAGCAACTCGTGCCATGGAAGGAAGGATCTCGCGGGGGGGGGGGGGAGAAGGAAGGAGACCGAGGGGGAGAGAGATCGGGCGCGGGGCCCAGCGACAGAGAGAAAGAAAAGAGGGGCGAGGGGGATCGGTGACCGATCCGAAGGGATCTCGGTCCCGGGCCTTAAGGGATCTGGCGCAACACTAAAATCGGGCCCAGGGCGCTTTCCTAAAATAAAAAAAATATCTCCCGATTTTGTAGTTTTTTCAAAAACAGAAAGTAAAAATAATAAAAAGGAATAACATAAAGTCCAATATAGGGGTATTATATACCAAAATTATCAGCAGAAAAAATAGAATTTGTTTAACATTTTTCCACGACCAAAATAAAAATTTAAAAAAAAATGTTTTTCAGAAAATCCCCTAAATGCTTTATTTCTTTTTGCAAATATGTTCTCAATAAAATCTGGTTTTCTTGGCTCAAATAATTAAAAAAAACACCCGTGGCTTGGGAGGGTCATTTTCCTCCGCTCTTTCTTGCTGGCAAGAATTTATTTTCGGGGTATTTTCTCGGGGAAGAAAAAAATAGAAATGCAAAAGCAAAATTTGAAAGAATTCAACTGCAAACTCCATTCAAATTCTTTATAGTCGAAGAAGTCATGTCATCTTCTCTCTTTGCTTTTTAAAAGATTGAATTTGAATCCATCGGAGATGGGGAAAGTCATTTTATTCCCTCTCATTCAAAAGTTTTGAAAAGTTTTCAAATTCACTCAAGTTTCAATCACTCAATCAAACAAACAAACAATCTAATAATTATTTTAACATTCCAAAATTTGGGATGTTACAGCAATATGGTAATGGAGGTTATGTCCCATGTGGGTCCTAAAACCAAACTTTGTACTGGTTTACTACTAACTTAGTTCTTTAGCACTACGATAGTGTTAGCTACTATAGTGGCAATGTATTATATGCTGATGGTGGTAAATCGGTAACAACACTTGGATCGTTTCAATCCGAGGTCGTATGTGGCCAATGGGTCACAATACGAAGCCTCGTATTCGCGTGGTACTGACATAATACTATAGCACTCTCTTAATGCTAAATGCAATATAGACAAGGTACTATATGGTAATGGAGGTAAATAGGTATGATCTGAAACTATTATATGGTAATGGATGTTATGTATCATGTGGGTCCTAGAACCAAACTATGTATTTCCTTAGTACTAACTTAGTGTTGTAGCACTAGCTTAGTGGTGTAGCGCTAGCTTAGTGGTGTAGCGCTAGCTTATTGCTAGTTGTAATAGTGGTAGGTTACTATATGCTAACGGAGGTTAATCGGTAAGTGTATCAAGGTGTTCTATGGTAATGGAGGAAATGTGGCATGTGGATTCCAAAACCAAAATTGGTCCTGGCTTAGTACTAACGTCTTATTGTAGTCCTAGCTTAGTGCTAGGTGTAAGAACATCAAGGTACTACATGGTAATGGAGGTAAATGGGTAAGAGCGTCAAAGTGATATATGCTAATAGAGGTAAAGTGGTAAAAGCAAAAAACATATATATGATGGTGATGAATCTTAATGAATCATGGCTACAAGGTCATTCTTCCACCTAGAATGCCCACTTTGTATTTGAGTAATTCCCAACATATTTAGATCACCGCCAATTAGGAAGGAACCTCTGAGGAGGCCGATGACGAGACATCGATTGGAATATATAGTTTAGCCAATGGGACATGCCAGGGTCCCAATTCATGTGTCGGGGCAGGCAACCAATCATTGCTTCGTTTGCTAGCTGCTTGGATTCATACTTTTATGTTTTCCGTTTATCCGGTGCAAAGACCAATTGTTGGTTGAACTGCAAGATGAAATTGAATGAAACAAATCAATAGTAACATCATCTAGGTGGTCGATGCGAACAACTTTTACCCCTGGATAAATTCATTCCAAGATCGTATGTGGCCTATGGGTCCCAAAACGAAACCTTGTATTGGCTTAGTATTAACTTAGTATAGTAGCACTACCTTAGTGATAGCTATAGTAATGGTGAGGTACTATTTGGTAAAGGATGTAAATCAGAAAGAACGTAAAAATCCTATATGGTAATGAAGGTTTTGTCACATGTGGGTTCGAAAACCAAACTTTATATTTCCTAGAACCAAACTATGTATTTCCTTAGTACTAACCTAGTGTTCTAGCACTAGCTTAGTGTTGTAGCACTAGCTTAGTACCATAGTACTAGCTTAGTGCTAGTTGTAATAGTGGTAGGTTACTATATGCTAACGGAGGTAAATCGGTAAGTGTATCAAGGTGTACGCGGTGTCCCCTCGCGTGCTGCCTCCCTACTCCCCACCGACCTGCCCCAACGTGACGCACGTGCGCCTTGACCTGGCCGATCGGACGTCCGTCTCCACGGGCGTCGCGCCGCTAACCGACATCACCCATGGCTTCTACGTTGCCTGGTCCAGCTACCCGTCGGAGGCACAAAACAGGGAGGCCAACTCCGCCATGCTCCAGAACGTTCTCTTCGTCCCAAAACGAAACCTTGTATTGACTTAGAACGAAACCTTGTATTGACTTAGTACTAACTTAGTACTAACTTAGTACATTAGCACTACCATAGTTCTAGCCATAATATCGGTGAAGTACTATTTGGTAATGGAGTTAAATCTATAAGAACGTTAAAATGCTATATGGTAATGGAGGTTATGTCCCATGTGGGTCCTAGAACCAAACTTTGTACTGGTTTACTACTAACTTAGTTCATTAGCACTACGATAGTGCTAGCTACAATAGTGGCAATGTATTATATGCTGATGGTGGTAAATTGGTAACAACACCTGGATCGTTTCAATTCTAGGTCGTATGTGGCTAATGGGTCCCAATACGAAGCCTCGTATTCGCTTGGGACTGACATAATAATATAGCACTCGCTTAATGCTAAATGTAATATACACAAGGTACTATATGGTAATGGAGGTAAATAGGTATGATCTGAAACTATTATATGGTAATGGATGTTATGTAGCATGTGGGTCCTAGAACCAGACTACGTATATCCTTAGTACTAACTTAGTGTTGTAGCACTAGCTTAGTGGTGTAGCACTAGCTTAATACTATAGTACTAGCTTATTGCTAGTTGTAATAGTGGTAGGTTACTATATGCTAACGGAGGTAAATCGGCAAGTGTATCAAGGTGTTCTATGGTAATGGAGGATATGTGGCATGTGGATTCCAAAACCAAAATTGGTCCTAGCTTAGTACTAACGTCTTATTGTAGTCCTAGCTTAGTGCTAGGTGTAAGAACATCAAGGAACTACATGGTAATGGAGGTAAATGGGTAAGAGCGTCAAAGTGATATATGCTAATAGAGGTGAAGTGGTAAAAGCAAAAAACATATATATGATGGTGATGAATCTTAATGAATCATGGCTACAAGCTCATTCTTCCACCTAGAATGCCCACTGTGTATTTGCGTAATTCCCAACATATTTAGATCACCGCCTATTAGGAAGGAACCTCCGAGGAGGCCGATGACGAGACATCGATTAGGATAGTTTAGCCAATGGGACATGCCAGGGTCCCCATTTGTGTGTCGGGGCAGGCAACCAATCCCAGCTTCGTTTGCTAGCTGCTTGGATTCATACTTTTATGTTTTCCGTTTATCCGGTGCAAAGACCAATTGTTGGTTGAACTTCAAGATGGAATTGAATGAAACAAATCAATAGTAACATCATCTGGGTGGTCGATGCGAACAACTTTTACCCCTGGATAAATTCATTCCGAGATCGTATGTGGCCAATGGGTCCCAAAACGAAACCTTGTATTGGCTTAGTACTAACTTAGTACCGTAGCACTACCTTAGTGCTAGCTATAGTAATGGTGAGGTACTATTTGGTAATGGACGTAAATCAGAAAGAACGTCAAAATCTTATATGCTAATGAAGGTTATGTCACATGTGGGTTCGAAAACCAAACTTTATATTTCCTAGGACCAAACTATGTATTTCCTTAGTACTAACTTAGTGTTGTAGCACTAGCTTAGTGTTGTAGCACTAGCTTAGTACTATAGTACTAGCTTAGTGCTAGTTGTAATAGTGGTAGGTTACTATATGCTAACGCAGGTAAATCGGTAAGTGTATCAAGGTGTACGCGGTGTCCCGTCGCGTGCTGCCTCCCTAGTCCCCACCGACATGCACCAACGTGACGCACGTGTGCCTTGACCTGGCCGATCGGACGTCCGTCTCCGCGGGCCTCGCGTCGCTAACCGACATCACCCATGTCTTCTACGTTGCCTGGTCCTGCTACCCGTCGGAGGCACAAAACAGGGAGGCCAACTCCACCATGCTCCACAACGTTCTCTTCGTCCCAAAACGAAACCTTGTATTGACTAACTTAGTACTGTAGCAATACCTTTGTGCTAGCTATAATAACGGTGAGGTACTATTTGGTAAGGGAGTTAAATCTATAAGAAAATTAAAATGCTATATGGTAATGGAGGTTATGTCCCATGTGGGTCCTAAAACCAAACTTTGTACTAGTTTACTACTAACTTAGTTCATTAGCACTACGATAGTGCTAGCTACAATACTGGCAATGTATTATATGCTGATGGTGGTAAATCGGTAACAACACTTGGATCGTTTCAATCCGAGGTCGTATGTGGCTAATGGGTCCCAATACGAAGCCTCGCATTCGCTTGGTACTGACATAATACTATAGCACTCGCTTAATGCTAAATGTAATATACACAAGGTACTATCTGGTAATGGAGGTAAATAGGTATGATCTGAAACTATTATATGGTAATGGATGTTATGTAGCATGTGGGTCCTAGAACCAAACTATGTATTTCTGTAGTACTAAGTTAGTGTTGTAGCACTATCTTAGTGGTGTAGCACTAGCTTAGTACTATAGTACAAGCTTATTGCTAGTTGTAATAGTGGTAGGTTACTATATGCTAACGGAGGTTAATCGGTAAGTGTATCAAGGTGTTCTATGGTAATGAAGGATATGTGGCATGTGTATTCCAAAACAAAAATTGGTCCTGGCTTAGTACTAACGTCTTATTGTAGTCCTAGCTTAGTGCTAGGTGTAAGAACATCAAGGTACTACATGGTAATGGAGGTAAATGGGTAAGAGCGTCAAAGTGATATATGCTAATAGAGGTAAAGTGGTAAAAGCATAAAACATATATATGATGGTGATGAATCTCAATTAATCACGGCTACAAGCTCATTCTTCCACCTAGAATGCCCCACTGTGTATTTAAGTAATTCCCAACAAATTTAGATCACCGCCTATTAGGAAGGAACCTTCGAGGAGGCCGATGCCGACACATAGAATGGAATAGTTTAGCCAATGGGACATGCCAGGGTCCCCATTCGTGTGTCGGGGCACGCAACCAATCCCGGCTTAGTTTGTAAGCTGCTTGGATTCATACTTTTATGTTTTCCATTTATCCGGTGCAAAGACCAATTGTTGGTTGAAATGCAAGATGGAATTGAATGAAACAACTCAATAGTAACATCATCTAGGTGGTCGATGAGAACAACTTTTACCCCTGGATAAATTCATTCCGAGATCATATGTGGCCTATGGGTCCCAAAACGAAACCTTGTACTGGCGTAGTAATAACTTAGTACTGTAGCACTACCTTACTGCTAGCTATAGTAATGGTGAGGTACTATTTGGTAATGGACGTAAATCAGTAAGGACGTCAAACTCCTATATGCTAATGAAGGTTATGTCACATGTGGGTTCGAAAACCAAACAATGTATTTCCTTCGTACTAACTTAGTGTTGTAGCACTAGCTTAGTGGTGTAGCACTAGCATAGTACTATAGTACTAGCTTAGTGCTAGTTGTAATAGTGGTAGGTTACTATATGCTAACAGAGGTAATCGGCAAGTGTATCAAGGTGTACGCGGTGTCCCGTCGCGTGCTGCCTCCCTGGTCCCCGCCGACCTCCAACAACGTGACGCACCTGCGTCTTGACCTCGCCGATCCGACGTCCGTCTCCGAGGGCTTCGCGCCGCTCACCCACATCACCTACGTCTTCTACTACGCCTGGTCCAGCTACCCGTCAGAGGCACATAACAAGGAGGCCAACTCAGCCATGCTCCCCAACGTTCTCTCCGTCCCAAACGAAACCTTGTATTGACTTAGTACTAACTTAGTACTGCAGCACTACCTTAGTGCTAGCTATAATAACGGTGAGGTACTATTTGATAATGGAGGTAAATCGGTAAGAATGTTAAAATGCTATGTGGCAATGGAGGTTATGTCACATGTGGGTCCAAAAACCAAACTTTGTACTGGTTAACTACTAACTTAGTACTTTATAACTACGATAGTGCTAGCTACAATAGTGACAATGTATTATATGCTGATGGTGGTAAATTGATAAAAACACCTGGATCATTTCAATCCGAGGTCGTATGTGGCCAGTGTGGCATAATACGAAGCCTTGTATTTGCCTGGTACTGACATAATACTATCGGACGCGCTTAATGGTAAATGTAATATAGACAAGGTACTATATGGTAATGGAGGTAAATAGGTATGATCTGAAACTATTATATGGTAATGGATGTTATGTAGCATGTGGGTCCTACAACCAAACTATGTATTTCCTTAGTACTAACTTAGTGGTGTAGGACTAGCTTAGTGGTGTAGCACTAGCTTAGTACTATACTACTAGCTTAGTTCTAGTTGTAATAGTGGTAGGTTACTATAACATCCCAAAATTATAAATTTTGGAATGCTAATATAATTATTAGATTAATTGTTTGTTTCTTTGAGTGATTGAAACTTGAGTGGAATTTGAAACTTCTCAAAAAAAATGAGAGGGAATAAAATGACTTTCCCAAAATTTTCTATTTTGAATCCCTTTTCAATTTTGAGTTTGAATATTTACAAAACCCTTTGATTAAAAAAAAACAAAAGAGAGGAGGAAAATGATCCTCCAAAATCGGAGACTATGTCTTGATTCAAATTTTAAGTATTTGCAATTTATTTGAAAGTCAAATTCCTTTTCATTTTAAAATTATTGCAAAAAAATAATATTTTTTAAAAATTATTTTTTTGGTTTTGAAAATATGTTCATGTTTTAGAAAATTTTATTCTGAAAATTTTCATATATAATATGCCTATATAAAATGTTCTCTCTTTTTCATTTATACGTTTTTCTTCTTCGTTTTAAAAAAAAATTTGTACGTTCGAAAAAAAAAACAAACGCCACGGCTTGCCGGACCGCTCGCTGCGGCTGGCCGAACTATTGGCCCATGCGGCACATCTTTACCTCCTTTTCTATTTTCTCCTCTTTACGTATATGTTTAGTCCCACATTGCCTATATATGGACCATTAGACCTCTCTTCCATCTATAAATATAGATCCATAGGAGCATCCAAAAAATCATCTATTTTGTGTTAAATCAATCTTTTGGTTTAACTAGATTTATTAAATAAAAATATGTTTTCTTCTCTTCGGCGGGATTTCTGGAAGTCGTCTCCTCATTGGAATTAATTCTTACTCTGTATTCTAAAGGTATTTTTCTTCGTATTTTTTTACTCCCGTAGTTTATTATTTCTAGACTAGTATTCCTACACTAGTATACGGTAGAGTAATTATATATATTAATTAGTCTTCTTATTTACACATTAGTACTAGAATTCTTTTAGACATAGCACTTTTCTTCCGTAAAACAGCTTGGCCCTGATTTTTCAAATAGCCATAACTTTTTACTCGTTTATCCGAATTAACCAACGCCTAGAGTTTCGTCTTGATCCCACCTATCCTGTGAACCTATCATATCAACTTTTTGAAATTTTCAAATGTCGAAATTTGTTCATATTCATATTCAAACTTCTTTTGATCATATCTTTTTATCCGTAGCTCCTTTTAGATGAATCCAATTGCGTCGGATTCGTATCAAAGTAATCTTTCCGTTTGTATCATTAGTTTTAACTTTTCAACTTATAATTTTGATCAAATCAGATTTATCTATTAGTGCCCAAAAGTGTTCACATCGTTCTAAGCCGATTCAATGTTATATTGAAGTATTTTTAACTTTTGATCCGCTATTTCAAATCTAGTAATTCTTTTTCTACACGCTCATATTGATCTACTATATCCAATAGCATCATTAGTTTCGACCTTTGAACCTTACAAATTTGAGCGATTCAAATTTGTATTCGAACATTCATTTGATCTTATCTTGCAAATCGTACCACGTTTTCAATTTATTCATTTCACCCCTAAACACTCATGTCATATATTTTTGTACATAACCATCGTACTTCAGTTCAACTTCTCTTGACCTTTTTAATGCAAATTTAATTCATACTTCAATTCGCTATAACTTGCGTTGTAGTGCTCCATTTCAAGAAGTTCTTTCTACAAATAAATTCTTATGTCTTATACTATTTGTCAAACAACATTCATGTTGTTCTCCCAATATTTTTGATCATCTCCCATAGTGTATGCAAGTCGAGCTTATATAGCAATAGTTCATCGCCCATTAACTCTTTTGATCTCATTCATGCACCTTCACTTTACAATACACTTAGGACCTTTTTATTAAACCTTAGTACGTTGTTATTTTGCACCAAGACATGCTTTGTTCTTATGTTCTCTTGGTTCTTCCTTTTTGGCATGAATGTTTATTGAATGCTATTCATTTACGATAGATTGCTCGGAGTGTGGCGAGTAGAATTATCAGGATTTTGAGAGCGACTATCTTCATCAAGTAATACCAGGCAAGTCACTTCGATCATACTATCACCTATGTTTTATGCATCGTAGTTCTACCATCCTATGCCCAATTGCATGCTGCTTAGGTACTTGGAAATTTTAGTATAGATTGCAATATCATGTGGTAGGCACACAACAACCCCGATACTTGGCCCCGGGACGACAAATTTCATATTGCTATGCTTGAGTAGACGGGATTTCGGTTGAGTGCATAACACGAGTGATGCGAGGTTGATTAAATAATAAAGACCGGTTAAGACAAGATTTTCAAGACCTCAGACGCAATGCAACTCTGGGTGAAGGATGGTTGATCGGCTCCCTGGAGAACCCAATGGATGACCCGGGATGCTGGAGAGGCCATGACATCCTGCCGAAAGCTTCCCCCAGGCTCAAAGAGACGGACGGATATTTTCAAGAACCAAGGCTTACCTGCACAGCCACAAGTCATTATGGGATCTGGCTTGGTTGGACAACGCGGCGACTCTGGACAGGCGGTGCTAGCAGATGTAGAAGAACGGTAGGATTGGATGGGCACCGACAGGGATTCAGAGGGACCCGTTGAAAGACCATGTTTTGATCATCCGGTCTTCAAACACCCTGAAGTGCGAGGACATACACGGAGGCGATCAAATCTTGTGGGGAACGTGTGCAAAACTCTGCAGAGTACTCAAACCTAATCGATTAGCCGTGTCCACGGTCATGGCCAACTTGAGCCAAAGGAATTGAAGTTATCTGGAATTCTCAACACCATTATATATATTTGATGTGGGTATTATTGATAACCTGGGTATGAGAACTGGTTGGCGGAACCATCTCATTAACAACCAACAACGTAGTAATATTTTGCTTTTAGCCCCTCTTGTTGTAGGAGAAAATTTGCTTTACGCTAAAACTTACAACCCCACATGCCATATATGCATATAGTATAGATGATATTTTACCCTCTCTCATATGTGACTTGCCGACATATTCAATATGCTGACCTACACGGCTGCAACGTCTTATGTTGCAGATATTTTCTTCGACGAGTAAGAGTATGATTCAGGGTTACGGTCCGCACTCAACTTGCCGTTGGTGTTTATTGGGACTCCACTCCCTTGACTGCTTCCGCTGAGATATTTAAGGTATATATCAGTTTTACGCTATTTACATGTGATTGCACTTTGATATATACATTGATGTACTGTGTGTGCCAGCATACTGATCCAGGGATGGCACAGAAACACAGAGGCTTGACTCGTTTTGAGTCGGGTCGCTATAGTTACTATATGCTAAAGGAGGTAAATCGGTAAGTGTATCAAGGTGTACGCGGTGTCCCGTCGCGTGCTGCCTCCCTGGTCCCCGCCGACCTCCAACAACGTGACGCACCTGCGTCTTGACCTCGCCGATCCGACGTCCGTCTCCGAGGGCTTCGCGCCGCTCACCCACATCACCTACGCCTTCTACTACGCCTGGTCCAGCTACCCGTCAGAGGCACAGAACAAGGAGGCCAACTCAGCCATGCTCCCCAACGTTCTCTCCGTCCCAAACGAAACCTTGTATTGACTTAGTACTAACTTAGTACTGCAGCACTACCTTAGTGCTAGCTATAATAACGGTGAGGTACTATTTGATAATGGAGGTAAATCGGTAAGAATGTTAAAATGCTATGTGGCAATGGAGGTTATGTCACATGCGGGTCCAAAAACCAAACTTTGTACTAGTTAACTACTAACTTAGTACTTTATAACTACGATAGTGCTAGCTACAATAGTGGCAATGTATTATATGCTGATGGTGGTAAATCGATAACAACACTTGGATCATTTCAATCCGAGGTCGTATGTGGCCAGTGGGTCATAATACGAAGCCTTGTATTTGCCTGGTACTGACATAATACTATCGGACGCGCTTTAATGCTAAATGTAATATAGACAAGGTACGATATGGTAATGGAGGTAAATAGGTATGATCTGAAACTATTATATGGTAATGGATGTTATGTAGCATGTGGGTCCTAGAACCAAACTATGTATTTCCTTAGTACTAACTTAGTGGTGTAGGACTAGCTTAGTGGTGTAGCAATAGCTTAGTACTATACTACTAGCTTAGTTCTAGTTGTAATAGTGGTAGGTTACTATATGCTAACGGAGGTTTATCGGTAAGTGTATCAAGGTGTTCTATGGTAATGGAGGATATCTGGCATGTGGATTCTAAACCAAAATTGGTCCTGGCTTAGTACTAACGTCTTATTGTAGTCCTATCTTACTACTAGGTGTAAGAACAACAATTTACTACATGGTAATGGAGGTAAACGGGTAAGAGCGTCAAAGTGTTAGATGCTAATAAAGGTAAATTGGTAAAAGCACAAAACATATATATGATGGTGAAGAATCTCAATGAATCATGGCGACAAGCTCATTCTTCCACCTAGAATGCCAACTGTGTATTTAAGTAATTCCCAACATATTTAGATCACCTCCTATTAGGAAGGAACCTTCGAGGAGGCCGATGACAAGACATCTATTGGAACAGTTTACCCAATGGGACATGCGAGGGTCCCCATTCGTGTGTCGGGGCAGGCAACCAACACCGGCTTCGTTCGCTAGCTGCTTGGATTCATACTTCTCTTTTTTCTATTATTATCCGGTGCAAAGGCCAATTGTTGGTTGAAACAAATCAACACTAACGGCATCTAGGTGGTCAATGCGAACAACTTTTACCCCTGGATCGTATGTGGCCTATGGGTCCCAAAACGAAACCTTGTATTGGCTTAGTACTAACTTAGTACTGTAGCACTACCTTAGTGCTAGCTATAATAATGGTGAGGTACTATTTGGTAATGGAGGTAAACCAGTAAGAACGTCAAAATCCTATATGGTAATGAAGGTTATGTCACATGTGGGTTCGAAAACCAAACTTTATATTTCCTAGGACCAAATTATGTATTTCCTTAGTACTAACTTAGTGTTGTAGCACTAGCTTAGGGTTGTAGCACTAGCTTAGTACTATAGTACTAGATTAGTGCTAGTTGTAATAGTGGTAGGTTACTATATGCTAATGGAGGTAAATTGGTAAGTGTATCAAGGTGTACGCGGTGTCCCGTCGCATGCTGCCTCCCTGGTCCCCGCCGACCTGCACCAACGTGACGTCTGTCTCCGAGGGCCTTGCGCCGCTAACTGATGACCCACAAGTGCAGGGGATCTATCGTAGTCCTTTGGATAAGTAAGAGTGTCGAACCCAACGAGGAGCAGAAGGAACTGACAAGTGGTTTTGAGCAAGGTATTCTCTGCAAGCACTGAAATTATCGGTAACAGATAGTTGTATGATAAGATGATACGTAGCAAGTAACAATAGTAACAAAGGTGCAGCAAGATGGCCCAATCCCTTTTGTAGCAAGGTACAAGCCTGGACAAACTCTTATAGGAGGTGAAGCGCTCCCGAGGACACATGGGAATTTTTGTCAAGCTAGTTTTCATCATGTTCATCTCATTCGCGTTCGCTACTTTGATAGTTTGATATGTGGGTGGACCGGTGCTTGGTTTCTCCCCTTACTTGGGCAAATATCCCACTTATGATTAACCCCACTCGCAAGCATCCGCACCTATGAAAGAAGAATTAAGACAAAGTCTAACCATAGCATTAAACTAGTGGATCCAAATCAGCCCCTTACGAAGCAACACATAAACTAGGATTTATGCTTCTGTCACTCTAGCAACCCATCATCTACTTATTACTTCCTAATGCCATCCTCTAGGCCCAAATAATGGTGAAGTGTCATTTAGTCAAAGTTCACATAACACCACTAGAGAAAAGACAACATACAACGGATCAAAATATCGAACAAATACCAAATTCACATGACTACTTATAGCAAGACTTATCCCATGTCCTCAGGAACAAAAGTGACTACTCACAAAGCATAATTATGTTCATGACCAGAGAGGTATTGAATAGCATCAAGGATCTGAACATATAATCTTCCACCGAGTAATCCAACTAGAATCAACTACAAAGAGTAATTAGCACTACTAGTAACCTTACAAGTACCAATCGGAGTCGCGAGATGGAGATTGGTTACAAGAGATGAACTAGGGTTTGAAGATGAGATGGTGCTGATGAATATGTTGATGGTGATGAGTCCCCTCTGATGAGAGGAGTCTTGGTGATGACGATGGCGATGATTTCCCCCTCGGGGAGGGAAGTTTCCCCAGCAGTACGGCCCTGCCGGAGCTCTAGATTGGTTCTGCTCAAGTTCCGCCTCGTGGCGGTGTCGATTCCTCGCTATAGCAAAAGATGGGAGCCAGAGGGGCAATAGGGGGCCCACAAGCCACCTAGGCGTGGCCAGGGGGGTAGGCCGCGCCTGGCAGGCTTGTGGCCTCCTGGTGGCTCCCCTCTGGTACTTCTTCTTCCTAGTATTATTATAAAATCCAAAATAATTCCTCGTTGATTTTCAGGGCTTTTGGAGTTGCGCAGAATAGGTATCTCAAACTTGCTTCTTTTTCAGACCAGAATTCCAGGTGCCGGCATTCTCCCTCTTCATCTAAACCTTATAAAATAGGAGAGAAAAGGCATAAGTATTGTACCATGAAGTGTAATAACAGCCCATAAAGCGATAAATATCAACATAAAAGCATGATGCAAAATGGACGTATCAAGTCCCCCAAGCTTAGACCTCGTTTGTCCTCAAGCGGAAGCCGAGATCAATAAATATGCCCACATGTTTAGAGATAGAGGTGTCGATAAAACAAAATACGGACACGCATGCATCATGATCATAATTAGAACAACAATAGCGTCATATAAACTCTTATGCTAAAGTGACAATTCCTCCACAAAGTGAAGCATGGGTCAAGAATCTTTTTGAGAATTAACAACCAATAGCCTTTAGTCATTGAAGCAATTGCAATTTATCATAACATCAGAAAGAGTCAAATAAGAGCTTGTAAAGCAAATCCACATACTCAATCATCCATTCGTCTTCTACAATTGCTAAAACTCACGTGGTACTCATGAGGTCAAAGTTTCAGTTGGACACAGAGAAAGATAGGGGATTATAGTTTCGCCTCCAAACTACTTACCTCAAGGGTAATGTCAACAATAATAATTCATGGATTCTTACTTCCAAGTTGACATATGAATATAGATCTTTCCCTAGCACATGACGTTAGACAAGATAAAGGCGAAATAAGGAATTGGTGTCAATCACCATGACTCTTTTAAGGATAAAAAGTAAAGGTACAAGATAGGACCTTCGCAGAGGGAAGTAGAGGTTGTCATGCGCTTTTGAGGTTTGTATGTCTTTCCTCTTAGTGTGGAGGAACGTCATTTTATTTGCCTCCTGTGATAAAGAACTTTATTATGCAGTCTGTCGCTTTTATGTCTTCCTCATCACAGGTTCGTACAAAGCTTATTTTCCATACACTAATAGATCATACATATTTAGGGAGCAATTTTTATTGCTTGCACCGATGACAACTTACTTGAGGGATCTTCTTCAATCCATAGGTAGGTATGATGGACTCTCATGGCAAAACTGGGTTGAAGGTTTATGGATGCACAAGTAGTATCTCTACTTAGTGCGGAAGTCTTGGCTGATATGAGGTGGAAGCAAGCGTCACATACTAAGGGATCTCTAGTCATATAACATTGTTCGGAACCAAGCAAACATAATTCATTATGTTGTCTTCTTGTCCAACATCTACTTCTAAGCATGTAATAGTTTAATGAGTGTTCACAATCATAGACGGTGCCCAAGATGATATATTTATATGTGAACCTCTCCTTCTTTATTACTTCCTATTAATTGCAACAATGACCAAGGTCTACGTTTGTCCACCCACAACAAGTTTCAATCAACATTCTTTTTATATGTGAAGTCATTGCTACCTCTTGAGCTTGCGTTGGTTTTTTCCCTTGAAGAGGAAAGGGTGATGCAGCAGAGTAGCAGTAAGTATTTCCCTCAGTTTGAGAACCAACGTATCAGTCCAGTAGGAGTATCAAGATGAGGCACCAATGTAACTGTGCAAAAACAGCAAACATGCACCCAACGCTAGAAAGGGGTTGCCAATCCCTTCACGATTGATTGCAAGGTGAGATGTGAAGGCGGAAAGTGCAACAAAGTAAAAGTGTAGGGCTGAAAATATGATGTGAAGTAGACCTGTAACATCCCAAATTTTGGAATGTTAATGTAATTATTAGATTGATTATTTGTTTGTTTGAGTGATTGAAACTTGAGTGAAATTTGAAACTTTTTTAAAACTTTCGAGTGAGAAGGAATAAAATGACTTTCCCCTTTTTCCTGTGAATTCAAATTCATCCATTTAAAATCAATGAGAGAAGATGACATGACTTCTTCAACTATAAAGAATTTGAATCAAGGTGCATTGGAATTCCTTTCGATTTTGCTTTGCATTTTGTTTCTTTCTCACTCACGGAATGCCGGGAACCATGTCTTGTCAAGCAAGAAAAAGAGAGGAGAAACATGAACCTCCAAACCCGGGGATATTCTTTGAAATATTTGAGCCATGACACCCAAGATTTATTTGAGTAATTATTTGCAAAGAGAAATAAAGCATTTAGGGGATTTTCTGAAAAACATTGTTTTAAAAAGTTTTTTATATTGGCCGTGGAAAAATGTCCATCATTTAGATTTTATTTTTCTGATCATTTTAGTATATAGTAACTCTATATTCCGAATTTATTTGGTTTGCTTTTTAATCGTTTACTTTCCGGTTTTGGAAAATAGGAAAGATATCTCTTTTAAATGGAAATAGAGCTGGCCCATTAAGACCTTTCCAAATCTGGCCCGACAAGAATCATCTCCTTCCTCAAGTTCTCCTTCCTCCGGTTCACACAACCTTCCATGGCAATGGTGACAAGAAATCCTACCTTCCCGATCTCCCTCTCCTTTCCATCCCAGAGCACCCCGAACCCCTATAAATACTCCCCTCCACCTCCTGTCCCCATTTTCCCAGAACCGCCCCTCCCCTCTCCGCAGCGCCCCCCCCCCCCCCCCCCGCCTCGCCGGAGTTCGCCTCCAACAGGAACTTGCCGGAGCTATTGCTGCTCCCTCCTGTCGCCCCCACGCCCCGCCGACGCCACCAACCTTTGGCCCGAGCCCTCCTCCTTCGCCTGGACCTCTCCACCGCCTCGGCCGGCCACCGGAGGCACCTTCCCGCCATCTTCTCCAACTCCGGCGACTAACTCCTGTGAGATCCACGAAATCCCGTATTGCAGTTTTTTCAGAAAACTATAATCTTAGAAAATTCATATCTATTAGTCTATAACTTCGAATTAGATGATTCTTTTTGCGTTAGATTAGAAATTTCTTTTAGTTTCCGAAACAAATATAATTTGACTATGTTTGAACTTATAAAATTTGAGGTAGAACAAATTTTTTTAAAGCTTGTTTTGCTTATACCGGGAGTATAAAAATAGGTTTTTAATTAATTATTTTTGCTACTGATCCCTAGTGATATTATTTATCAGTGGGTAAAGTTTAAGAAATTTTGGAGTATTCTAACTCATCATTTCATGTGAAACAGAATCTGTTTTACTTCTTTTAGGATTATGGCTATTTGTTTTTCTATAATTGTTTTTAAATTATTTTCTTTTATACTTGAGAAAGTTTATATTTTGTTTTTATGTTAGATAACAGTAGATTATCAACAACAACAAAATTTTATTTGTATTTGATATTATGAAATCAATTCTTGTTCTATATTTACTTGCAATTGATTTCCCTACTAGTTTAACTCCCATTTGAAAATAGTTTCAAATAGTATTATGAAAAAAAATACTTTCTGTTGTCTTACTTAAATTTATTTTTTTATTTTCTGTTATTTTACTAGTTTAGTGTTTTATTTTTCTGATTTGAACAAAAACTATTTAGTGTTTGATGTAGTAGAAGACTCCCTAGTTTTCTTTGAAATTTTCCTTTGGATTCTTATTCGATCTTTCTTATTGTTTTGGATTGCATCAACTTTTATTATTGTTTGTTATTTGATTGCTAGTGTGAGTGCTTATGTGAATACTATGTTTGATTATATAAATTCCATCGGAGAGTGACGAATAGTTCTATCATGTTATTTCTCGAGAGCGATAATTCTTCTTCATCAACCTCATCAGGCAAGTCACGTTGATCATATTGTTACCTATGTTTTACATGCATTGTAGTTCTAGCTTTCTTCACCCAATTGCATGCAAAGTAGGTACTTGGAAATTTTAGATCTTGATGTAGTATCATGTGGTAGGCACCCACCCCCTTGTTACTTTGGCTGGGACGTTATTATGCTATGCTCCTAGTAGACGAGGTTTGGTTGAGTGTTTACCATGAGTGTTGTGAGAACTTAATAATCAAGACCTGAAGACTCCAAGACTTGCAAGACCTCAGAACAAAATATACCTCTGGGTGAAGGATGGTTTAGATGGGCTCCCTGGAGAAACCAGTGGACGACCAGGGATGCACGGGGAAGCGCCATGACATCTTGCGGAAAGCTTCACCCAGGCTCAAAGAGACGGACGGATATTTTCGAGACCCAAGCCTTACCTGCACATCCACAAGTCATTATGGGCTCTGGCTTGGTTGGACAATGTGGTGACTCTGGACAGGCTTAGTGGATGACCCGGGATGCTGGAGACGGCCATGACATCCTGCGGAAAGCTTCACCCAGGCTCAAAGAGACGGACGGATATTTTCAAGACCCAAGGCTTACCTGCACAGCCACAAGTCATTATGGGCTCTGGCTTGGTTGGACAACGCGGCGACTCTGGACAGGCGGTGCTAGGAGATGTAGAAGTATGGTAGGAATGGATGGGCGCCGACAGGGATTCAGAGGGACCCGTTGGAAGACCATGTTTTGATCATCCGGTCTTCAAACACCCTGAAGTGTGAGGACATACACGGAGGCGATCAAATTTTGTGGGGAACGTGTGCAAAACTCTGCAGAGTACTCAAACCTAATTGATTAGCCGTGTCCACGGTCATGGACAACTTGAGCCAAAGGAACTGAAGTTATCTGAAATTCTCAACACAAATAATAATATTGATGTGGGAATTATTGACAACTCGGGTACGAGAATTGGTTGGCGGAACCATCTCGTTAACAACAAACAACGTAGTAACATTTTTCTTTTTAACCCTCTCTTGATGTAGGAGAAAACTTGCTTTTCGCTAAAAACATATAGCCCCACCTGCCATATATGCATATAGTATAGATGATTACTTTTCACCCCTCTCTTATGTGACTTGCCGGCATATTCAATATGCTGACCTACACGGTTGCAACGTCTTATGTTGCAGATGTTTTTCTTCGACGAGTAAGTGTACGATTCAGGGTTACGGTCTACACTCAACTTGCCGTTGGTGTTTATTGGGACTCCACTCCCTTGACTGCTTCCGCTGAGATATTTAAGGTATATATCAGTTTTACGCTATTTACATGTGATTGCACTTTGATATATACATTGATGTACTGTGTGTGCAAGCATCCTGATCCAGGGATGGCACAGAAACACAGAGGCTTGACTCGTCTTGAGTCGGGTCGCTACAATTGCATTTTAACGTTCTTATAGATTTAACTCCATTACCAAATAGTACCTCACCGTTATTATAGCTAGCACTAAGGTAGTGCTACAGTACTAACTTAGTACTAAGTCAATACAACATTTTGTTTTGGGTCGAAGAAGAGAACGTTGCGGAGCATGGCGGAGTTGGCCTCCGGGTACTGTGCCTATGGGTAGCTGGACCAGGCAAGGTAGAAGACATGGGTGATGTCGGTTAGCGGTGCGAGGCCCTCGGAGACGGACGTCCGATCGGCTAGGTCAATGTGCAGGTGCGTCACGTTGGTGAAGGTCGGCGGGACCAAGGAGGCAGCACGCGACAAGACACCGCGTACACCTGGATACACTTACCGATTTACCTCCGTTAGCATATAGTAACCTAGCACTATTACAACTAGCACTAAGCTAGTACTATAGTACTAAGCTAGTGCTACAACAACTAAGCTAGTGCTAGAACACTATTTAGTACTAAGGAAATACATAGTTTGGTTCTAGGAAATATAAAGTTTGGTTTTCGAACCCACATGTGAGAAAACCTTCATTACCATGTATGCTAGAACACTAAGTTAGTACTAAGCCTCTCCAGAGTCGCCGCGTTGTCCAACCAAGCCAGAGCCCATAATGACTTGTGGCTGTGCAGGTAAGCCTTGGGTCATGAAAATATCCGTCCGTCTCTTTGAACCTGGGTGAAGCTTTCCGCAGGATGTCATGGCCGTCTCCAGCATCCCGGGTCATCCACTGGGTTCTCCAGGGAGCCGATAAACCGTCCTGCACCCAGAGTTGCATTTCATCATGAGGTCTTGAAAAGTCTTGACTTAACCGGTCTTGGTTATTAAAGTATCCTTCGCATCACTCGTGATAAACTCTCAACCAGAATCACGTCTACTCAAGCATAGCAATATGAAATTTGTCGTCCCGGGAAAAGTAATGGGGTTGTTGGGTGCCTACCACATAATACTACAATATGTAACCATAATTTCCAAGTACCTAGTGAGCATGCAAATTGGGCATAGGATGGTAGAACTACGATGCATAAAACATAGGTGATACATGATCAAATGACTTGCCTTGATGATACTTGTCTTGATCGAGCGCTTCTAAGTAACAAGCTTCGCACTCCGGGAGATCTACCGATACAAACAAAATACACACCATAAGCACTACAATCAAACAACAAGTAAAATAACATCACAAGTAAATAGTTGCTATGGCCTAAGTGAAAGAATTCACTACACGTCACTAAGGCAGAAACTTTTTCCTGTTAAAAACCCAAGTAAATATATTTATTTTTTTCGAAACTTATACCACGGTAAGATATAATAACTAGGAAGTAGTAGCAAAAAGAATCAACTCAAAATCATTTTTTAAACTCCTGGAATAAGCAAAACAAGGTTTAAACTAAATCTGATCTAATTCAAATTTTCAAATTTCAAATTTCAAATTATATGTTTTTAAAATCTACAGAAAAATTGCGATCTACTGGAAAAAGTTTCAACTCCATTGGAGTTGTGGATCAAAAGTTATGATCAAAAGAAAATTGAATCTGCCTCTGTTTTTGAATTAAACTAAAAATAGAAAAAATCCAACTAGTGAACAGGGGGTCCACGTGGCGCGTTGTGGTTGGCTCTGGGGTGTGAGCTCCGTAGCTAATACAACAAACGGCCGCAATGTAACTAAAACAGCTCGGCTAAAGTTAAGTGGAATAAAAACGTTTTGGTTTTTCTGATTAAACCGAAAGGGTATCCTCGTTTCTAATCCTGCGCGTTTACTCTAGATCCAACGGCTAAAAAGAGGTGATGGAGTTCACAGGGGCTGGCTCACCGAGGCAGGAGGTTCTCCGGCGAGCAGGGAGGTGGCGGGGGTCGAGGTCGTCGCTCCGGCGGGTCTCGGCGGCGTCCGAGGTGTCCAGCGGGTGGCGGCGGGGCTCCGGCGTCCGAGGGAGACGACGGCGGGGCGAGAGGGAGTCGGGGGCGAGCAGGGGGAGCTCGGGGAGGCTCGGTGGTGGCTGGAAACTCCGGTGAGGCGCGGGGTGGCGATGCAGTGGAGGGCTCGGGTGTAGGGGGGACAAATGGGGCGCGGCGGTGGCGGCGAGCTTGGTGGTGGTGTCGGACGGGGCGGGGAGGCGAGGGTGGCGAGGCAGGGCGAGGAGGGGCTCCTCTGGAGCTTTGGCTCCGGCGATTAGGGGGCTCGGGTGCAAGGGCGGCGAGGGGTGGAGGCTACGGGGGGGGGGGGGGGGCGAGGGGCTTTGGAGGGGCTGGCCTTAAATAGGGAGAAAGGGGGGTCGAGGGAAGGAAGGGGCTCGCGGATCCGAGCGGATCCCGGAGAGGCAGCAACTCGTGCCATGGAAGGAAGGATCTCGCGGGGGGGGAGAAGGAAGGAGACCGAGGGGGAGAGAGATTGGGCGCGGGGCCCAGCGACAGAGAGAAAGAAAAGAGGGGCGAGGGGGATCGGTGACCGATCCGAAGGGATCTCGGTCCCGGGCCTTAAGGGATCTGGCCCAACACTAAAATCGGGCCCAGGGCGCTTTCCTAAAATAAAAAAAATATCTCCCGATTTTGTAGTTTTTTCAAAAACAGAAAGTAAAAATAATAAAAAGGAATAACATAAATTCCAATATAGGGGTATTATATACCAAAATTATCAGCAGAAAAAATAGAATTTGTTTAACATTTTTCCACGACCAAAATAAAAACTTAAAAAAATGTTTTTCAGAAAATCCCCTAAATGCTTTATTTCTTTTTGCAAATATGTTCTCAATAAAATCTGGTTTTCTTGGCTCAAATAATTAAAAAAAACACCCGTGGCTTGGGAGGGTCATTTTCCTCCGCTCTTTCTTGCTGGCAAGAATTTATTTTCGGGGTATTTTCTCGGGGAAGAAAAAAAATAGAAATGCAAAAGCAAAATTTGAAAGAATTCAACTGCAAACTCCATTCAAATTCTTTATAGTCGAAGAAGTCATGTCATCTTCTCTCTTTGCTTTTTAAAAGATTGAATTTGAATCCATCGGAGATGGGGAAAGTCATTTTATTCCCTCTCATTCAAAAGTTTTGAAAAGTTTTCAAATTCACTCAAGTTTCAATCACTCAATCAAACAAACAAACAATCTAATAATTATTTTAACATTCCAAAATTTGGGATGTTACAGCAATATGGTAATGGAGGTTATGTCCCATGTGGGTCCTAAAACCAAACTCTGTACTGGTTTACTACTAACTTAGTTCTTTAGCACTACGATAGTGTTAGCTACTATAGTGGCAATGTATTATATGCTGATGGTGGTAAATCGGTAACAACACTTGGATCGTTTCAATCCGAGGTCGTATGTGGCCAATGGGTCACAATACGAAGCCTCGTATTCGCGTGGTACTGACATAATACTATAGCACTCTCTTAATGCTAAATGTAATATAGACAAGGTACTATATGGTAATGGAGGTAAATAGGTATGATCTGAAACTATTATATGGTAATGGATGTTATGTATCATGTGGGTCCTAGAACCAAACTATGTATTTCCTTAGTACTAACTTAGTGTTGTAGCACTAGCTTAGTGGTGTAGCGCTAGCTTAGTGGTGTAGCGCTAGCTTAGTACTATAGTACTAGCTTATTGCTAGTTGTAATAGTGGTAGGTTACTATATGCTAACGGAGGTTAATCGGTAAGTGTATCAAGGTGTTCTATGGTAATGGAGGAAATGTGGCATGTGGATTCCAAAACCAAAATTGGTCCTGGCTTAGTACTAACGTCTTATTGTAGTCCTAGCTTAGTGCTAGGTGTAAGAACATCAAGGTACTACATGGTAATGGAGGTAAATGGGTAAGAGCGTCAAAGTGATATATGCTAATAGAGGTAAAGTGGTAAAAGCACAAAACATATATATGATGGTGATGAATCTCAATGACTCATGGCTACAAGCTCTTTCTTCCACCTAGAATGCCCACTGTGTATTTAAGTAATTCCCAGCATATTTAGATCACCGCCAATTAGGAAGGAACCTTCGAGCACGCCGATGACGACACATCGATTGGAATAGTTTAGCCAATGGGACATGCCAGGGTCCGCATTCGTGTGTCGGGGCAGGCAACTAATCCCGGCTTCGTTTGCTAGCTGCTTGGATTCATACTTTTATGTTGTCTGTTTATCCGGTCCATAGACAAATTGTTGGTTGAAATGCAAGATGGAATTGAATGAAACAAATCAATAGTAACATCATCTAGGTGGTCGATGCGAACAACTTTTACCCCTGGATAAATTCATTCCGAGATCGTATGTGGCCTATGGGTCCCAAAACGAAACCTTGTATTGGATTAGTACTAACTTAGTACTGTAGCACTACCTTAGTGCTAGCTATAATAATGGTGAGGTACTATTTGGTAATAGATGTAAATCAGTCAGAACATCAAATTTCTATATGGTAATGAAGGTTATGTCACATGTGTCTTCGGAAAACCAAACTATATATTTCCTAGGACCAAACTATGTATTTTCTTAGTACTAACTTAGTGTTGTAGCACTAGCTTAGTGTTGTAGCACTAGCTTAGTGCTATAGTACTAGCTTAGTGCTAGTTGTAATAGTGGTAGGTTACTATATGCTAACGGAGGTAAATCGGTAAGTGTATCAAGGTGTACGTGGTATCCCGTCGCGTGCTGCCTCCCTGGTCCCTGCCGACCTCCACCAACGTGACGCACCTGCGCCTTGACCTGGCCGATCGGACGTCCGTCTCCGAGGGCCTCGCACCGCTAACCGACATCACCCATGTCTTCTATGTTGTCTTGTCCAGCTACCCGTCGGAGGCACAGAACAGGGTGGCCAACTCCGCCATGCTCCACAACGTTCTCTTCGTCCCAAAACAAAACCTTGTATTGACTTAGTACTAACTTAGTACAAACTTAGTACTGTAACACTACCTTAGTGCTAGCTATAATAACGGTGGGGTACTATTTGGTAACGTAGTTAAATCTTGTAACATCCCAATTTTCCTAATTGGGAATGTTTCACATTTTAGCTAAGCATCTATGCATATTGTTTGAAATAAAGTTTGCATTTGAATTCCTTCAACTTTTGCTTTTGCATTTCTATTTTTTTCTTCACACCAAAAGTGCCGGGAAATGATCTCTTGCACGCAAGAGAGAGCGGAGGAAAATGACCCTCCAAAATGTGAGGCATCTCTGAAATATTTGGAGCCAAGAAATCCAAAGTTTTATCGTGAAAATAATTGCCAAAAAGAAATAAAGCATTTAGGGGAATTTCTGAAAAACATTTTTTTTTAAGTTTTTATTTTTGCCTTGGAAAAATGTTAATCGAGTAGAGGATATTTTTATGATTTTTTTGGTATATAATACCCCTATATTTGGATTTTATTTTATTCCTTTTTATTAGTTTTTACTTTTTGTTTTTTGAAAAATAGGAAAGATAGCGTTCTTTTTTATTTAGGAAACCGCCGCCGGCGCCAGATAGGCCCTGTGGGCCGAATCCCGCCTTAGCCGGGATCCGAAATCCCTCCTGATCGGCCACCGATCCCCAGTCGCCCCCCCTCTCTATGCCGCGTGGACCCCCCTGGCCGAACCGCCCCCCTCCCCTGTCACCTCCTTCCTCTCGCCCCTCCCCTTTCCTTCCCGAGTTGGAGCTCCTTCCTTCCCATGGCAGCCCCGATCCCCACCCGGATCTCCCTCCTCCTTCCCTCCCGAGGCCCCCTCTCCCCCTATAAATACCCCCACCCTCGCCGCACCCCGTTCCCCACCTCGCCACGCTGACCCGCCGCCCCAAGCCGCCCCTGCTGCACCTCGCCGGAGCACAAGCACGACCGAAGCTTCGGCCACTCCACCGCTCGCCTCCGGCCACGCCGCACCTCCCCGACGCCACCAGAAGAACGCCGGAGAACCCCTCCGCCGCCCGGACATCTCCCCCACCTCGGCCGACCGCCGGAATTGCCGCACCGCCATCACCTCTTCTCCTCGGACCCTGCCGGAGTTCATCTCCACCACGGTGAGCACCCCACCCCTCCTCCACCGTTAGATCAAGAACGTACGCGCTAGATTAGACGTTAGGTACCCCTTCGGTTTTGAAATAAAACCCCGAACGGTTTTCTTCCCTACTTAGTTTTAGCCGTAGATTTTCTTAAGTTTCGGCCATTTGCTCATTATACCCGCAGCACACACCCCGCAGCAAATCAGGGCTGCCACGTATTCGGTTAGAATCTGTTTTCTTTTTCTGTTTAGTTCCAAAAACAGAAAAGTTTCAATTTTGTTTTGAGCATAGCTTTTGATCCTGAAGTCCAATGAGGTTGATTCTTTTACCAGTAGATCCCAATTTTTCTGTAGTTTTTAAAAACATATAATGTATCTATGTTTGAAATTTTCAAATTTTAATTAGATCAGATTTAGTTTAAACCTTGTTTTGCTTATTCCAGGAGTTTAAAAAATGATTTTGATTTGATTCCTCTTGCTACTGCTTCCTAGTGATTATATCTTACTGTGGTAGAAGTTTCAAAAAAAATTAAATATTGTTTACTTGGGTTTTTAACAGAAACAAGTTTCTGCCTTAGTGACGTGTAGTGAATTCTTTCACTTAGGCCATAGCAAATTTTTACTTGTGATGTTATTTTTACTTGTTGTTTGATTGTAGTGCTTATGGTGTGTATTTCTTTGTATCGGTAGATCACCCAGAGTGCGAAGCTTGTTACTTAGAAGCGCTCGATCAAGACAACTATCATCAAGGCAAGTCATTTTGATCATACTAATTCCTATGTTTTCGATGCATGGTAGTTTCACCTTTCTTTGCCCAATTGCATGCTGCTTAGCTACTTGGAAATTTTAGTATAGGTTGTAGTATCATGTGGTAGGCACACAACAACCCCGATACTTGGCCCCGGGACGACAAATTTCATATTGCTATGCTTGAGTAGACGGGATTTCGGTTGAGTGCATAACACGAGTGATGCGAGGTTGATTAAATAATCAAGACCGGTTAAGACAAGATTTTCAAGACCTCGGATGCAATGCAAATCTAGGTGAAAGACGGTTGATCGGCTCCCTGGAGAAACCAGTGGATGACCCGGGATGCTGGAGTCGGCCATGACATCTTGCGGAAAGCTTCACCCAGGCTCGAAGAGACGGACGGAGGCTTCAAGACCCTAGGCTTACCTGCACAGCCACAAGTCATTATGGGCTCTGTCTTGGTTGGACAACGCGGCGACTCTGGACAGGCGGTGCTAGCAGATGTAGAAGAACGGTAGGAATGGATGGGCACCGACGGGGATTCAGAGGGACCCGTTGAAAGACCATGTTTTGATCATCCGGTCTTCAAACACCCTGAAGTGCGAGGACATACACGGAGGCGATCAAATCTTGTGTGGAATGTGTGCAAAACTCTGCAGAGTGCCCAACCTAATCGATTAGCCGTGTCCACGGTCATGGACAACTTGAGCCGAAGGCATTGAAATTCCCCTGAACTCTCGACACAACTTAATAATGATGTGGGTGTTAACAACAACTCGGGTACGAGAATTGGTTGGCGGAACCATCTCGTTAACAACAAACAATGTAGTAATATTTTGCTTCCAGCCCCTCTTGTTGTAGGATAAAATTGGCTTTATGCAAAACTTATAGCCCCACCTGCCAAATGTGCATGTAGAGATAGTTGATTATTATTTACCCCTCTCTTTGATGACTTGCCGGCATATTCCATATGCTGACCTACACGGCTGCAACGTATCATGTTGCAGAGTACTTTTCCGACCAGGAGTGAGGCTACGATCTACGCTCAGCGACATGCCCTGGAGTCGGATGGACTCATCTACCTGATGCTTCCGCTAGTCTTCGTTAGTTATCTCATGAGATGGCCTGCAGCCACTTTATTGTAAATCCTTTATTGTAATAAAGTACTCATTATGAGATTTCGATTAATAAAGCTGTGTGATTGAACTCTTGAATATATTCATTAATGTACTGAGTGTGTACCAGCATGATCTTGGGATGGTACGGAAACACCAGAGGCTTCACTTGTCTTGAGTCGGGTCGCTACAGAAATGGTATTCAGAGCACACGCTGACCGTAGGACGTAACCTCTAGGAATGGAAAAGCCATAGGAAGAAAACTATTTTCTTATGTCTATAAATCCTCTATTTCCTCTTCTGATCATTTCTGACTTCTCTCCGATTTTCCAATGTTTTAGATGGCCACCTTCGTCCCCGTTAAGTTCATGGAGTTTTGCCAGCCCGACGCCACTATGCCTTTCGGAAAGGAGCTGGTACAGATCACCAAGGACTTGAGGATTGTTCTGCCGACTATCACAGGGAAGCCGACTTCGTCTTACCCGGAGGATTCACGCTACAGGATCGAGGTGCACGTTCCCGGAAGGACACTCGAACCGCGCACTGAGCCGGTGGATTTCAAGTTCATCGCACCCAACTGGATTCTCGGAAGGGACATGGCGGTCCATTGTGCACTCGGACGTATCAAGGAAGTGTACAGAGGCTGCCCTATTTCACCGGACCTATTCACGGTATCCCGGAGAAGAGAAGATGGAGAAATCATCTCAAGCAAGACCAAGGACGCTCTCCTGTCCTATGCCCAGACCTTGGAGAAGCACAGCGGGACTCTGGAGCATCGTGTGATCAAGGATGCCAGGAAGATCAAGCAATTGTCGCTCTGCGTACTCGAACTCGAAGAAGCAGCCCGGGAAGCCCACTATGAGCACGAACTGGAGGTGAAGGACTTTCTGGAGAGGATCGAGAAGCTGAAGACTCGAGTTGCATACCTGGAGGAGAAACTGGACACGGGCGAGATGGCCTTCAGCCACTTTATTGTAATCCTTTATTGTAATAAATTACTCATTATGAGATTTCGATTAATAAAGCTGTGTGATTGAACTCTTGAATATATACATTCATGTACTGAGTGTGTACCAGCATGATCTTGGGATGGTACGGAAACACCAAAGGCTTGACTCGTCTTGAGTCGGGTCGCTACAAATCTATAACAACGTTAAAATGCTATGTGCTAATGGAGGTTATGTCCCACGTGGGTCCTAAAACCAAACTTTGTACTAGTTTACTACTAACTTAATTCTTTCGCACTATGATAGTGCTAGCTACAATAGTGGCAATGTATTATATGCTGATGGTGGTAAATCCGTAACAACACTTGGATCGTTTCAATTCTAGGTCGTATGTGGCTAATGGGTCCCAATACGAAGCCTCGTATTCGCTTGGTACTGACATAATACTGTAGCACTCGCTTAATGCTAAATGTAATATACACAAGGTACTATATGGTAATGGAGGTAAATAGGTATGATCTGAAACTATTATATGGTAATGGATGTTATGTAGCATGTGGGTCCTAGAACCAGACTACGTATATCCTTAGTACTAACTTAGTGTTGTAGCACTAGCTTAGTACTATAGTACTAGCTTATTGCTAGTTGTCATAGTGATAGGTTACTATATGCTAACGGAGGTAAATCGGCAAGTGTATCAAGGTGTTCTATGGTAATGGAGGATATGTGGCATGTGGATTCCAAAACCAAAATTGGTCCTAGCTTAGTACTAACGTCTTATTGTAGTCCTAGCTTAGTGCTAGGTGTAAGAACATCAAGGAACTACATGGTAATGGAGGTAAATGGGTAAGAGCGTCAAAGTGAAATATGCTAATAGAGGTGAAGTGGTAAAAGCAAAAAACATATATATGATGGTGATGAATCTTAATGAATCATGGCTACAAGCTCATTCTTCCACCTAGAATGCCCACTGTGTATTTGCGTAATTCCCAACATATTTAGATCACCGCCTATTAGGAAGGAACCTCCGAGGAGGCCGATGACGAGACATCGATTAGGATAGTTTAGCCAATGGGACATGCCAGGGTCCCCATTTGTGCGTCGGGGCAGGCAACCAATCCCAGCTTCGTTTGCTAGCTGCTTGGATTCATACTTTTATGTTTTCCGTTTATCCGGTGCAAAGACCAATTGTTGGTTGAACTTCAAGATGGAATTGAATGAAACAAATCAATAGTAACATCATCTGGGTGGTCGATGCGAACAACTTTTACCCCTGGATAAATTCATTTCGAGATCGTATGTGGCCAATGGGTCCCAAAACGAAACCTTGTATTGGCTTAGTACTAACTTAGTACCGTAGCACTACCTTAGTGCTAGCTATAGTAATGGTGAGGTACTATTTGGTAATGGACGTAAATAAAAAAGAACGTCAAAATCTTATATGCTAATGAAGGTCATGTCACATGTGGGTTCGAAAACCAAACTTTATATTTCCTAGGACCAAACTATGTATTTCCTTAGTACTAACTTAGTGTTGTAGCACTAGCTTAGTGTTGTAGCACTAGCTTAGTGTTGTAGTACTAGCTTAGTGCTAGTTGTAATAGTGGTAGGTTACTATATGCTAACGCAGGTAAATCGGTAAGTGTATCAAGGTGTACGCGGTTTCCCGTCGCGTGCTGCCTCCCTAGTCCCCACCGACATGCACCAACGTGACGCACGTGTGCCTTGACCTGGCCGATCGGACGTCCGTCTCCGCGGGCCTCGCGTCGCTAACCGACATCACCCATGTCTTCTACGTTGCCTGGTCCTGCTACCCGTCGGAGGCACAAAACAGGGAGGCCAACTCCGCCATGCTCCACAATGTTCTCTTCGTCCCAAAACGAAACCTTGTATTGACTTAGTACTAACTTAGTACTGTAGGAATACCTTTGTGCTAGCTATAATAACGGTGAGGTACTATTTGGTAAGGGAGTTAAATCTATAAGAACGTTAAAATGCTATATGGTAATGGAGGTTATGTCCCATGTGGGTCCTAAAACCAAACTTTGTACTAGTTTACTACTAACTTAGTTCATTAGCGCTACGATAGTGCTAGCTACAATACTGGCAATGTATTATATGCTGATGGTGGTAAATCGGTAACAACACTTGGATCGTTTCAATCCGAGGTCGTATGTGGCTAATGGGTCCCAATACGAAGCCTCGCATTCGCTTGGTACTGACATAATACTATAGCACTCGCTTAATGCTAAATGTAATATACACAAGGTACTATCTGGTAATGGAGGTAAATAGGTATGATCTGAAACTATTATATGGTAATGGATGTTATGTAGCATGTGGGTCCTAGAACCAAACTATGTATTTCTGTAGTACTAAGTTAGTGTTGTAGCACTATCTTAGTGGTGTAGCACTAGCTTAGTACTATAGTACAAGCTTATTGCTAGTTGTAATAGTGGTAGGTTACTATATGCTAACGGAGGTTAATCGGTAAGTGTATCAAGGTGTTCTATGATAATGAAGGATATCTGGCATGTGTATTCCAAAACAAAAATTGGTCCTGGCTTAGTACTAACGTCTTATTGTAGTCCTAGCTTAGTGCTAGGTGTAAGAACATCAAGGTACTACATGGTAATGGAGGTAAATGGGTAAGAGCGTCAAAGTGATATATGCTAATAGAGGTAAAGTGGTAAAAGCATAAAACATATATATGATGGTGATGAATCTCAATTAATCACGGCTACAAGCTCATTCTTCCACCTAGAATGCCCCACTGTGTATTTAAGTAATTCCCAATATATTTAGATCACCGCCTATTAGGAAGGAACCTTCGAGGAGGCCGATGCCGACACATAGAATGGAATAGTTTAGCCAATGGGACATGCCAGGGTCCCCATTCGTGTGTCGGGGCAGGCAACCAATCCCGGCTTAGTTTGTAAGCTGCTTGGATTCATACTTTTATGTTTTCCATTTATCCGGTGCAAAGACCAATTGTTGGTTGAAATGCAAGATGGAATTGAATGAAACAAATCAATAGTAACATCATCTAGGTGGTCGATGAGAACAACTTTTACCCCTGGATAAATTCATTCCGAGATCATATGTGGCCTATGGGTCCCAAAACGAAACCTTGTACTGGCGTAGTAATAACTTAGTACTGTAGCACTACCTTAGTGCTAGCTATAGTAATGGTTAGGTACTATTTGGTAATGGACGTAAATCAGTAAGGACGTCAAACTCCTATATGGTGTAGCACTAGCATAGTACTATAGTACTAGCTTAGTGCTAGTTGTAATAGTGGTAGGTTACTATATGCTAACAGAGGTAATCGGCAAGTGTATCAAGGTGTACGCGGTGTCCCGACACGTGCTGCCTCCCTGGTCCCCGCCGACCTCCAACAACGTGACGCACCTGCGTCTTGACCTCGCCGATCCGACGTCCGTCTCCGAGGGCTTCGCGCCGCTCACCCACATCACCTACGTCTTCTACTACGCCTGGTCCTGCTACCCGTCAGAGGCACATAACAAGGAGGCCAACTCAGCCATGCTCCCCAACGTTCTCTCCGTCCCAAACGAAACCTTGTATTGACTTAGTACTAACTTAGTACGGCAGCACTACCTTAGTGCTAGCTATAATAACGGTGAGGTACTATTTGATAATGGAGGTAAATCGGTAAGAATGTTAAAATGCTATGTGGCAATGGAGGTTATGTCACATGTGGGTCCAAAAACCAAACTTTGTACTGGTTAACTACTAACTTAGTACTTTATAACTACGATAGTGCTAGCTACAATAGTGACAATGTATTATATGCTGATGGTGGTAAATTGATAACAACACCTGGATCATTTCAATCCGAGGTCGTATGTGGCCAGTGTGGCATAATACGAAGCCTTGTATTTGCCTGGTACTGACATAATACTATCGGACGCGCTTAATGCTAAATGTAATATAGACAAGGTACTATATGGTAATGGAGGTAAATAGGTACGATCTGAAACTATTATATGGTAATGGATGTTATGTAGCATGTGGGTCCTACAACCAAACTATGTATTGCCTTAGTACTAACTTAGTCGTGTAGGACTAGCTTAGTGGTGTAGCACTAGCTTAGTACTATACTACTAGCTTAGTTCTAGTTGTAATAGTGGTAGGTTACTGTAACATCCCAAAATTATAAATTTTGGAATGTTAATATAATTATTAGATTAATTGTTTGTTTCTTTGAGTGATTGAAACTTGAGTGGAATTTGAAACTTCTCAAAAAAAATGAGAGGGAATAAAATGACTTTCCCAAAATTTTCTATTTTGAATCCCTTTTCAATTTTGAGTTTGAATATTTACAAAACCCTTTGATTAAAAAAAATCAAAAGAGAGGAGGAAAATGACCCTCCAAAATCGGAGACTATGTCTTGATTCAAATTTTAAGTATTTGCAATTTATTTGAAATTCAAATTCCTTTTCATTTTAAAGTTATTGCAAAAAAATAATCTTTTTTAAAAAGTATTTTTTTGGTTTTGAAAATATGTTCATGTTTTAGAAAATTTTATTCTGAAAATTTTGATATATAATATGTCTATATAAAATGTTCTCTCTTTTTCATTTATACGTTTTTCTTATTTGTTTTAAAAAAAAATTTATTCGTTCGCAAAAAAAAAACAAACAAAGGCCACGGCTTGCCGGACCGCTCGCTGCGGTTGGCCGAACTATTGGCCCATGCGGCACATCTTTACCTCCTTTTCTATTTTCTCCTCTTTACGTATATGTTTAGTCCCACATTGGCTATCTATGGACCATTAGACCTCCCTTCCACCTATAAATATAGATCCATAGGAGCATCCAAAAAATCATCTATTTTGGGTTAAATCAATCTTTTGGTTTAACTAGATTTATTAAATAAAAATATGTTTTCTTCTCTTCGGCGGGATTTCTGGAAGTCGTCTCCTCATTGGAATTAATTCTTACTCTGCATTCTAAAGGTATTTTTCTTCGTATTTTTTTTACTCCCGTAGTTTATTATTTCTAGACTATTATTCCTACACTAGTATACGGTAGAGTAATTATATATATTAGTTAGTCTTCGTATTTACACATTAGTACTAGAATTCTTTTAGACATAGCACTTTTCTTCCGTAAAACAGCTTGGCCCTGATTTTTCAAATAGCCATAACTTTTTACTCGTTTATCCGAATTAACCAACGCCTAGAGTTTCGTCTTGATCCCACCTATCCTGTGAACCTATCATATCAACTTTTTGAAATTTTCAAATGTCGAAATTTGTTCATATTCATATTCAAACTTCTTTTGATCATATCTTTTTATCCGTAGCTCCTTTTAGATGAATCCAATTGCATCGGATTCGTATCAAAGTAATCTTCCCGTTTGTATCATTAGTTTTAACTTTTTAACTTATAATTTTGATCAAATCAGATTTATCTATTAGTGCCCAAAAGTGTTCACATCGTTCTAAGCCGATTCAATGTTATATTGAAGTATTTGTAACTTTTGATCCGCTATTTCAAATCTAGTAATTCTTTTTCTACACGCTCATATTGATCTACTATATCCAATAGCATCATTAGTTTCGACCTTTGAACCTTACAAATTTGAGCGATTCAAATTTGTATTCGAACATTCATTTGATCTTATCTTGCAAATCGTACCACGTTTTCAATTTATTCATTTCACCCCTAAACACTCATGTCATATATTTTTGTACATAACCATCGTACTTCAGTTCAACTTCTCTTGACCTTTTTAATGCAAATTTAATTCATACTTCAATTCGCTATAACCTGCGTTGTAGTGCTCCATTTCAAGAAATTCTTTCTACAAATAAATTCTTATGTCTTATACTATTTGTCAAACAACATTCATGTTGTTCTCCCAATATTTTTGATCATCTCCCATAGTGTATGCAAGTCGAGCTTATATAGCAATAGTTCATCGCCCATTAACTCTTTTGATCTCATTCATGCACCTTCACTTTACAATACACTTAGGACCTTTTTATTAAACCTTAGTACGTTGTTATTTTGCACCAAGACATGCTTTGTTCTTATGTTCTCTTGGTTCTTCCTTTTTGGCATGAATGTTTATTGAATGCTATTCATTTACGATAGATTGCTCGGAGTGTGGCGAGTAGAATTATCAGGATTTTGAGAGCGACTATCTTCATCAAGTAATACCAGGAAAGTCACTTCGATCATACTATCACCTATGTTTTATGCATCGTAGTTCTACCATCCTATGCCCAATTGCATGCTGCTTAGGTACTTGGAAATTTTAGTATAGATTGCAATATCATGTGGTAGGCACACAACAACCCCGATACTTGGCCCCGGGACGACAAATTTCATATTGCTATGCTTGAGTAGACGGGATTTCGGTTGAGTGCATAACACGAGTGATGCGAGGTTGATTAAATAATCAAGACCAGTTAAGACAAGATTTTCAAGACCTCAGACGCAATGCAACTCTGGGTGAAGGATGGTTGATCGGCTCCCTGGAGAACCCAATGGATGACCCGGGATGCTGGAGAGGCCATGACATCCTGCCGAAAGCATCCCCCAGGCTCAAAGAGACGGACGGATATTTTCAAAAGCCAAGGCTTACCTGCACAGCCATAAGTCATTATGGGCTCTGGCTTGGTTGGACAACGCGGCGACTCTGGACAGGCGGTGCTAGCAGATGTAGAAGAAAGGTAGGATTGGATGGGCACCGACAGGGATTCAGAGGGACCCGTTGAAAGACCATGTTTTGATCATCCGGTCTTCAAACACCCTGAAGTGCGAGGACATACACGGAGGCGATCAAATCTTGTGGGGAACGTGTGCAAAACTCTGCGGAGTACTCAAACCTAATCGATTAGCCGTGTCCACGGTCATGGACAACTTGAGCCAAAGGAATTGAAGTTATCTAGAATTCTCAACACCATTATATATATTTGATGTGGGTATTATTGATAACCTGGGTAAGAGAACTGGTTGGCGGAACCATCTCATTAACAACCAATAGCTAGTAATATTTTGTTTTTAGCCCCTCTTGTTGTAGGAGAAAATTTGCTTTACGCTAAAACTTACAACCCCACATGCCATATATGCATATAGTATAGATGATATTTTACCCTCTCTCATATGTGACTTGCCGACATATTCAATATGCTGACCTACACGGCTGCAACGTCTTATGTTGCAGATATTTTCTTCGACGAGTAAGAGTACGATTCAGGGTTACGGTTCGCACTCAACTTGCCGTTGGTGTTTATTGGGACTCCACTCCCTTGACTGCTTTCGCTGAGATATTTAAGGTATATATCAGTTTTACGCTATTTACATGTGATTGCACTTTGATATATACATTGATCTACTGTGTGTGCCAGCATACTGATCCAGGGATGGCACAGAAACACAGAGGCTTGACTCGTTTTGAGTCGGGTCGCTATAGTTACTATATGCTAAAGGAGGTAAATCGGTAAGTGTATCAAGGTGTACGCGGTGTCCCGTCGCGTGCTGCCTCCGTGGTCCCCGCCGACCTCCAACAACGTGACGCACCTGCGTCTTGACCTCGCCGATCCGACGTCCGTCTCCGAGGGCTTCGCGCCGCTCACCCACATCACCTACGTCTTCTACGACGCCTGGTCCAGCTACCCGTCAGAGGCACAAAACAAGGAGGCCAACTCAGCCATGCTCCCCAACGTTCTCTCCGTCCCAAACGAAACCTTGTATTGACTTAGTACTAACTTAGTACTGCAGCACTACCTTAGTGCTAGCTATAATAACGGTGAGGTACTATTTGATAATGGAGCTAAATCGGTAAGAATGTTAAAATGCTATGTGGCAATGGAGGTTATGTCACATGTGGGTCCAAAAACCAAACTTTGTACTAGTTAACTACTAACTTAGTACTTTATAACTACGATAGTGCTAGCTACAATAGTGTCAATGTATTATATGCTGATGGTGGTAAATCGATAACAACACTTGGATCATTTCAATCCGAGGTCGTATGTGGCCAGTGGGTCATAATACGAAGCCTTGTATTCGCCTGGTACTGACATAATACTATCGGACGCGCTTAATGCTAAATGTAATATAGACAAGGTACTATATTGTAATGGAGGTAAATAGGTATGATCTGAGACTATTATATGGTAATGTATGTGATGTAGCATGTGGGTCCTAGAACCAAACTATGTATTTCCTTAGTACTAACTTAGTGGTGTAGGACTAGCTTAGTGGTGTAGCACTACCTTAGTACTATACTACTATCTTAGTTCTAGTTGTAATAGTGGTAGGTTACTATATGCTAACAGAGGTTTATCGGTAAGTGTATCAAGGTGTTCTATGGTAATGGAGGATATCTGGCATGTGGATTCTAAACCAAAATTGGTCCTGGCTTAGTACTAACGTCTTATTGTAGTCCTATCTTACTACTAGGTGTAAGAACAACAATTTACTACATGGTAATGGAGGTAAACGGGTAAGAGCATCAAAGTGTTAGATGCTAATAAAGGTAAATTGGTAAAAGCACAAAACATATATATGATGGTGCTGAATCTCAATGAATCATGGCGACAAGCTCATTCTTCCACCTAGAATGCCAACTGTGGATTTAAGTAATTCCCAACATATTCAGATCACCGCCTATTAGGAAGGAACCTTCGAGGAGGCCGATGACAAGACATTTATTGGAATAGTTTACCCAATGGGACATGCGAGGGTCCCCATTCGTGTGTCGGGGCAGGCAACCAACACCGGCTTCGTTTGCTAGCTGCTTGGATTCATACTTCTCCGTTTTCTATTATTATCCGGTGCAAAGGCCAATTGTTGGTTGAAACAAATCAATACTGACAGCATCTAGGTGGTCAATGCGAACAACTTTTACCCCTGGATCGTTATGTGGCCTATGGGTCCCAAAACGAAACCTTGTATTGGCTTAGTACTAACTTAGTACTCTAGCACTACCTTAGTGCAAGCTATAGTAATGGTGAGGTACTATTTGGTAACGGACGTAAATCAGAAAGAACATCAACATCCTATATGGTAATGAAGGTTATGTCACATGTGGGTTCGAAAACCAAACTTTATATTTCCTAGGACCAAATTATGTATTTCCTTAGTACTAACTTAGTGTTGTAGCACTAGCTTAGGGTTGTAGCACTAGCTTAGTACTATAGTACTAGATTAGTGCTAGTTGTAATAGTGGTAGGTTACTATATGCTAATGGAGGTAAATTGGTAAGTGTATCAAGGTGTACGCGGTGTCCCGTCGCGTGCTGCCTCCCTGGTCCCCGCCGACCTGCACCAACGTGACGTCTGTATCCGAGGGCCTTGCGCCGCTAACTGATGAGCCACAAGTGCAGGGGATCTATCGTAGTCCTTTGGATAAGTAAGAGTGTCGAACCCAACGAGGAGCAGAAGGAACTGACAAGTGGTTTTGAGCAAGGTATTCTCTGCAAGCACTGAAATTATCGGTAACAGATAGTTGTATGATAAGATGATACGTAGCAAGTAACAATAGTAACAAAGGTGCAGCAAGATGGCCCAATCCCTTTTGTAGCAAGGTACAAGCCTGGACAAACTCTTATAGGAGGTGAAGCGCTCCTGAGGACACATGGGAATTTTTGTCAAGCTAGTTTTCATCATGTTCATCTCATTCGCGTTCGCTACTTTGATAGTTTGATATGTGGGTGGACCGGTGCTTGGTTTCTGCCCTTACTTGGGCAAATATCCCACTTATGATTAACCCCACTCGCAAGCATCCGCACCTATGAAATAAGAATTAAGACAAAGTCTAACCATAGCATTAAACTAGTGGATCCAAATCAGCCCCTTACGAAGCAACGCATAAACTAGGATTTATGCTTCTGTCACTCTAGCAACCCATCATCTACTTATTACTTCCCAATGCCATCCTCTAGGCCCAAATAATGGTGAAGTGTCATTTAGTCAAAGTTCACATAACACCACTAGAGAAAAGACAACATACAACGGATAAAAATATCGAACGAATACCAAATTCACATGACTACTTATAGCAAGACTTATCCCATGTCCTCAGGAACAAAAGTGACTACTCACAAAGCATAATTATGTTCATGACCAGAGAGGTATTGAATAGCATCAAGGATCTGAACATATAATCTTCCACCGAGTAATCCAACTAGAATCAACTACAAAGAGTAATTAGCACTACTAGTAACCTTACAAGTACCAATCGGAGTCGCGAGATGGAGATTGGTTACAAGAGATGAACTAGGGTTTGAAGATGAGATGGTGCTGATGAATATGTTGATGGTGATGAGTCCCCTCCGATGAGAGGAGTCTTCGTGATGACGATGGCGACGATTTCCCCCTCGGGGAGGGAAGTTTCCCCAGCAGTACGGCCCTGCCGGAGCTCTAGATTGGTTCTGCTCAAGTTCCTCCTCGTGGCGGTGTCGATTCCTCCCTATAGCAAAAGATGGGAGCCAGAGGGGCAATAGGGGGCCCACAAGCCACCTAGGCGTGGCCAGGGGGGTAGGCCGCGCCTGGCAGGCTTGTGGCCTCCTGGTGGCTCCCCTCTGGTACTTCTTCTTCCTAGTATTATTATAAAATCCAAAATAATTCCTCGTTGATTTTCAGGGCTTTTGGAGTTGCGCAGAATAGGTATCTCAAACTTGCTCCTTTTTCAGACCAGAATTCCAGGTGCCGGCATTCTCCCTCTTCATCTAAATCTTATAGAATAAGAGAGAAAAGGCATAAGTATTGTACCGTGAAGTGTAATAACAGCCCATAAAGCGATAAATATCAACATAAAAGCATGATGCAAAATGGACGTATCAAGTCCCCCAAGCTTAGACCTCGCTTGTCCTCAAGCGGAAGCCGAGATCAATAAATATGCCCACATGTTTAGAGATAGAGGTGTCGATAAAACAAAATACGGACACGCATGCATCATGATCATAATTAGAACAACAATAGCGTCATATAAACTCTTATGCTAAAGTGACAATTCCTCCACAATGTGAAGCATGGGTCAAGAATCTTTTTGAGAATTAACAACCAATAGCCTTTAGTCATTGAAGCAATTGCAATTTATCATAACATCAGAAAGAGTCAAATAAGAGCTTGTAAAGCAAATCCACATACTCAATCATCCATTCGTCTTCTACAATTGCTAAAACTCACGTGGTACTCATGAGGTCAAAGTTTCAGTTGGACACAGAGAAAGATAGGGGATTATAGTTTCGCCTCCAAACTACTTACCTCAAGGGTAATGTCAACAATAATAATTCATGGATTCTTACTTCCAAGTTGACATATGAATATAGATCTTTCCCTAGCACATGACGTTAGACAAGATAAAGGCGAAATAAGGAATTGGTGTCGATCACCATGACTCTTTTAAGGATAAAAAGTAAAGGTACAAGATAGGACCTTCGCAGAGGGAAGCAGAGGTTGTCACGCGCTTTTGAGGTTTGTATGTCTGACCTCTTAGTGTGGAGGAACGTCATTTTATTTGCCTCCTGTGATAAAGAACCTTATTATGCAGTCTGTCGCTTTTATGTCTTCCTCATCACAGGTTCGTACAAAGCTTATTTTCCATACACTAATAGATCATACATATTTAGATAGCAATTTTTATTGCTTGCACCGATGACAACTTACTTGAGGGATCTTCTTCAATCCATAGGTAGGTATGATGGACTCTCATGGCAAAACTGGGTTGAAGGTTTATGGATGCACAAGTAGTATCTCTACTTAGTGCGGAAGTCTTGGCTGATATGAGGTGGAAGCAAGCGTCACATACTAAGGGGTCTCTAGTCATATAACATTGTTCGGAACCAAGCAAACATAATTCATTATATTGTCTTCTTGTCCAACATCTACTTCTAAGCATGTAATAGTTTAATGAGTGTTCACAATCATAGACGGTGCCCAAGATGATATATTTATATGTGAACCTCTCCTTCTTTATTACTTCCTATTAATTGCAACAATGACCAAGGTCTACGTTTGTCCACCCACAACAAGTTTCAATCAACATTCTTTTTATATGTGAAGTCATTGCTACCTCTTGAGCTTGCGTTGGTTTTTTCCCTTAAAGAGGAAAGGGTGATGCAGCAGAGTAGCAGTAAGTATTTCCCTCAGTTTGAGAACCAACGTATCAATCCAGTAGGAGTATCAAGATGAGGCACCAATGTACCTGTGCAAAAACAGCAAACTTGCACCCAACGCTAGAAAGGGGTTGTCAATCCCTTCACGATTGATTGCAAGGTGAGATGTGAAGGCGGAAAGTGCAACAAAGTAAAAGTGTAGGGCTGAAAATATGATGTGAAGTAGACCTGTAACATCCCAAATTTTGGAATGTTAATGTAATTATTAGATTGATTATTTGTTTGTTTGAGTGATTGAAACTTTAGTGAAATTTGAAACTTTTTTAAAACTTTCGAGTGAGAAGGAATAAAATGACTTTCCCCTTTTTCCTGTGAATTCAAATTCATCCATTTAAAATCAATGAGAGAAGATGACATGACTTCTTCAACTATAAAGAATTTGAATCAAGGTGCATTGAAATTCCTTTCGATTTTGCTTTGCATTTTGTTTCTTTCTCACTCACGGAATGCCGGGAACCATGTCTTGTCAAGCAAGAAAAAGAGAGGAGAAACATGAACCTCCAAACCCGGGGATATTCTTTGAAATATTTGAGCCATGATACCCAAGATTTATTTGACTAATTATTTGCAAAGAGAAATAAAGCATTTAGGGGATTTTCTGAAAAACATTGTTTTAATTTTTTTATTTTGGCCGTGGAAAAATGTCCATCATTTAGATTTTATTTTTGTGATAATTTTAGTATATAGTAACTCTATATTCCGAATTTATTTGGTTTCCTTTTTAATCGTTTACTTTACGGTTTTTGAAAATAGGAAAGATATCTCTTTTAAATGGAAATAGAGCTGGCCCATTAAGACCTTTCCAAATCTGGCCCGACAAGAATCATATCGTTCCTCAAGTTCTCCTTCCTCCGGTTCACACAACCTTCCATGGCAATGGTGACAAGAAATCCTACCTTCCCGATCTCCCTCTCATTTCCATCCCGGAGCACCCCGAACCCCTATAAATACTCCCCTCCACCTCCTCTCCCCATTTTCCCTAGAACCGCCCCCTCCCCTCGCCGCAGCGCCCCGCCCCGCCTCGCCGGAGTTCGCCTCCAACAGGAACTTGCCGGAGCTCTTGCTGCGCTCTCCTGTAGCCCCCACGCCCTGCCGACGCCACCAACCTTTGGCACGAGCCCTCCTCCTTCGCCTGGAGCCCTCCACCGCCTAGGCCGGCCACCGGAGGCACCTTCCCGCCGTCTTCTCCAACTCCGGCGACTAACTCCGTTGAGATCCACGAAATCCCGTATTGCAGTTTTTTTTTCAGAAAACTGCAATCTTAGAAAATTCATATCTATTAGTCTATAACTTCGAATTAGATGATTCTTTTTGCGTTAGATCAGAAATTTCTTGTAGTTTCCGCAAAAAATATAACTTGACAATGTTTGAACTTATAAAATTTGAGTTAGAACAAATTTTATTTAAAACTTGATTTGCTTATACCGGGAGTTTAAGAATACCTTTTTACATAATTATTTTTGCTACTGATCCCTAGTGATATTATTTATCAGTGGGTAAAGTTTAAGAAATTTTGGAGTATTTTAACTCATCATTTCATGTGAAACAGAATCTGTTTTAGTTCTTTTAGGATTATGGCTATTTCTTTTTCTATAATTGTTTTTAAATTATTTTTCTTTTATACTTGAGAAAGTTTATAATTTGTTTTTATGTTAGATAACAGTAGGTTATCAACAACAACAAAATTTTATTTGTATTTGATATTATGAAATCAATTCTAGTTCTATAATAACTTGCAATTGATTTCCCTACTAGTTTAACTCCCATTTGAAAATACTTTCAAATAGTTTTATGAAAAAAAATACTTTCTGTTGTCTTACTTAAATTTATAATTTTATTTTCTGTTATTTTGCTAGTTTAGTGTTTTAATTTTCTGATTTGAACAAAAACTATTTAGTGTTTGATGTAGTAGAAGACTCCCTAGTTTTCTTTGAAATTTTCCTTTGGATTCTTATTCGATCTTTCTTATTATTTTGGATTGCATCAACTTTTATTATTGTTTGTTATTTGATTGCTAGTGTGAGTGCTGATGTGAATACTATGTTGATTATATAGATTTCATCGGAGAGTGACGAATAGTTCTATCATGTTATTTCTCGAGAGCGATAATTCTTCTTCATCAACCTCATCACGCAAGTCACGTTGATCATATTATTACCTATGTTTTACATGCATTGTAGTTCTAGCTTTCTTCACCCAATTGCATGCAAAGTAGGTACTTCGAAATTTTAGATCTCGATGTAGTATCATGTGGTAGGCACCCACCCCCTTGTTACATTGGCTGGGCATTTTTATGCTATGCTCCTAGTAGACGGGGTTTGGTTGAGTGTTTACCATGAGTGTTGTGAGAACTTAATAATCAAGACTTGAAGACTCCAAGACTTGCAAGACCTCGGAACGAAATATACCTCTGGGTGAAGGACGGTTTAGATGGGCTCCCTAGAGAAACCAGTGGACGACCCGGGATGCATGGGGAAGCGCCATGACATCTTGCGGAAAGCTTCACCCAGGCGCGAAGAGACGGACGGATATTTTCGAGACCCAAGGCTTACCTGCACAACCACAAGTCATTATGGGCTCTGGCTTGATTGGACAACGTGGTGACTCTGGACAGGCGGTGCTACGAGATGTAGAAGAATGGTAGGATTGGATGGGCACCGACAGAGGATTAGAGGAACCCGTTGAAAGACCATGTTTTGATCATCCGGTCTTCAAACACCCTGAAGTGCGAGGACATACATGGAGGCGATCAAATCTTGTGGAGAACGTGTGCATAACTTTGCATTCTACTCAAACCTAATCGATTAGCCGTGTCCACGGTCATGGACAACTTGAGCCAAAGGAACTGAAACTATCAGGAATTCTCAACACCATTATATATATTTGATGTGAATTTATTCCACTCTCATTTGAGAGTGCGAATACAAGGAGGTATTTTGTGTTTGGGAAAGTCCGAAGAAATAAAGATTTTGAATCTGCCTTTTCCTTCTTTCCCTTAAAAAAATAACTCAATCAAAATCCAATTATTTACTCTACAAGAATGAAATGCTTGTTATGCTTAATATACTTAGTTTAACCTGTATCTGTTTTAATTTTGTTCTATATCCTACTAGTTTTTTCTTTGCCAAATTGCCTTAAGCTTATGCTATTTTCAATCCAATCGTGGATATTATGCCTGTTATACCTTGGGTATGAGAACTAGTTGGCGGAACCATCTCATTAACAACCAACAACGTAGTAATATTTTTCTTTTAGCCCCTCTCTCGTTGTAGGAGAAAACTTTGCTTTCGACTAAAAACTTACAGCCCCACCTGCCATATATGCATATAGTATAGATGATATTTTTACCCCTCTGTGACTTGCCAGCATATACAATATGCTGACCTACACGGCTGCAACGTCTTATGTTACAGATATTTTCTTTGACGACTAAGAGTACGATTCAGGGTTATGGTCTGCACTCAACTTGTCGTTGGTGTTTATTGGGACTCCACTCTCTTGACTGATTCCGCTGAGATTTTGAGGTATATATCAGTTTTACGTTATTTACATGTGATTGCACTTGGATATATACATTGATGTACTGTGTGTGCCAGCATACTGATCCAGGGATGGCATAGATACGCAGAGGCTTGACTCGTTTCGAGTCGGGTCGCTACAGATATGGTATCAGAGCACATGTTGACTGTAGGACGTGACCCTAAAAACTGGAAATTTCTTAGGATAGGATCTCTCTAAAATTTTATTTCCAAGAACATAAATTTCTTCTCATCCCTTCTGATTTCATAAAATGTTCTCTCTCACCTTAAATAGTTAGACAATACCCTTACCCCTTTGACCACATGAAGGATCTACTCAGTCCCACTTCAAAGTAAAGAGGATTTCATCATGCATCTGAAGAATTAAAGCTGCACCAATTGAAGACTCTCACAACCCTGAAGCATTCCAATATTTATATGTCCATTAGAAGTTCAAACCCCTGTTATATACCCACGTTAGATACGATGATTTGTGAGCCATCAATTGTGTATGTTTTTTGAAAACCACAAATAAAACCAATTTCCCAAAAATACTGTTTGTATTGTGTGTTTCCCCCTCTATCTCTCTCCCTCTCTTACCCGTCTCATCCCAAAAACCTTGGACCCAATAGATGGCGTATCAAGCTGGACTTGTAGTCTCTGGACCAATGACCCAGCTGGAGGCTGAAATATGGATTCAGAACATGGAGAACAACTTCGGGAGCAATTTGATTTCAAGGAAGTGTGAAGTGGCACACACTCTTCAGTACTTTACACAAAGTGTTGCTATCTGGTGGAAAATGCTTCATGCCATAAAAGGATTTAGTGGAGCAGAAACTTAGGACGAGTTCAAGAAGACTATTAAAATCCCGTCTTATTCAGAAGTGCTATGATAATCCGAAGAAGAAGACTTGTGCATGCAAGATCTGTGGAGAAATAGGACACACCCAGGAGGAACACAAGGATGGATGCACTCATTGTGAAGAGAATCACCCAGCGGAGGAATGCCCAACTAGTCAGGTGACTTGTTTCTTATGTGAAGGAACCATCCACTACCCAGCCCAGTGTTACATTTACCCCAAGGTGCAACAAGTTGTCAAGCAGCAGAAAGAAGCAATGGAAGAAACACTCACGAAGAAGATGTTAGAAGAACATGTGATGAGGGAAAATATTGGAGACCCTAATGGACAAAGCCTAACCAGATTTTTCTCCAGTGTGTGTTACTCATGTTGAGAGGAAGGACATTTTTCACAGGAGTGCATGAAGAAAAGCCAAGAGTATCTAGGAAAATTCGCGACGGAAAAAGTAGAGTTTAATCCACTTGAAATAGAAGAACTGGCCAAAATGAAGGAGTCCGGAGAGAAGAGAAAATACACCAGCCAGAGTCAAATCCCTGCACATAAGGACCTGAGTCATATCAGATGTTTCAAGTGTAAGGAGTTGGGCCACTACATCAATATGTGCCCAGGAAGGAAGCAGGAATCCCAAGGAGCAAAAGCAAACACTAAGAAGCCTCGAGACTTGTCCGAACTCATTTGCTTTCGTTGCAAGGAATCAGGACATGATGCTAGTGATTGTCCACATGGGAAGAAAGCTAAATTGGAGTAGTTAAGTTTTGACAGTGGCAATAAGTGTGACCTGAAGCTCTGTTGTTTTCATGAGATTATGGAGTTGAATTTTTGTAACCGAAGTCCCTGAGATTGTAATAACTTCATGAATCAATAAAAATTTATTGTGTCATGATTGCCTATGTTGAAACTGTATGCGTTGTTTCTCTAAACAAATAAACAAGAGAATCAACTCATTGAATCACAAAAAGGTGCTCTAAAAAGGTTTTTTCCGATGGTAACTAGTGTTAATAATGAAAGGCAAGAATCTGAACCTGGACAAGATGATGATCTTAATTCAAATGACAATTTTGAAGTCAACGAACATTCCTTGGATGATAGTAAGTAATTAAGTAGTGTCATTTTTTTTGTAGAAGTAAGTAACTATTAGTTGCCTATCAGATCCTCTTAACTATACTAGTGATCGTAGATTCTTTAATTTGTTACAACTGTAGACTGCTATCCAAATGTGTGAGTTGCCTATCGGATCCTGTTAACTATACCAGTGACCGTAGCGTCAGCTGAAAGAAGTTTCTCTAAATTAAAACTGCTAAAAAATTATTTGAGGTCAACTATGTTACAAGACAGATTGAATGACTTGGCTATGTGTTGTATTGCGAAGGATGTCTTGGACAAAATTGATCTTGATACTCTCATCAACGATTTTGCATCTAGAAATGCCCGAAGAAGACTTTTTGTGAAGCACTGAAGTATTATTGTCCATGAACTCATATGAACTTCGTTCTTATTTAAGGTAATTATACTAGCAGTGAATATTATTTCTTAAATTTTCCTACTCTTTTATTTATAGTCGTCTCTAAATAACAATGTGTGGTCGGATGTAAACTTCAATATTTTGCGCTTATATATCTATAGATGCGTACATATATTATCTGTAGGGTACCATTTTTTAACTTTGCCCAAGGGTCCCGAAAAATATAGAACCGGTCCTGTACAAACGCAACTCGTGCGCCCCAACATGATCCCTGTCATTCATCAATCTAGACAAGAAACAAAACAAAAACAGGAAGGCACTTCGTTGGGCCAGCTGGTGTAGCGCAGGCAGGCCTGACTGGGCTTTCTGCCGGAAGCACGTCCAGGTTCTGAGTCTTCTTTTACCTGAACCACTCCCATATTCAGGCCAGAGCCTAAAAAATAGCCTATATTTATGCAGAAATGCTTTGGACTTGTCCTCCTCACAAAAAATATATTTTCGCTTCTTTTTCCTGGCCACGCCTCGTGCCAGGCCAGAGTTAGGCTGGTTTTTTCACCCCGGCTTACCTGGTTTAAGGTTAGGAACGCTCCCTTCTATTTTGGGCCCCCATTCGTGGGCTTCACAGACCCGTTGCACCTTTCTTACTTATTATATACAATATGTATATATATAATTTTTTCAATAATAATAATAATATATATGGCTGGCCATAAATGCCCACATCCACAGCCACAACATGCACGGATGAAGCATGCGTGCGTGTACATCGATGATATATATACTTCATCTTCTTGAACCAGTCGAGCTGCACGTTCATGGAGCTATTGAAGGGGAGGGGCCGGTCCTGAATTTTCAGAGGCCTGGCGCGAGCTGAAAAAGTGGGCCCTCTAGTGGACCTGCATCAAGGTGTACGGGGTGTCTCGTCGCGTGCTGCCTCCCTGGTCCCAGCGGACCTGCACCAACGTGACGCACCTGCGCCTTGACCTGGCCCATCGGACTTCCGTCTCCGAGGGCCTCGCGCCGCTAACCGACATCACCCATGTCTTCTACGTTGCCTAGTCCAGCTACCCGTCGGAGGCACAGAACAGGGATGCCAACTCCGCCATGTTTAGGCTGGTTTTTTCACCCCGGATTACCTGGTTTAAGGTTAGGTACGCAACCTTCTATTTTGGGCCCCCATCTCTCTTTCCCATTCGTGGGCTTCACAGACCAGTTGCACCTTTCTTACTTATTATATACAATATGTATATATATATATATATATATATATATATATATATATATACTTCATCTATATACTTCATCTTCTTGAACCAGTCGAGCTGCACGTTCATGGAGCTATTGAAGGGGAGGGGCCGGTCCTGAATTTTCACAGGCCTGGCGCGAGCTGAAAAAGTGGGCCCTCTAGTGGAAAAAAACAATTATATATATTGATATAAAGCGCAAAGTATCTTGTGGTTTGAAAGATTTAGGGAATTTCATTACCAAATAACGTCTCATAATACAGCATGGACAAACACGAATGCACATGCACACCTTGGCAACAACCAAAAACTTTTTATTCTTACATGACCAATGAAGAAAGGATTCCTAATACTAGAACAAAATATGCTACTTTATGTCCTCAATCCAGCAGAAGTAGTTCAAGAATGATCAAAAGAGGATCACTCTTCTTTCCAGCAAGTATCTCACCTGAAAAACAAACTGAGCAAAAGTGGAAGACATGTAGTCATAGACATGTAGAGTAATTCTTGAATATCCATTAATTTACTAGCCATGATGTGTGCTTCGGTGGGATGAGGGACGAGAAGACAGATGAATAAGTGGGTCTCGAGAGAAGAAACGGCGGTGGCGGTTGGATCGATCTTTGTTTGGCGCTGGCTCGCTGCCTCCTCACATTCTCGTACGTAACCTAGTTAGGTTATGGGCAATTATTGACTTTTTCTATTGGGCTCAAAATTATATACATAGTGTATATATGTACAGGGTCGGACCCCCAATCAGGCTGGGCCCTAGGGCGTCGCTCGGCAATTATTGACTTTTTCTGTTGGGCTTAAAATTATATACATAGTGTATATATGTACAGGGTCGGACCCCCCCATCAGGCTGGGCCCTACGGCGTCACCCTTCTTGCCCCTACCTAGGGCCGGGCCGTGGGGGGCACACCCACCGTCCCCTGTCCCGCTTACCTAGCCGTCGACGCTCGGCGTCGTCACCGTCATCCATGATCCAGCGGTGCCTTTATAAACTAGGACCAGAGGCGGCGGCAGCGCAGCGGATCCGATGAGCGCGAGTTGGCGGCGAGGGGAGAGAGGTGGGAAGCAGAGCTCGTCAGGGCCGGTGGTTAATGCCTGGTTCGGTGGCGAGAGATTAGGGGAGGGGATGGCGTGCGGGGATATGGTGAAACCGTTTTTTCTTTCCTTTTTTTAATCAATACGAGAGAAATCTGGAACGTTAAATTCGCAATGAATCGACGGGCATCGAGTAGTCTGGCGAGGATGTTCCTTCAGACTATAGATGTAAAGCGTTTACCTATAAGACTTCAATAGCTTCAATTTTGAAAAGCTCCGTTCCGCTGATGCAACAGCTATAGGGATGGTCAAAAGAACTCTATATGCAATACTTGCATTGGGAAAACAATCGTGTCGCTTCAAGAACTTTAAAATTTCAACGCGGCCAATATTTTCTTTTGAGATGAAATTTTGAAGAAACATCAACTCCACATACAGTTCATTGGCATAAAATGTCGGATTTGCTTAGAATCAAGAGAATCTCAATTTGTTGGATCAAATATATCAATATGAAAAAAATCACCAACATCTGCGGTAGGTGAAGTATTCAAGTTGCCATCAACATTAATATCCTCAATGTTATCATGGTTTTCTTCACATTCGACATCATTTTATGTCTTATGATCATTTTTGACATTATTATCACGTGCAGGCTCATGATAAAGTGATTGGTTGTCGGAGGACACTCGTGGCTTTTTTACAACAAACTTGTCCATATTTCCATACTAAGACTGAGTTAATTCCTCGGCTTTTTGTTTCTTCAAACGCTTTTGATAACCACATTCATGTTTTCTAAGTGAAGACATGACTTGAAATTCAATCTTGCAATGTTAGACGCCTAATTGATGAAAACAATAAAATTAGCTGCAAACTTGATATAAGAGATCAGAATTAAAACTCACTCAAGGACAAGAGCTCACGGCAAGCCGGACACTCGTTCTTGTTCCTGTTCCTAAATCTTGATTCCTGATTGTTGTTCATGTTCCTAATTAGCTCATTCTTGTCGTCTTCCTGGTTGCTGACTCCTGCTGATGAGAAAAAAGGAATAAAGAATTGCTATTTGCATGAACCAATCAAGCAAAGCCGAGCCGCATGAGGGAAAACGTGAAGGTTGTGGACTAATCGCTTCCTGGTTCGATGGTTCCTGAGTCATGACTGATCGCTCCGCTGCCGCACTGGACTAATCGTTGCTGCCTGCCTGGAAGCCCTAGCCGCCAGAGGGTCGAACACACGAAGACGAAGGGATCGGACAGATCGACAGGGCATCGATGCCTAGGCGTTTGTCATCTCGATCGCTCGCCAGCGCACCAGAAGGCCAAGCAGTGCCGCAACGGGGGAGCAGTCCCAGTCAGCGTTGGGGCCTGAAGGACCATCTATCATCATTAAGCCTAATAGAACTGCAAACAAATTTTGAGGCCCCTAAAAATTGGGGGCCTGTGCGCCCGCACAGGTGGCACACCCCTAGGACCGGGCCTGCAGAAAATCCGCGCAAATCAAAAGGTGATGACGAAATTAAACTTAGCTAGTGTAGAGTGATGTACATAGGGGCCACAGCGGGGGAGAGCTGGCACACACGATGGAGAGTACGACTACACACCATGCTCACACGGGCAGTACAGGCCTGGGGATATATTTTTCTTTCTGGAAGCACTTGATCAAATAATCAACAAAAAGTAGTCATTGCTAACTCGCACAGTAAGGGGAATGCTCTACGCCAGCGCCGTAGAAAGTTTCGGCCGGACGCACGCGGGCCGTCCGATCCGTCAGATTGGATCTGGTTTGACCGTGAGATCTGTCCATGCAGCAAAGATCCTCGATGATAGCAAAAATAAGCAATGATGTAATAAATTTTGACCACGGATGCAGCAAAAATATGGTTGTAGCAAAAAAGTATCAAAGTGGCCGTAGCAAAAAAACGACGCTGATGATGCATTGGCAGGGTATGGCAGCTTTAGTCAGGGATGATGGCAATTTGGATTCATTTCTGTTTTACCACCTGAAAACTGTTGTGCATTGAAATTTTAATTGCCATCCCTCACAGCAATATAAATCGTCATGAAAAGACATCCACAGTTATCTCCATTCCTTCCCTCCTGATAGACATTCCTTTGTGTTTATTGCCCGTCAAAGCCGTGGCGAGCGGCAGATCCACACGCGACGAGGCACGTCGTCAAATAAGAGAACGGGGTGAGAAAGTATGCTATCCTGTCACTGCCTCCTCGTGACAGCAAGGGTCCTTAGCCAACAACTGATGTCCAACGATGACTGTAATCGCGCTGAAGAAGTTGTCACTCACCCCGGGGCGTGCCGCCGCGGCGTCAAATAAAAGGATGAGGAGTGAAAGAATGGAATTATGCCACTCCATCTTTTCGACGGTGATGGCCCGTAGCCAGCAACCCATGTCGAACGGCGACGTTGGTCGCACTGGTGATGGCGGTGCTACGAAGCCTGCCGCAGTGTGGTCATTCGAATGGGTAGAAGGGGACCACGACCAATGAAGGGGGGAGGATGAAGGGGTCAAACACGGTTACAATCGCTTGAGCGAAACATTCATCGATGGTGTGCCGACCCTAGTCTTGTGCGTGTGTACATACCATACGACGGCTTGTACGATACGATATGATACAGGCAGCCCCGCTCCCTTCGCTTTGGTTTCTTCTATCCCCGCGTTGCCGGTATAGAGGAGGAGGAAGAGTAGGAGGAGGAGATAACTAATCGCAATAATGTATCAACAATTGGATAAACATAAGCTTTACCTATTATGTCGAATAGTTGCCCTGTGGCATATATCTCCCTAGCCGGATTTGTATGTTCAACCGTAGATGGAGTTATACTTCGTAGCAATTGGCGTGAAAATTACTTTGCCGGTGGTGTCTTTCTCTTCACGATCTATGAAATTCTAATATTAGTACAAATAAATAGCCATCTCTTACATATACGTGCCCCCCGGGTCTATAAATAAATAGCAAGGATTGCCCTATCATAGGGCACCACTTAAGACAGTCTCTTATCTGAAATTCCCATGCTCAAGTTTTGGGATTATTTGAGTCCGCTTGATATTTTCGAAGCATAACATGATTTCTCGGCCACTGAAAAGGTCAAAACGCTATTCGATAAGCAATAGCGTGCAGACGAGTTTCGAAAGGGATGAAACTTTGCATGGGGTCTTCATATCACACATGGAGGCTGTGTAACAAATTAAGAGAGTTAAGGCAAAAGATATAACGCACCTCGTGTACAAACTGAACAATCTCCGACGAAATATCATACTTTCGAATAGAAACCGCTGCTTTCCACACACAACTGCATGTTTCTAACTCATTTCAAATTTTATTTATTTATATGACTAACACACACCATTGGAATTCCGATGCTCAAATTTGAGAACTAATTGAGTTCGTTTTCTACTTCCGAAGAATTGCCTGATTTTCCAGACACTCGAAAGTGCAAAACGATTTTTGTACGAAATAGGGTGCGAACGAGTTCCAATAGAGATGAAACTTGGCATGGTGTCTTAATATCACCCATGGAGTGTGTCGTAAAAATTGGAGAGTGTTTGTCGTGTATAAACTGAACACTCTCCGACTAAGTATCACACTTTGGAACGGAAACGGACGCCTGCTACACACAACTCCATTTTTCTAACTCATTTTAAATTCAGTTTTGATATCTGACTAACCCACACCATTGAAAGTCCCATGCTTAAATTTGAGACTATTTTGGGATTAGGAAGTTCGATTGTACAAGGAGTTTTTGAACATAAGATATGTGTGGCAGGCAGGTTGTAAAACCCGCCACCACAAACATTTGTAAACTTCAATTTTTTTCCCTGGGTTGCCGAAATACTGCAGTGGTGGGGAATACAATATCCGCCACTGGTTTGTGATGTCACAGTGGCAGACCTTGCTTTATAAGCTTGCAAGCAAATTTGGAAGAGTTTATAAGTGGTTGGTTTTATATTTTGCCCGCGAATGCTGTGACTTGTGAGACAGTAGTGGTAGCGCTAATTTCTACCCGGTACTAGAAATATTTCAAAGTAGCTACGATGGGCTTTCTTTGGGGCCCCAACTAATTTGAGGCCAGCTATAAGCCTTTTCCACTAGTGTCATTTCCCCCCCCCCCCATACCCAAACCCACGAGTCGCATCAAACGCCACCTAACCTCGAAAACATTGCCAAACCTCCAAGTCATTACCATTTAGTGTTTTCATACGCCGCCGAGCTGTCAACACCATCGTTTGTCTGGATATGCGGCGCGCTAATCGCCTTTGTCGCCGTCTCTGCGTCGGTGTTGTCACTCTGTTTTCTACTCGTCTCACCACCTAGTGTTGTCGCCGCAGCCTAATGTTGCATAGCCACGATGCCATCTTTTCAATTTGCACGAACGACATGCTTGGAGAATTGCGGTGCCGATCTGAATTTGTTGGTTGATCGTCAAGGTTAAGTTAAGTCCACGATGAACCTTTGTTTTATATTTTGCATATTGTGTGAACCTTGGATGTTGTTCCTTACCATCTGCTTCGGTGTCTTTGTGTTCATATGGCTTGAATGCAAGATTACTTGAGGTTCAATATTGTTTTATTGATGTTCAGATGTTCTACAATAATTTTATTCTAGCATCCAGGATGGTGAAGACGTCAGACATGTCCAATCTGAAATGTCGGTGGTTTAAGGCATGCATGGTGTGAATATTTCGGTGGGCTTGGGCTAAGTCGGTGATGGCGATTCACATGTTCAATCCGATAATGTCTGTTCTATAAACATCGTGTGGATAATCCAGAACACTCATTAAAAGGAAGCGTTTATTGAAGGTTCTTCAACGTCATCATTGGTTGCTTATTGAGATGGTTTCATTCTTTTGGAGATTTGGCGTTCAAAATTTTTTTTTATGTTTTTGTTTGAGATCACGGTGTTGCTTATTGGATGATTTTCTTATGGTTCTATACTATACTTGTTGGGTTTTTTATACTCACCCTTGCATTAATTTGGTTTTCAGGTACTAGGAAGTGACATGCATGGGAGAGGGAGTAACACCACTACATCACTTCAATCTTGAGCACATCACATACATTAACTTTTATGGGAGAGGTACTAGAAAGAATAGTTGTAGTTAAAACTTATTTGCTGGCCGTGGGTCATTGGTCGCTTTAGTCGACATAGTTCACTTCTTGGAGAACTACTGAGATTTCTTCACCGCCTGTTTAAGATACTATTCTTTCTCATGACATATGCCTATTTTTGTGACATGAATGTCACTATAAACAAGAGAAACTCTCGAATTTTAATTTCCCCAAGACTTGCTAGCTTCAGAGTACTGTCCGGTTTATCCAAATACTGGGGTAATACATCTCCGTGAACAAGGTTTGGAATTGGTGATCCCCGCTACACTTTTTATACATGTCGTTTAAGACTGTTAGAATACTTGTACAAGTGTATGTCCATGTATGTATAGATCCTCAATTCTAGGATCATGGCATGCGTGTCTATCATGTAGGGGTTAGTGGACCTCTTGTATATTATTTTTTTGAAAAGGAGGAAACGAGCCCCCGGCCTCTGCATCAATCGATGCATGCAGCCATATTATTAAAAATCCAAAGTAACAAAATAGTTCAAATCAACCCTGAAGGCTGAAAATAAAATGGTTCTGAAACTAAACAAACTCTTAAGAAAGAACGCACATCCAGCGTAACTAATAGCAGACTACGATGCCTATACACCCAGTCTATTACTAGCATGCCATCCAAACCGGTTGAAGATAACCCGTGCGACCATCTTCCACCGGTTCCGCCCAGTAGCCATAAGCTCCCTGCTGTCCGCAAGACTGAGTGATGACCACATACGGATCCAGGACGTTGCTCGGCAAATGACCTGCAAAAAATTGTTGAATTTCTTACCATTAAATATGATGTCGTTTCTGGTATTCCATATAGCCCACAAGAGAGCACATATCCCTATTCTAATAAGTCTGGATAGTTTAACGTCCACTCCATTAAGCCACGTTGTAAACATTGAATTGATGCACGTAGGTGGGATCACGTTAAAAGTTATATGGATAGTGCGCCAAAGTAGTTTTGCGAGGGGGCAGTCCAAAAACAAGTGTCTGATAGTTTCATGTTGATCGCAATAACAACAATTGGATCTACCTCTCAAACTATGCTTAATTAAATTATCTTTGGTTAATACCACACCTTTATGTAAAAACCACATAAAAATTTTAATCTTTAAAGGCACTTTAATATCCCAAATATGCAACGATCTAGCTAATGGTCCTGAATTAACCAGATCTGTGTACATGGATTTAACTGTAAAAACCCCATTGACAGTTAAAGTCCATCTAACGCTGTCTGAATGATCAGATAGTTGTACCTGTATAAGCCTTCTTACTAGATGCATCCATGCCTCCCAACGTGTGCCTACTAGAGCTCGTCTGAAGTGCATATTGATAGGTATCGATTGTAAGACTGTGGACACATAGTCCTGCTTACGTTGCGTAATGTTGTAGAGCATGGGATATTGTAAAGCAAGTGGTGAATCCCCAAGCCAAGTATCTTTCCAAAATCTTGTTGATGTACCATCCCCTACAACAAATTTCACCCTTTGAAAGAAATTACTCTTTATCCTCATTAACCCTTTCCAGAAAGGTGAGTCATTGGGTCTAATTGTAGCTTGAGCTAAAGTTCTTGATGTAAGATATTTATTTTTCAAAATTTGAATCCACATACCCTCTGTCTCTGTGGAGATTCTATATAGCCATTTGCTAAGCAAACATTTGTTCTTTACTTCTAAATTTTCAATTCCCAAACCCCCCTGATCTTTGGGTCTACAAATCATATCCCAACGTGCTAATCTGTATTTTTTCTTATTCTCATCATTTTGCCAAAAGAAACGAGATCTATAGAAATCCAGTCTTTTCCGTATCCCTACAGATATCTTGAAAAAAGACAAGAGAAACATTGGTAGACTTGTTAAAACAGAGTTTATTAAGACCAATCTACTTCCATATGACATAAGCTTGCCCTTCCAGCAACTTAGTTTCTTTTCAAATCTTTCTTCATTACATTTCCATTCTTTAATTGTTAACCGTCTGTGATGAATAGGAATCCCAAGATAGCTAAAAGGTAGAGAACCCATCTCACAACCAAATAGCTGTCGATAAGCGTTTTGCTCTTCTCTTGCCTTCCCAAAGCATAAGAGTTCGCTTTTGCTAAAAGGTAGAGAACCCATCTCACAACCAAATTGTTAACCCCGAAAGTTGTTCAAAAAGACATAAAATTAATTTCATATTCCTCGCTTTCTCCATATCATGTTCCATGAAAATGATTGTATCATCCGCATATTGTAGAATGGACACACCTCCATCTATCAGATGTGGAATGAGACCACCTATTTGTCCTTTCTCTTTGGCTCTTTCAATAAGTATTGTCAACATGTCTGCAACTATATTAAAGAGTATTGGAGACATTGAATCCCCCTGTCTTAACCCCTTATGTGTTTGAAAAAAATTAGCAATGTCATCATTAACTTTAACTCCGACACTCCCTTTCTGGATAAAAGTGTCAACCTGCTGTCTCCACTTTTCATTAAATCCTTTCATACGTAAGGCTTGTTGAAGAAAAGACCACTTAACTTTATCATAAGCCTTTTCAAAATCCACTTTAAAGATAACTCCGTCTAGTTTCTTGGAGTGGATTTCATGAAGCGTTTCATGCAAAACAACAACACCTTCCAAAATGTGTCGCCCAGGCATGAACGCTGACTGCGTTGGTTGAACAACTGAATCAGCTATCTTTGTTAATCTGTTGGTGGCTGTCTTAGTAAAAATCTTAAAACTAACATTTAGTAAACAGATAGGTCTAAATTGTTGGATACGCATGGCGTCCATCTTTTTTGGCAACAACGTTATTGTTCCAAAGTTAAGGTGGAACAGCTGTAACCGACCATTGAATAGGTCATGAAACATAGCCATTAGTTCTCCCTTAATAACATGCCAACACTTTTTGTAAAATTCTGTAGGAAACCCATCTGGTCCCGGTGTTTTATTGTGTTTCATTTGTACTATTGCGTCATACACCTCTTGCTCTGTGAATCTAGCGGATAGAACCTCGTTCTCCTGATCATTTAATTGAGGAATATCCTGAACATTGGTTTCATCCAGATATATCATATTCTCCTCTGGTGCACCAAAAAGACTCCTATAGTATTCTGAGATATATACCTTTAAGTTTTCATGTCCTATAATAGTACCCTCATCTTGCTCTAGCTGAGTAATAATCTTCTTTCGATGCTTGCCATTTGCAATCATGTGAAAGAACTTAGTATTATCATCCCCATGAACCACGTTCATCACCTTAGCTCTTAGTGCCCATTTCATCTCCTCTTCTCTCAGTAATTTTTGCAATCTAATCTCAGCATCTGTTTTGATATTCCTATCAATAGAATTTAGCTGCGCTGACTCAGCCTTAACGTCAAGTTCATCAATCAGGTTTGTTAGTCTTTCTTTTTCTTTCTTATAAATACCACTTTGGTTTTTGGCCCATCCTCTAAGAACTTGGCGCAAGTTTCTTATTTTGTTTTGCCAAATTTCGACACTGGTGGATCCACCCAAGTGTGTACCCCATTCCTTTGTAATTAGATCCATGATCCCTTCTCTTTCAAACCAGCTTAGTTCGAAAGAAAAGACATTCTTGTTGCCTCTATAATTGGCCTCCCCTGAGTCAACTAGAAGAGGCGTGTGATCTGAGATTGCCCTCTGTAATGCTTGTACCGTAACTAATGGGTATTTTTGCTCCCACTCAACACTAGTCAGTACCCGATCCAACTTTTCATACGTTGGTATCGGCAAAGAGTTTGCCCAAGTGTACTGTCTGCCAGAAAGATGAATCTCCCTTAGATTCATACTCTCAATAACCATATTAAACTTCGTTGACCATCTTGTGTCAAAGTTGTCATTATTCTTTTCATTCTGTCTACGAATGATATTAAAGTCTCCCCCCACCATAATTGGTAATGTTTCATCTCCACAGATTCTCACTAGATCTGCTAGAAAATCGGGTTTGAACTCCAATTGTGCTGCCCCATATACTGCCACTAGAGCCCACTTAAAACCATCAACTTTCGACCTTACACGAAATTTGACGGCGAACTCACCATAGACCACACTCATCACTTCTAGCGTTTCGCATTTAACCCCAAGTAAGATCCCACCGGATCTACCCCTTGGTGGTAAACAATGCCAGTCAAAATCAACCCCTCCTGATAAATTATTTAAGAATTGGGTTGTGAAATTATCTCTCCCAGTCTCTTGTAATGCCATGAAATCCAAATTATATTGTATCGATGCTTCTCTAAGGAACCTTTTTTTAGCCAAGTCCGCCAGACCTCTGCTATTCGAAAAAATCCCTTTCATAGTTCATCATGGAATTTTTTTCTTTTGCTTAACTCTCGCACTCCTCCTAACCGCTGATTCAGGATACACCTTCCTTTTCCAAGGCCTCCTAGTAATTTCGTGACCACTTTTAAAATCATTATGTGTATGTAAAGATTGTGAATGCCTGTCAGCATCTGAAGGAGCCATATACCCCTCCAAACCCATATCATCCACTTCGTCTACTTCCCCGTCTATCCGAAAAATGTTATCACATAATGTTTGAAGACCAGCACCTCCTAATTCAGTCATATTCGAATCATTCATAGGTTTAACTGCTGCTAGATTTTGGATAAACTCTATGGTTCTGTCAACTTCTAGATCAAGAATATCATTGATGGACTTAGCTATAGTTTTACTAGATGTACCCATAGAGACTCCTATTTCACTAGCATTATTCAAGATTTCAGATTCGGATAATTTTAAAATAGATGCAGTCTGATCAATAGACAAACCTGAAGTTGTTTCAGCATCTCGTATTTTTGCAGCTCGCATGGCACGACCTATCGACATATCATCAGCATCAGGCTTCTCCTGAATACGTTGACTGAAACGTCTATCACATGATGAAGGATCCGGGATCCCCCCAAATGAAATCACATCATCATTAGTAATCTCATTGTGGGTATTCCCTGTTAGGACAGAGTCAAAGTGTTGGTCAGAATTTGTCCCTTGAACAATGTTATCATAGTTCGAAAGTGTCATTTGCTGCTTACTGTTCGAGAGGATATGGGCAGAAACAGGACTAGCAGGCCGACTCGCCTGCTGCTTGCTATCCTTCATAATCGAGTGCACCTCCCTGTCCGTAGGTGATGACGGAGCCATTTGACAGCAAGCTTGTTGCGTGTTATCATTTTCAGGCATATGCAGTGGCTCAGCCCTCCTAGCCAGCGGTACTGCGGAAGATGTTTTTCTATTCTCCTTAGTGATCAAATGCGTGACTTCTTCCAGCTTAGGTGTGGAGACTGATCTTTGAATTGTAACAGAAGTGGCTTGCTCATTCGCCTCGTTTTTAGCAAACTTACTGCCAAGCTTATATGGTGTAGTTGGGACATCAAAAGAACCAAAACGTAATGTCTCCATGGGAACTTTTGATGCCGAAGATGCTCCCCCAATAAGTAGCTTCTCTTTCTTAGAGGAGGCATGAGGATTATTATTATCTCTTGACTTGTCGGAATGTTGATCATTCGCATCCTCATGATCTTTACCCCTATCCTCCCCATCTGCCATGAGGATATCATCATCGTTTGGTTCATTTTGTGACATTTTCTCGACCTCCATCTCAAGATCATAATGACACCATCATAAGACCACGGAGCAAAATCAGGAATCTGGTCAACATCAAGCACCATCACAAGCAGTCTGGCTATCCCCCTCTTGCGTGTAAAGGGCATATCTACTTTCTCACTCTTCCCAATCAACGAACAGACTCCATGTGATTAGGAAATCATTAAGCAGAATTTCTGGAATACCAGTAAATCGGATCCAAACCTTCTGCAACCTAGTACCCTGCGGTGCTGGTTTAATGCATTCCTCAAATTCAAGTAAACACTTGCTGCCACTAACCTTACTTACCCCGAAAGCGAGTAAACGTTGAAGATCCTCTCGTCTAGGAAACTCAACTTGGTAAGTATTTTGCTCCACCCTTATTGGTTCCCAATTGTATGCCTCCGAAACAAGCCTTCTCATCTGTTGAGAGACATGCTCAGCAGTCAACTCCCCATTCGTAACTTTGACGAGACCCGTTCTTGAGCTCTCTAGCCGAGGTGGAGTTAGAACTGAAGTGGAACCTGGTGTCTCAAAAAACATCAGTTTGCTATGGCAAACCCCATAGATACTCATGACAGGCTTTGGAGCTAAAAGTAATGGGCATGCCTCATCAATATGCCCAGGCTTTTGACAGATATCACACAAATCCGTGATACAGTCCACTACAAAGTGTCCGGGTATCCCACACCTATAACATGTCAATTTTTCTTTTTTGCGAGCCGCCTTGTTGGCTCGCGCTACTTCCCTGTCCTCCGTCGTTATTTGCTGTGTTGGCGGGGTGTCATCTTCCCCCCCCGTCCTCCTGTGTGACTTCCTTCCATATCGGCCCAGAATTATTCCGACCATAATTGCGTACTCCGCCCCCGCCTCTTTGCCGGAAATTCGATCCACGGGTTCCGTCGACAAAGTTTCCTTGGGGTGGCTGGAAGGGACGACGCCATTGATTGGTTCCTCCCCCAGGACCTCCTCCGGCCATCCAATTGGACCGACCACCACCTGATCCACCGGCAAAATCATTCCAATGGTTTGCATAACCTCTGTGTCCATGAAAACCACCTCCGCCACCACGATTATAAGCTCCCGGGCCGCCTCTTCCAGCACCAGCAGACCCGCGTCCCTGACCATCAGGCACCTTAGGCTCCCGCGCGCCTGCCACCGCTGTAGCAGCTACCCCAGCAACAGGCCCTGCCGCCGCAGGTGGAGTCACCGCAGGCGTTGCCCCAGCGGACGCACTTGCTGCGGGCGCAGAGGGCGCTTGCCTCGCCGCCATCAACGCAGGGATACTCCTAGCTGTACCAGATCGTGACGGGAAACCTGGAATCGCCTTGCTCCCTCCAGTTATTCCCGATCGTACCCCACGGTCTTTATAACCTGTTGGAGAATCAGCGGACAGTGGACCTTCCTTGACCACGTCGGTAACCTCCTCAATCTCGGTAAGAATTGTACTAGGAGAGTCCAGAATCTGATGTGTTTGCGCAACATACTGGGCCATATACCCAGGTGTTCGTAAGTCATCAGATTTAGAGTCTAGCCCATGTTGACATAGAATTGAATTCAAACGAGACTCTTTGACCTCACGGATCCCAAGATCCGTTTTGTCTGAAACATGTGCCGCCGGTCGACGTGGTTTCCTGACCGGTGCTTGTTTACAAGAATGAAAAAAATCTGCTAACGTAAGAGCCGGAAGACGTACCTTCGGTAGAGGTCCCTTCCATGGTCTTATCGCGTTCGTCGTCGTTCGCCGGTGAACGACGCGTCGGAGCACCTCGACCCTGTCTTCGTCATTAGCCGTCAGCCCTTCCCAGGCAGGATCGGAATCAGGAACAAACCCATCTATGGATTCTGCGACCTGCTCCTCCGAGTATCCCACCAGAATGGATTCGCATACGATGTCGGAAGGAGTTGGAGAAGCCGCTGGTGCGTTTTGTAAGTCATCGTCGTCGTCAGGCAGCGCCCAGAATCTTCCGCCGACGAGGCCGAGTCCCCTGCCGGCCGGCGGGGAACCCATCTCAGGGCACACCCCTCCTGTCGCCTCAGAATCGCCCCAGGATATCTCTCCAGGAATATAAGTGTAGCATTGTCCTAAATCAATACAAGGTGAACATAATCTCTCCAACTAAGACAATACTTATGCCTCTAAATACATCTTGTTTTCTCAAACATTTTGCATTGATTGTTTTGTGTTTTTGATGTTTTTTTCTTACTTTATGGCATATTTGTCGAAATCGAAGAACTCATGATTGTCGGCTATGGTAGAGTGAAATGATCCTATCGAAATAAACTTTGTTAAGCTCGAGGCATTGACACAGTTTATTTAATCCGTCCCATGGGCCAACAGGAAGGGGAGTTAACTGTATATATATAAAGTGAGATCCATCATCCTAAAGTACTTTATATCTGTACTACCTCCGATTGGGCTTATAAGTCAAGCACAGGTTTTTAGGTCTTCAATTTTGACTAATAAAATGTGTATAATATGCCAGAAAATCATATGGTTATAAAATTCTTTTTACAAGGAATCTAAAGAAAATATAACTGTTAATTAAATATAATACATGTTTCTCTATCCAACATAATGACATAAAAATCCATACCCGACTTATAAACCCAATCTGATGGAGTATGTAAACAATGGACTAATTACTCATGTTCAGGTCAACTTTAGGTAACATGCATAGTTAGTTGCAAGATGCATCTTGCTTCTCTAGTAGGCATACCACTATAGCTGTCCACGATTAAAAAAAGTTACAATATTTTTTTTAGTAAAGGAGGAAGACCCCCGGTCGCTGCATCTGGACGGTGCATGCAGTCACTTTATTAATTATTCATAAAGACCTTATAAAATACTATATCAGTAAGTTTGAAGCCATCATCATGAGAACATCTCTCGCTACTTCCATCCAATTGATGAAGGGGTGTTGATAGTCCGATCCTAATACCAAACAGACCTCGCACCTAAGCCTAACATCTAAAATCAGAGGCCCCAGCCAAGCCATATACCTAGTCTGAACACACACCAGTCCGACGCACTCTCAGAGGCCGCCGCCGCTGTCTTCCACCGTTCCATCCTCACAGCAGATACTGACGCTACGACCTTGTCAGGTCTGCCATCGATGCAACCACGACGCCATACATAGTCATCCTCCCGCGCCAGTCCATTTGATAGTAATTTGAAATCCTCGAACTAATAATTTCCTAGTAAGTTCTGGTGGAAGTGTAAAATGCCTTTGAAGATAAAAGTTAATCTAGCATCTTACAGATCTACCATGTCATATACCAGCGCAGATACTTTATATAATGTATGTATAGAATGGAGCTACTACTCCTCCTCAAGTCAACTTTAGTAACATGCATGCATAAATGCATAGCCATGTTCTTGCATCTCTTAAGATGGATGGATAAATGCTTGACACACAAAAAAGATGGATAGATACAAGGTCACGGAACCTAATGACTATAAATAGAGTCAGGATCGCTCTATCATATGGACACCCCGCTCCCACTCGAGGTCGTTTCTCGTCTTGCTCTCTGCCATATACTTGTACAAGGTAGCTAGCTAGCCCACTCCTTACAACTAACCAATGGCGCCTTCACCAGCTGGTAGCACTGCAACTTTGTTGGCCTTGCTAGTGGTCCTCGTGCTGCTGGGGATGGGATGCCCAGCGGGGGCGACGACGGCGTGCCAGGACTGCGCGGGGCAGTGCAACTCGACATGCAGCGCCGCCAACTTCGCCGGGGCAGGGCCGTGCGGCGCGGATTGCAACCCGGCACCGGGATGCCCGAGCTGCCTCGCAGCGTACCACTCCAAGTGCTTGCCCTACTGCGTGAGTGCGTGCAAGGCCAATTCACCTCCTGGGTACGACTGCGAAAGCTCGTGCGACAAGACGAGCCTGTGCAGCGGCTCGTGCAGCGCCGTCTGCGGCGAGTCGCCGGCGTGCACGGACTGCAAGGCCAACTACTCCCGCGGGTGCACATCCTGCTGCACCTCTTACTGCAAGTGCCACTGCGTCTAGGTTTCTGCTACCCACTCGGCGCATCACTCAGGACCATATATATGACCGTGCAACTCAAATAATCATGGGAGGGCATATATATGTTCTGTTAGCATCGATCATATGCACTTTAATTTCCTGTTAGCATCGATCATGTGCACTCAAATTATAAATAATCATGGGTGCTTCCTTTTTTAATTTCCTGTTAGCATCGATCTGTTTTTGCGCCGTGTTTGTGGTTTCTTATTTCGATAATAGTATTTGAATTACTGGAAGAAAAATATCATACTCTACTTGTTTATAATTTGGACCATATTATTATTTTCTTGATTCAATACGGGACTGTCAGAATCAATATATATGTTTGTGGAGATCGTATGCACTTGGTATGCCGCGACCAAATCTTAGTCTCACATACCTTTTTAATCCACATCTTGTCGAAGAAGGCTTGGTCAAAATCAAACCCGGCCACACAAAAGAATAACTAAGATAGAAGATTGTGTTCCCCATGTCGTAAGCAAGACTTTCACAATTGATTTTCTGTTCCCCATATCATACCATTCATTCAACCGATAGAAACTTCCGTTGATATTCTCCAAAGTTACTGGCTGTTAATTCAGCTTTCACAAAAGTATACTACTAGCTAAGATATTATGAAAGGAAAAACTTCCAGGGATGACTTGATTTATAAACCGGTGACGAAGGTCTCACCACCTCCCTCACCGTGGCCACATCCTCTTGCTATTCACGTGGCTCTATAAGTAGACGGTGAGTTTTCTCATGCTGATGGCACGGCTGCCGCTGGTATGATTATTCTCCGGAATCAATATGGAGTATTATATTTGCACCATACCGATTCTTATTCAACTGTAACAATGTTTTCGCGGCCGAGATCCACGCATTGATGCAAGGCAAGTCTTTAGCCTAGCTACATTCAGAAGGCCTGATCATCACAGTTTGATTCTTCGGCATCGCTTACTTCTCTCACGAGTGATAACCTGGATCACTCAGCGGCTGGTTATCTTGTTGCCGAGATTAAACAATTGATGGAAGACAGGGAGTTTATTCCCCAGAAAAGTTTTGGTGTGCAAAGCAGGGTAGCAGTTGTCTACCAAAGCAGGGTAGCTACCACTACAGGTCACTGCTCGCTCGACTAACGTATCCTCACATCTTGCATGACAAAAGGGCAGCAGCAAGGCTTGGTGGTGGTGACTCATGCATTTTAAAAATGTAGAGGAGGTTTTTCTTTAGAATACGATCATTATTTTCTATAAACAAGATAACATTTTTGAAAAATATGTCACAAAATTAGAGAATTCATGAAGAACATATGTTAAAACAATGTGAACATGTTGTTTTTGTTAAATGTCTACCACCCAGCGAGGGACTCAATCTATCCGTGTTTGAATGTCAAGTGCCACAACATGCAGATCCTCATGACCCTCATTGTTTGATCTGACGTTGATTGCTAGCTTCATTAACACCGAAATTAACTTGTCAAAATTCCGTGAAGCTCAAATCTTTGACATACTTTAATTTGTCCCACCGACTTGACATGACAACTTTAGGGACTTCCTTCGTTTTCCTCTTCCCTCTTTGTTCGTGTAGTTAGGATCACATGCATCTGGCTAATCGCGCTACCTACTAGCTATGGGATCACTGGCGGTGGTGGCCGTCTTCCTACTAGCAATGGTATCACTGGCGGTGGCGACAACGACATGCAAGAACTGTGTGCTGCAGTGCAACTCAACATGTAGTGGGGCTAACTTCGCAACGGCTGGGCCATGCGCTGGAGATTGCAGCCCGATGGCGGAGTGCATGCGGAGCTGCGTGGCCATCGTCCTACCTAAGTGCACATATGACTGCTTAAGCAGCTACCACAACGGCTGTCAGGGGTCATGCGACTGCGAAGGCACCTGCAGAAGTGCCTGCGGTACCATCCCCGGTGGGTGCAACACTGCCTGAGCCAACTTGGCATCGTGCAAGCCTGTAAGGATGGATACACCCTCCGGTGCAACACCTGCTGCAGCACCTAGGGTATGCGAGGGGCTACGAGCAATCTGGCCGCTTCCTGATGATTCACTTCTTCTAAATTCGGGCAAGGATTGGATATTGCAGCTACTGTCAAAATGTTCACACCCGTCTATGGATTTAGTAATCATGACCATCTGGCGTATTTGGCAACTCCGCAACGATATTACACATGGGAAGAATGAGACCCCAGTTGAGATAACTATGGATTATCTTGATAGTTATTATAAGTCGCTAAATCTGGTCAGGAACTATAGCATGGAGGAAATCAATAAAGGGAAAATGCCTAGGTATGATAACGGGCAGACGAATTGTGTTATAACACGGTCCCCTGTGCGTTGGCCTTCTCCACCTGTGGGATGGGTGGCGTTGTTGGTCGATGGTTCTTTTTCAAGTCGGGGTGGTCGTGTTGTGGCTGGCATGGTACTGCGCACGAAGAACAGTTCGTTAATATTTGCGTGTGTGTGTGTATATATATATACATTTCTTTGGCCATACTCTCGGGTGATACCCTTTCTCGGTCGTCCTATGGTCATTTAGCTTATGAGATTAAGGATCATATGTTAGTTAGGGAGTTTGTTCCTTTAAAAATTAGCAGAGATCAGAATGGGTTAGCATAACAATTGGCAGACTATGGTCATACTGAAGCGTGTACTGCAGTATGGCTGAACTCATGTCCTCCGTGTTGTGAGGAGCAGCTGTCTCGCAATTGCAGCCCTATCTTTATGGAATAAAATCCCCTTTACCCTAAAAATAATCAACCGTGTGTAGTTCGGCACGTAATTAAGCATTCTGCTACTGAGCATCACACCGTAATTACATGTGATCAAGTAGGGAAACCCTGAATTAATTTTTTTCTTCAAATAATCATAGGAGTGCATAAATATGTGCCTCCTTTTCGGCTTTCTCGTTCAACAAATAACATGTTGAATATATGATATATTGTCATGTCATGCTTTTAACTATTTGAATAATCATTAAATAATTACTAAAATATGTATTCCATTTGATTATTTATTGTAGTATATTTTATTTTTCTTCCTAAAGTATGGAATCAGTAAAATCAAAATTTGTCATACCCTTCCAACAAAAGATTCAAAGATCATTTGTATCCACAGATTTGGCATTTCATGACCTAATCTTGGTCTTATAGACATTTTTTTCCAAAGCAGTATGTAGTTGAGCAATTCCAATATGTATCAGGCCACGAGAAAAAAAGAAGGTCACGACTTCGACAAAATCTAAGTTGGCCAAGCAGGGCACATCTTATACCCGAGATAGAAGAATGGGTTCCCTAGGAAAATGCTTACCACAGATTTTGGTTGCAGGGTTGTCTAATGATATCATTTTTATGACAGCTAGCTTGTGCTGAACCTTATTTTTATTTCTCTTGGAAGAACTCTATGACTGATACCCTCTTCACAACTGACCGGGGAATGCCGTTGAGAAACCTTATTGGGTGTGATTGTGGATTTAGATAATCCCATGCGTCTTGCTACTTGAGGAACTACGAAGAGCAACACTTACATATAAACCCACAACTGCTATGTGTGAGTGTCCACTATAATAGTTGATCTTATATAATTTAGTAAAATATTTTTCATTTCCTTAAGTTATTTGAAACCATAAGCTTGGTATCTCTTATTGGTTTGTTGTGTTGAATGGATTTACAACCGCCCCCACTTTACCGGTCAACTTTGAATCATCTGTTTCACATATGGCTAGCTCTAGTTTCACACACATATTAGCCTATTCAATGGAAAACGAAAATTAGCATATAGTTTTCTTCAATATGTATTTGTACATTCACTACATTTTACTCTTTCTCAAATTACTTTCCAAATTATTATATCTGGCATTCCCATATTTACTGTGTTCATCATATTTCTAAAATCTTACCCGACTTGAAGTATATTATTTTTATGGCTAATAAAACTACTCCCAATTTATTTCCGTTATTCATTATCATAAATCTTAAAAAAAGGGCTCTTACATATTATTTTTAGTGATTTGTTTTTTAATGGATTGCTACGTGTCTGAAACTACCACCCTTTGTCGGTCAAACCACTCAGAGTAGATTATAGGAGAGGGTACCCAGGTGTAGCAAAAAGGGGTGTACATGAAAACCCTTCCAAATTATTCACAGGTATATTTCAATTGTATGTAGCGTATGACAACTCTCATGTACTCAAAATGGACAATATCTTTTATTTAATACAATGGGTAATTTTCATTCTAGGTCCGTCGGTGAGGCAGAGAACTAGTACAAAACCACTTTGTGCTTGCATTGTTTAGTGGCACAACTTGAAGATGCTCCCAGCCTTAAATCGTCAGATCTGGCATTGATTTTTGCTAACCTGGAAATGAACTCCTCAAAACTTCATTAAGCTCAAGGCGTTGACAAGCTTTAATCAATTTGACCCAGGGCCAAGTGGGAGGAGAATTAATAAGTGTATATAGTACGCAAATACATACGACGATACTTTGAATCATGTTACCACAGCTACCCTCTGCCTCTCTTTGCCCACGTAGTTACGACCGAGGTCAATGTTTTTGTGCTCAGAGAATTGGTTTTTACAAGAGTTTGAAATCCTCGATCTTACGATTCCTACTAGCTAAGTATAAAATGCCTTCGAGGATTAAAGTTAACCTAGTAGCATCTTACAGATCTTACAATACACGCGCACAAAGTCAACCTAGTAACATCCTATCTAAGTGTATGTACCTTATTCAATGGGAGGTGAGAAAATAAATATGGTTGCTATCTCATCTCACCATGTATATCGTTTAGGAATTGCTCGTTCATGTCCATACAATCTCGTATTCTCATGTCATTTATTTACGCATCATATATAATCCCATGCGATCCTAGCTCATGACATAAATAAGATGTACCAAACTAGCAAATTATACCAACAACCATCTTACAACTATTGAAGATGGCCTGATATAATGACCTACAATCAAAGTAGACTTTGTTTGTCGCAGGGCCCCCAGATCTAATGGGGTTGCCATGCCACCCCTTCTAAAGTTCAAAATTTAGTTTAATGCATACTAGTTAGCCTAATATGTGCGTTCTACAAGTGTGCCAATGTGTTAGTGCTAAGATTAGCACCCTCTAGGTTAAAATTCTAGATCTACCACTGGTTTTGTGTGCCAACCTCTGGCAGTCTTGATCTATTTAGCTACATACTTCTATGTGAAGACTTGGGGATGGATCGAGGTCCTACTAAGTACTAATTAATTCACAGGAGCCTGGAACTTTGAACGTGGTACATACATTTAGACATTGTTAAGTAACATGAACTTGGCTAGCTACGAAAAGACTTGGGAATGGATCGAGGTCCTCGCTAAGAAACTCATTGATCGATGGAGCTCTCCAGTAGCGTTGTCTGGACAAGCTGATCGATGTAAGATCAATTCAAGTTAATAAAATATTGAGCATGTGTTGTCACATGGGGTTTCTTCCATTGGTCGATTTAAGTACCATTGAGAAGGTGTTGTGCCCTCACCCGGGTTTAATGAACCCCCTCATATTTGGGTTGAAACTTGAACCGTGTACACATAAGAATCCACATAAACTGTTGTGCTCAAAATGGAAAATTTGTACCATTTAGTACCTCTGGCTCTCTTTGCCCATGTAGTTACGACCGAGGTCAACATTTTTGTGCTCAAAGAATTTGTTTTTACAAGATTTTGAAATCCTCGATCTTACATTTCCTACTAGCTAACTGTAAAATACCTTCGAGGATTAAAGTTAACCTAGTAGCATCTTACTGATCTTACAATCCACGCGCACAAAGTTAACCTAGTAGCATCCTAGCTAAGTGTATGTACCTTATTCAATGGGAGGTCTGAAAATAAATATGGTTGCCATCTCATATCACCATGTATCTCGTTTAGGCGTTGTTCGTTCATGTCCATACAACCTTGTATTCTCCTGTCATTTATTTACGCATCATATATAATCCCATGCGATCCTAGCTCATAAATAAGATGTACAAAACCTGCAAATTATACCAACAACCATCTTACAACTATTGGAGATGGCCTAATATAATGACCTACACAATCAAAGTAGACTTTGTTTGTCGCAGGGCCCCCAGATCTAATGGGGTTGCCATGCCACCCCTTCTAAAGTTCAAAATTTACTTTACCGCATACTAGTTAGCCTAATATGTGGGTTCTACAAGTGTTCCAATGTGTTAGTGTTAAGATTAGCACCCCCTAGGTTAAAATTCTAGATCTACCACTGGTTTTGTGTGCCAACCTCTGGCAGTCTTGATCTATTTAGCTACATACTTCTATGTGAAGACTTGGGGATGGATCGAGGTCCGACTAATTAATTCACAGAAGCCTGGAGCTTTGAACGTGGTACAGACATTTAGACATTGTTAAGTAACATGAACTTGGCTAGCTACGGAAAGACTTGGGAATGGATCGAGGTCCTCGCTAAGAAACTCATTGATCGATGGAGCTGTCCAGTAGCATTGACTAGACAAGCTGATCGATGTAAGCTCACTTCAAGGTAACAAGATATTGAGCATGTGTTCTCACATGGGGTTTCTTCCATTGGTCGATTTAAGTACAATTGAGAAGGTGTTGTTCCCTCAGCCGGGTTTAATGGACCCCCTCTTATTTGGGTTGAAACTTAAACCGTTTACACATAAAAATCCATATAAACTGCTTTGCTCAAAATGGAAAATTTGTACCATTTAGTATACCGTGTGATTTTCGTGTTAGGTCTGTCGATGAGCAAGAAGCTTGTTAATCCATCTGGGTTTGGATGTTATGTGCCACGAGCTCTTGATCTTAAATTGTCAGGTCTCACATTGATTGGTACTTCGCTAGATTCTCTGTCCCCCATAGGAACTCAACAAAACTTCATTACCTCAAGGCTAGAGAGGATAGTTAATCACAATATATAGTACACAAGTACGTAAGACGATACTTGCATACATGTTACCACAGCTAGCCTCTCTTGAACTAAGTAATTACGACCTAGTGAATGAGTATCAAACTGAGATTCATCGATCCCAAAGTACATATATGCATGTAAAGAAGGTGTTTACATATATGTATACATATATACATATATGTATGTAAAGAAGGAACTTGTTTCACCTCTTTAGGTCAACTTTATTACATCCATAAGTAACTGCAGCTGCATCTTGGCGTAGGTTCAGTTTCCTTTATTACATTCATAAGGAACTTGTTTCACCTCTTCAGGTCAACTTTATTACATCCATAAGTAACTTTATTAGAATTGTAGAATGCCTTGGAAGATTAAAGTTAACCTAGTAGCATCTTACAGATCTACAATAACTAATCATGTGTACACGCGCACAAAGAAACTACCGTGGCATCTAACATGGCGGCCGGGTGGCTATAAATAGCGAGGAGCGGTGCTCTATCATATGGACACCACTTCCACTCATACTCGAGGCTTTCCCTTGCAACTCACCAATGGCGCCATCACCAAGTAGCAATGCTGCTGTGCTGGCCGTTCTTGTGGTGGCCGTCGTGCTGCTGCTGGGGATGGGACTCCCCGTGGAGGCGGCGACGGCATGCAAGGACTGCGCCCTGCAGTGCAACTCCACATGTAGCGCCGCCCACTTTGATGGGGCGGGGCCGTGCGGCGCCGACTGCAGCCCGTCGTCGGGATGCTCGGGCTGCCTCGCCTACTACCAATCCAAGTGCAAGTTGGGATGCTTGAGGGCGTGCAAGGCCCAAATGCCTGCTGCATACGACTGCGAAAGCTTGTGCCAAGGCAATTGCAGCAACGAAAGCAGCTTGTGCGACGCCGTCTGCGGCGAGTCGCCGGCGTGCTCGGCCTGCCAGGTCAACTACTCCCGTGGGTGCACATCCTGCTGCACCGCCTACTGCAAGTGCCACTGCATCTAGATTTACTCACACGTACGGCACCTTATTGAGGAACCACATGTTAGTGAAATAAATACGCGGAGGGCTTTTCTTTTTATTCATCAAATAATCATAGGGGCACCTTGTTTTTCTTTAGCATTTCGGCCGGTTCTTACACCGTGCTTTTAATATCTTATTCTGTTTTCATATTTAATTACTTCGAGTTTATTTTAATTTTCTTATGAAATTGATAGAATCTATGTATGCCATATTCCGCCATGTATGTCCTTGGAGATAATCTTTATCCAACTACTTGGTATGTCATGACCGAACTATATTTGTCTTGGTCCTCAAAGAAAGTTCATGGAGTTGATGTGTACCCAACGACTTGAAATGTACATGCACAAGCTATATACACATGATTTCTAGCGAGTTCCGGCGGATGGGAGGGGAGGGGCACACACTCACCCATAGGGTTAACGTTGTTTGGATACGAGGTTTATAGAAAACTGTATTCTAAAAACATGATATCAGTTCTAACCATTTAAAAACTTGTTTGGGTTATCCAACTAAAATGTGGATAGGTATAAATGAATTAAAACCTAAAAAGCTAGTTCTTAGAGAACAGAACTAATAGTTCTTTTTTTATAAACAAACAAATAACCTCGTGCAGCGTGATCTGCTACTTGGATCGAGCGGGCTGACTCTATCGACGCCGGCAACGCCTCGCCCATCCAAGATTTTGGATTTCGGTTTGTGATTTTTCTTGATCCCGAATGAGATGTCCGAAGTTCAGCCATTTCAATTTTTTTGGATGAAATAGTAAAACCAGAATTTGAAATTGAACCAATTTTGACAGAAATTTAACCAAAAATGAAATCTAGTGGAGCAAGTCCGACATTAAGGAGTACAAGAATGTAGTGTTTGGCACACTAGCACCGATGATTAGTTTAAGACTTCAAGAACCAACGGAGACTAGGACGTTTGTTGAATGTTGGAGTCTAGGACGTTTGTTGAATGCATGGACCGTGAAGCGAAAAAAGCCTCACAAAGTCACAATCGTCTCTCACAAAAACACATATGCATGTTACATCATTCATATTGTGAAAGACTACAGACCGCATAGTTCGGGAGGTGCTGTCAATGGCTTCAGCAGCAGCCGACAGAGGTCGGTAGAATCAAACTTTTAAAAAGAGGAATTTAAAAACGACAGAGGTTGCAAAGATGTGAATGATGCAAGAGAGAGAGAAATGAATAAGTTGGGAGGCCGACTGCGATGAGCGTGCGATGCACATCTGTTGTTGTGCCCTGTGCGACATGGCACGGCCGCACACATAGAAGGAGGAAATAAGATTTATTTAGGGTTTGTATGTATGGTCCGATTGTTTTGGCAAAGGCAGTGTACTGGGAAGCCTCCATAAACTGGGTGGGCTCTAACTAATTCAAATTGGGCCCATCCGACAAGGCTAAACTTCGGACGGAATTTGTCTTTTTGGCTGAAAATAAAAACTCAGCACTCGACACGCCATGCCTGACTTGGCTTCTTATCTCACCATCCCCAACTCCGCTTCCTCCTCCCTGAGAACCCCTACCACCAGCATGGCGGCGACAGAGAGTTACAGTAGCACATCAACAAAATCTTCCTCTCTCCTTGCGGCAATCATGACCACGTTGAGGGGTTGCATTGTGACACATGATCTACATGGCCTGCTACCAAAGGATGCCGGACACATTCTCCTTCTGCTCTCAATGTTAACAGTGGAAAACACTTTCACCACAGGTGCACACTACATTGAGTATCCAGAGAGAGATGGTTTGGAAGGCTTGGGCCCCACCTAAGTTCTTTGCTTGGCTAGCACTTCAAGATAGGATCGGCACTGCTGGCAGATTAGATAAGTGAGGTTGGCCAAACTATGGCCCTTGCCCCTTGTGCAGATGACTGCATGAATGCGGTCCCCGTCTTTTCTTTCGATACCGCTTCACCCTCAAGCTTTGGAACATGATGATCCTGAAATTCCGCATCCAGGACATGGACACGCTCACATGGCACTTGTTCAACTCCGTTAGGGCGTGGTAGGCGAGCACGAGCGACGTGTTCATCACTGACCGAAGAGCAATGGCTTCGATCACCATGTTGGTGGTGTG